>NW_005187462.1:3181374-3198375 GCF_000239375.1 Pundamilia nyererei
TCAGTTACTTTTTTGAAGAAGTAACTATATCATTAATTGCCCAACATTGGTCATTATTTACTGTATTTTACAGACAGAGTTACAGACTCTCTAACAGACCACAGACTCATAATACAAGTCAGAGCTTTATAAATATATAAAAAAAGAAAGTTGTGTTTTCAAAATTGGAGTTGAAGTTATTTTTCCTTCCAATAGTGTTAACATGCTGCACAGGTCATCAACAAGATCTTCTTTAAATTTTCATTGTAAGTGGGCTGAAGCAGTTAATTAAAAGTAGTCTAACATAAACGCTGTAATTCGATTATTTTAATAAACATGTAACTTGGATGCTGGCGTGACCACAGTGCACACGTCTGCTGTTGCTCACAGTGGTCCAAGTGTCGGCTCAGGGAGTTTGTGTGTTCGCTCGGACACATGAAACATTAGAGGGAACGTTGTTTATGTGATGTTATTTCTTCAGAGAAATCTCGAAGAACTGAGTTCAGATTTGTTTTTACATTTTGGATTTTGGATTGTTTGTTCAGCCACAGCTCTCTGATTTTTACAGGTTTGTGAGGAGGACTCATGAAGCATAGACTGATTATTGAAAATGTCTGTGCGGGTTCTCTGTGGCGGTCTTAATCAATGGAAGTGAAAAAAAAATGAAGATGCCTCTTTGATAAGAGGTGAAATAGCTTCATGAAACATCTGTTGTGCTGTGACTTTTTGATTATTCGAGGTTTTTTTTGCAGTGAAGTAAATCATCTGCATTTGAAGCAAAGCTTTCTTTAAACTATCAGCAGCCTCACTTTAGTGTAAAATACAGATGGTGTGTCTCAGTGACGTCCATGGATGCACAGAGTTAGCTAAACCCTCTCATGTGTTGGTCCAGACATGGGATGTCAACCTCATTTTACACTGTGGGCCGGAAGTCGACCTTAGGTGGGCCAGATCCTCTTTATTTACACATTTAATGCCTGACATATATAAATAGTTAAATTCCAACAGCATGTTTGCATGATGAAGAAAAAAATGCTGCTCGAATTACATTTACAAAACATTTTTATAGTTAATAAGGAAAACATGGAATTTTTCTATTATTTCATGACTTTCATGAACCGTCATGGGGGAGGTTTCTATGAGTAACAATAAACCTAAAAAACTTATGAAAATACAGTTCAAAATTTAAAAAAATCATGCCCTTCTGTACATTTTGCAAAGGCTTCATGTGGGCATCTTTGCTGTGCCTGATTTTGGCCCCCAGGCCTTATGTTTGTTACCCCTGGTCTAGACTCTGAACTGAACACTTCCTTAGCAGAAAAAGTCCTTGCAGCTAAAATGTCCCAGAAATAAAGAAATGTTAAAACTTGTCCTTAAAGGAAATATTTGCATCGGTATCCCGGCGCACCCACTGACCGATCCCACTCAGTGGGTGCGCTAATGGAAACATTTTTTTGGGAAAGGTTCACTTCAGGCTTTTAATGAGCCTTAATGAGTGATAACATTTGTTCTGGCGGGTTTTGAAAAATTTTACTGTGAAAGATGTGACTGTGCCACTGTAACACATCTGACCACCACACCATCCTGCTGGCCTCTTGATGGCTAGTCATTGATGGCTAACACTCTGTACAAACTGGAACAACTAACTCCGGACTCTCCCAAATTCATCCTGGGTAATTTCAACCACTGTTCCCCTGACAAGTCGCTTAAAGGATACCAACAGTATGTTACATGCAGCACACGTCAGGGGAAGACTCTGGATAAAAGCTACGGCTCTGTACCAGATGCATTCAAAGCCTCCCCCCTCCCCCCTCTCGGCTCAGCAGACCACCACACCATCCTGCTGGCCCCTGCTTACAGCCCAGTCATCAAGAGGATTAAAAAGGTCACCAAAAACATCAAGCAGTGGACAGAGGAAAGTATCCTCACCCTACAAGGATGTTTCGAAGCCACTGACTGGGACAGCCTTCTTTCTCCCTCTGATGACATCATACATCTCCTTCCGTGTTGACAAGATTATCCCCTCAAAAACAGTCTCCATCTACCCCAACAACAAACCCTGGATCACCAAGGAGCTCAAGGAAATCCTTAATTAAAAAAACAGGACTTTCTTCACCGGCTCTGCACTGGATAAAAAGGAGGTCAACAGGGAGGTCAAGAGGGCCATAAGAACTGCTAAACTGGAGTACAAAAACACTGCTGAAAAAAAATTCACCACAGTGGACCTCCGCTCACCCTGGCAGGGCCTCAAAACCATGGCCTCTGTGAATACTGTGGTCACCACCCCCAGAACCAGGTGGAGGGCAGAAACCCCTCCTGCCTCCCTGACGACCTCAACGCTTTCTACACCAAGTTTGAGACGGACAACATGGCCCAGCTTGAGGAGTCCAGATCCTCACTCAAACCTGGCAGCTCTGCATTCAACTTCAGGACTGAGGACGTGGTGAGAGCCCTCAGGAGGATCAGGGAGAGGAGCTCACCTGGCCCTGACAACATCAGCAGTCGAGTTCTGAGGCCCTGTGCAGGGCAACTAGGAAGTGTGTCCTGGACTCTATTTGAACACTCAGTTGACAGTCACACCGTCCCCCAGCTGTGGAAACACTCCACAGTCATCCTCATCCCCAAAAGAAACAACACAAAGTCTCTGAATGATCTTCGTCCTGTGGCCCTCACCTCCCTGGTGATGAAGGCCATGGAGAAGATCATAAAACAGCACATCGTAAGAGCAACTGACCCCCTGATGGATCCACTCCAGTTTGCTTACTGTGCACGCAGAGGTGTTGATGATGCAAAACTCTTCATCTCGGACTCCATCCACAAACATCTGGAGCTCCCTGACTCTGCCAGACTTCTGTTTGCTGATTTCTCATCAGCGTTCAACACTCTGCAGCCTCACATCCTGGCCACTAAACTTTCCTCCCGATTTCACCTGGATGTTCAGTGGATATTGGACTTTTTGACCAACAGGACGGGTCAACAACTCTCTCTCCATTCCACCTCCACTGGCTCCCCCCAGGGCTGTGTGCTCTCCCCCCTGCTCTTCATCCTCTACACTGATGACTGCAGATCCACACAGCCCAACTGTCACCTGGTTAAATATGCTGACAACACAGTTCTCCTGTCACTGCTGTCAGGCCCTCACAACACCACGGGCCCGCTCTGCAGGAGTTTGTAGAGTGGTGTGACAGCTCCAAACTTGAACTGAACGTGAGCAAAACCAAAGAGATGGTGGTGACCTTCTCCAGCAGGCAGAGGGATCTGGCTGCTT
The DNA here is from genome assembly GCF_000239375.1 of Pundamilia nyererei. Taxonomy (NCBI): domain Eukaryota; kingdom Metazoa; phylum Chordata; class Actinopteri; order Cichliformes; family Cichlidae; genus Pundamilia; species Pundamilia nyererei. The sequence continues at coordinate 3,184,622 of NW_005187462.1, forward strand.
CAGTCACCACCACCATCCACGGGAAGCCAGTGGAGGTAGCTGAGGTGTACAAACACCTGAGAACCATCTTTGACAACCTCCTGAGATTCTCTGCCAACACAGAGGAGATTCTCAGAAGGTGCCACCAACGGCTACACCTCCTTAGGAAACTCAACTCCTTTTGAGTCAGCACAGCCGTCATGATGACTTTTTACTACGCCTTCCTGGAAAGCATCATGACCTTCTCCATCACCTGCTGGTTCCACTCCCTCAGCCTTCATACAGGAACAGACTGCAGCGCACTGCATCAGTGTGCTCTACAGTCATTGGCCTGTCAGAACCCTGGCAGGTTTTCAGCCAACAGGCCCTCAGACAGGCAGCCAAAATCATCAGCGACCCCTCTCACATTCTTCACCCTGCATTTCAATGGCTCCCCTCTGGGCGACGCCTCCACTGCATTTCCTGCAGGACTGAGAGGAGGAGGAGCGCCACCTTTGTCCCCAAAGCAGCTCTGCTTTTTAACTCCAGCCGATGAGGCCATTTCCCACACCCAGAAACATAAATTACTCTACACTCTTGTTATACTGCCGACACTTTACTCACTTTTAGTCACTTACAGTTATTTATTCACCTATTCGGTCACTTTAATTTTAAAACTGTGTATGTATTGTATATTCTGTGTATTTATTATCTCATTCTTATTACCTGTTTGTGCCCTGTCCTTATCGTCAACGTCATGCTGCTCTGTTGTATCTTAATTGCCCCTTGGGGATAAATAAAGGCTTTCTGATTCTGATTCTGTACTGGTGTCAGTGGATGCTCTGATGGCACAAAGAGGAGCTTCATCACATCAACATCAGCAGCAGAACAGAGCGGCTCAGTCTGCGGGGGCCTCAGCACTGATGCTAGCTGTTACCATCAGAATAATGACTGGAGTTGAAAACCAACGGGTTATTCTATTCAATTCAAATACTTTATTGTCCCACAAGTGGAAATCTGTTTAGCAGCAAGGCAACAATAAGAGTGAACAAAACAATAACCACAACAACAACCACTTCCACTCTAACCCTAACATAGTTCCACTGAGGCTCAGGGGTTAAAGGTCAGAGGTACCTGGGGGAACATCTGTGCCAGCCGGCCGTACTCACAGTCCGAGTACTTCATACATTGACGGTACGTCATCCCACCTGCAGGACAGAAGCATTAGAAACATGAGTAGAACCTTGGAGGTAAGAGCTGCTGGGCTGATTTGCATCCAGCTGGAGGATCAGACGTGGAGCCTCCAGACTTACAGAGGTCAGGAACAGTTCTATAGGTGAACAGGTAAAAGCAGGTGTGACTGTACCTCTCTCCCTGAGCGTGAGGCAGGCGTCGTCATAGCTACACTCTCGCTCTTTGGTGCAGCTGGCTGTGTAGTCCTTACAGCTGTAGCAGCGGATGGCTGATCCTGAAACACACCACACATCTGGATTACAACATGTCCACTCAGGGCTCTGAAGGCCATCTGAGTGGGAACAATGATCAGAAACATAAAAAAGTGTTCCCTGCCTTCTAAAATGAATCAGAACCAAGACTTTCAGTCCACACTAGTTCTTCATCTGATCAACGTGAAACCAGCTCCAGCCAGGATGAGGGTCCAGGTCATTAGGGTCGTCAAATAATTACAGGTTAAATGAGCAAGAATCTTAAACACAGTTGGACTTTCAGCCCTGCAGACACTCCAAACATATTGAGTCAGGTAACAACAGGTCATCACTGACAGAGGCTGATTATTCCCATAGAGCCAGTTCCTGTCACAGTACAGCCTTCCTGTTAATGAAACGTTAACTGTAGACTCTACATGGACCTACAGCCTCCTCACACCTGACCGCAACATCTGTGGTCACATCTGCAGTTTTATCCCATCAATCACCTGAACCCGTTAACCAGACTCAGACCGATTCACCATCTGCCAAATGACTCTGACTGTATCGGAACTCGGGCTTCAGACCCCAGTTTACTCAGAACAATCAGACCCTGGATATGCATACATCACGACTTCCATTCCTTAACTTTCTGTTATCCACAGTCAGAGAGCAGTGCCCTAGTTTAAAACCAACAAGAGTGTACGAATAACTGTTTCCACGTGGGACTCGAACTACAGTTTGGAAAAAGAGAAAAACGTCATCTTTTCTAAAGCTTCATGAACAAAAAGCCACATTTAATCTGAAGCTCTTCTTTTCAGCCCACAGTATCCTCATAAATGTGCAAAACCTTATTTCTTTATAACCATTTTCATTAGTTATGATTTAAACCAACAGCTAGCAGCCGCACCCATCACCTGTCCCACTCACTGTGAATGCTTCCTATTCAGCACTTTCAGTATCGTTCAGATACACAGGGACTGTTGAGCTTTTGTATTCAGTTTCATTTACACAGCAGTAAATCACAACAGCAGTCTCTTCAAAGCTCTCTCTGTTTTACAGTAAAGACCCTATGTTTATAAGTATATATGTATATGTTTAAGTATATGTATATAAAGTCTACAGAGTCAGACATGTGAATGAATCAAACATACCCAGTCCGATCAGAGTGCAGCAGATCACCAGACAGATCCCCAGGGTGCTCTTCATTTTCATCTCTGCACAGCTCACAAACTCATCTGTCAGAATAACAGAGCAGGTCCACGGCTCATCCAGCAGCAGCTCTGATGATGATGATCAGGAGGAGGAGCGATGACTGACTCTCATCAAGGCTGAGTGTAGCTCAGAGGCCACACCCACTGGATGGAGCCTGTGCCATCATCTTATAAACAATCACATGCATTATTTCCATGGGTCTGCGGTCTGCAGTCACCATGAACACAGGCATGTCCTCAGTACCAGCAGTCACAGAACCTCTAGTGTCAAACATTCGGTCCGTTTCTTTGGTGAGTTTGTTCCACTGCAATGTTCAAACTGACACGTTCAGCAGGAAGTTTACAGTTTGCAGTTTCTGTGGTGTTCGTACAAACCAAAGAATGAAAACAGAGAGGTGAAAGCACCAAAGGATTACTGTCTCTCTGTGGGAGCCGTGGTCAGAGGTGGGCGAGGAGACATGACTTACACCAACTTTCTGCTTGACCTTTCACATTTAACCTCGAATCAACTCAAACTGCTCGACCGTCTCCACGAAGCTTTCGTGGTTCAAACCTTTAACATATATCAGGGGGTGCATAATATCATATCAGGCCTCACGGAATAAAAATAATAAACTAGAACAGTTAAAATTAGAAAAAATGATCCACGATTTGGACGCCAACAATGCAAGGGCTCCCTCTTTAGATAAGTACAACACTATTTGTGCATTAAAATATAAACTAAATCAAATACTAACCAGCAACATTAATAGAGCGTTCACCTTTGTAAGACAGAAGTACTTTGAATTTGGGGACAAGCCACATAAGTTGTTAGCTAGACAGCTAAAGAAGTTAAAAAATGACAGAATGATTCACAAAATTAGATCACGCAATGGAAACCTGGTTATATCACATAAAGACATTAATGATAACTTTAGGCAGTTTTATCAATCTCTCTATACTTCTCATTCCACTGCAGGGCCTAAAGATATGCAGGACTTTTTAGATAAGTGTGATCTCCCTGTGTTAGATCAGGTGGATCGCAAGATTTTGAATGCCAAGATTACAACTGAAGAAATTATTAAATCTATTGGTTTATTAAAAAATGGTATGCATCCAGGCTGGGACAAGATTTTATTTCCTGGATAAAATTACTCTACAAGAATCCCACAGCCAGAATCCTTACAAACCAAACATTATCCACTCAGTTTAAGCTCAGCAGAGGGACACGTCAGGCATGTGTTCTTAGTCCTGTTCGCTCTGGAACCCCTGGCACAGACGATTCGTACTCACCCTGATATACGTGGCTATGACACAGCATATACTTCTAATACTATATCGCTCTATGCTGATGACATTTTACTATACATAACAAAACCCCAAACCTCCGTCCCGGCAGCCCTCTCCGTTATTGACAAATTTGGCACCTTCGCCGGTTACAAGATCAACTGGAAAAAAAGTGAAGTATTGCCCATCAAATTGGAAAGCAATGAGTGGTTTGCATCTCTCCCATTTAAAATAACTTGTGAAAAAATTACATATCTGGGCATCACAATAACAAGAAAATATATTTCCTTAGTGAAAGAAAACTTTCTCCCTCTACTGGAGAAGCTAAAAAACAACATCCAGTTTTGGAGGACACTCCCTATCTCCTTGATAGGAAGAGTGAACTCAGAATGGTATTTCTCCCGCAATATCTGTATTTGGTCCAAAATATCCCAATTTTCCTGCCCAAATCTTTCTTCAACAAGCTGGATGCCATTATTATGCCATTTAAATGGAACTACAAAACACATAGAATAAAAAAAAGAACATCTATGTAAACACGGATCCCTTGGTGGACTTGCACTACCTAACTTTATGCATTATTATTGGGCATCAAATTTAAGAATAATTTACCTCTTACTGGATGATACAGCGTTACTCCCCCATGGTCTGCAGATGGAGCGGGAGGACTGCCTTCCTTACTGTGTTGGTGGAATATTACTTTCTCCTACTCCCTTGACAAGTGCACACTATAACTATAACCCAGTGAAAGGGGGCATAAGTTCTATTAATTTGTAACAACTGTGATACTTGCTTCTAATAAAAGACATTTGAAACAAACCTTTAACATATATAATGATTGCTGTGAAACTTTAAAATCAAAAACTTTTCAAGATGTTTCTGAAAAACGATCCGTTGAAATCTGAGGGAAAGTTTGAAACTGAATATCTGAAAAACTATCAAAGATAAAAGCCTGAAACTTCACTGCTCTTTCTCGTCATCAGAATAATTCAGGATCTGTGATTTGGGACGTCTCTGAGCAAAGGGCTTTGATCAGTGGTTGTTCACAATTGTTGACAATTCAGATTTTGACTGATTCTGATGAAAACTCCAGGCTGTTATTTCTAGGGTGTTTTAGATATTCTTGTGCAGACATTTTCAAACTAATGACCTGAAAGTAGGTCGATGGACTGTTTTTCAAGGACACACATCTAGAAGTTTTTGATGTATGAAGCTAAAATTTCACAACACAAATTAGTTCTGTGAAAATCTTATGGAACAACGTCAAGCCTGAAATGTTTTAAAATGTACTGATTTCAGGAAGAATGACCACCTGGACAAACCTCAGGTCATAAATCAGGGGACTAGATCTCATGAATATTTTACAGCCTGTCTGAGAGCTCAGAGCTGGATGTGGAGTCTCTACAGAGTAACAGCATCTCAAAATGGCCTTAAAGCTCATGTTGTCATGTTTCTTTGACCAATCAAAACCACGGTCTGAGACACATACCAGATAAGAGTAACTTTCATGCCCCCCCTCCCCCCCACAGGGAGAGCACAGAGAGGCCAACCTGTCATCAGTGTTTGAATGCCGCAGAAACGTTGTTTTTTTAAATAGTGCCTTTTCCTTCATCAGCTCATCAACTCTAGTAAATTGAAAGAAAGCAGCTTCACAGATGTTCAGGATCAACTCTGATGATGCCTTTGTCTCCTCCTCAGCCTCAACTACACACTCTAGACCAGGGGTCCCCAATCCCAGTCCACGAGGGCCGGTGTCCCTGCAGGTTTTAGATGTGTCCTTGATCCATCACAGCTGATTTAACCCTTGTATTGTGTTCGGGTCTGTGAGACCCGTGTTCAGTTTTTTTCAAAAGAAAAATTAAACAATTAATTATTTTTTCACGTGTAAATGTGTTGTGTCTTTCCACTCACTCCACTTGATTATAACTGATTTATTTATAACATTTTATATAAAAGAAAAACGAGAAGCACATTAATTCATAAATGTGATCTAACAAAGGTAAAGGGAAAAAATTAACCATGTTTGCTGTTCATATGTCTTGTAATTGGGATGAAGTAAACATCTGTTGAGTAATTTAACATAAAATTGTTTGATAGTGTTAATTTGGAAAGCCAAAACTCTAGCGGGTCCACCAGACCCATGAACACTGGCTGAGTAACAAAAATACGAACACCACACAAGGGTTAAATGGATAAATTACCTTCTCAACATGTCTTGAAGTTCTCCAGAGGCCTGGTAATGAACTAATCATGTGATTCAGGTGTGTTGACCCAGGGTGAGATCTAAAACCTGCAGGGACACCGGCTTTCGTGGACTGGGATTGGGGACCCCTGGTCTAGACTCTCGGTAGGAGTTAAATAAGAGTGTCGCTGCACGGCCCTCGGGGCTGATGTGATGGTGGCGTTCGATGACAGTTGTTTAACTCAGAGTGGCAGAAGAAGAAAAGCTCAGTGTTGGTACTCGAACACTCCAGAAACAAACAACAAGCTTCATTGAAAGAGAAACAAAGAGGAGAGGAGGTCAGCGGGCAGCAGAGACAGAGAACAACAGCCAGTTCATGGCCTGGCCACAGCAGCTGCTTTGTTCTCCAGCATCAGGCCATCAGCCCCTCATTGAGCATTCATGTCAATCAGCTGCTCCACCCGCAGAGCAAACACGCTGCTGGACAGGTCCAACAAGGTTCAAGAACACAATGGAGAAATGCACCAAGCCCCCAGTATGTCAGTCCTTCATATACGTTCCACAGACACATGTGCTCAACACTGATACCAGATATGTCCCATGATGCTTTGGGTTTTAGACCAGGTGCAGAGCTTTAGTAACACACGATCAAAAACAAGGAAAACACCATAAAAATGCAGAGTAATTGATTTCCACATTTTTAGGGTTGTTGTTTTTGTTCTGTATAGCCAACACTGAAAACATTGTCATCTTTTCACATTTCCTCTTTAGTTAACCCGTCAGTCTAAGTTTGCTCTTCATCATCATCTTCCTCTACCTCTGATGTAACCGTCCGCACTGTATCTCTGATTCTACTCTTTTATATATCGATTTCATCACCTCTTTATTTATTCTCGTTTACTGCTCACTTCATCTCTCACCCTGCTCCAAATCATTGATCCTGATAAATTGTGTTGGCACCCTCTGGTGGTCACAGTCTGCAGCAGCAGCCTTCTGTGGTCAGCTGACTCTGAAGTCTGAACCAATTAAATCAGAGGAAGACTGAAGCAAACTGTTTCTCTGATGATGAGAACAGTGGAGGTAAGTGCTGTGTGACGGACTTTCCACCATGTTATATGGACCAACCTTTGACCTCCCCAAAGGAGGACTTTTGAGGATTTGCATTTTTTCCCCTCTCAATATTAAACACCTTCATTTTGTGTTTACTTGTGTTATCTTTTCTAACACTTAAATTTGTCTGACGATCTAAAACCTTTAAGTGTGGCAAACACAAAAAGAGGACGTCAGGAAGGGGGCGAACACTTTTTCACACCACTGTAACTCAAAGGATGAACCAACAGCCAGTCTGTGAGACACAGAGGGATATGTAGAGTTGGATATCTTGAGACCGGTCTTGCTGTCTCAGATTGACATAGTGGTCGGGAGATTTGGAGTCAACAGTATCCATGAACGTAACGTTCGATAATGTGCCATGCGCAGAAGCATCAGCTCTAAGAGCCGTGCTTACAGAGCGCTTTGTAGTGAATCAGAAGAGTCGACTCCCATTGAGCGAGAGCCGCTCCTCACTTAATTTCCTTTGGCTGCTCAGCTCTCACACAGTGGCTCAGCTATGCTCCAATCCCTCCATATTGTGGCCAATCACATGTGAGGATATAGGATAATATCATTATGTGAAAAACAGAGAGGGTGAGAGACGCGACAGTCAGGTGGAGCATACGTCTGTCCTCTCAGTGAGTGATTGAGACAGTAGACAGCGGTGAGGAGGGCTGTGCCAGTGCAAAAACACATAAATATGCCCGACACCCGTAAACGAAGCAGCATCTGGCTGCAGTTTAAAGACTTTTTTGTCTCCGCCTCAGTCTTGGTCTTGTCTCAACTTTGTTTTAGTCTTGACTCGGTCTGTCTTGGTCTCGATACCCTCTGGTCTTGGTATTGTCTTGGTCTTGGTTTAGGCGATCTTGACTACAAGTCTAGGAATATGTTTGGTGACTCTGGAGACTTCATACGTTCTCCAGGTTAATCTGATTTGATTATTGAGAGATAAGTTGGCAGCTTTTATTACTCCATAAAAAAGAGAAATAAAATGAAAAGAAAATCAATGTAATGAACATTATATTATTTTATATGACAGAACAGAACACACCAATATTTAGATCACACACTAAAAATTGATTGAAATGGTTAGGAAGGGAGTTACTAATGAGATAATACATGTTTATTGGAACTTTTTGGTTTCTGGATAACTAAACACACCCCGGGTCAAACAGACCCAGGAACATCATTGGTGTACCTGAGCAGGGTTAAAAGGTGATTCTGACCTCATCTTCTCAGTGACTGCTGTAAAATAAAATAAATAAATAAATAAAATTATAAATGAACACGCAAAGCAAATTATTGTGCAACAGTTGCAGAACAAAGAGGGAATAATGCAAATGTACACTTACAATTTAAAACAAGATAAAAACGTGTATTTATTAAAACCGAAGAGAAATTTGGTTTAAAAAAACAAAAAGAAATGTTTCTCCTAAATTCAGCCAGCAGACAGGTTTATATATTTAAGGTTTATAAACTTTGTTATGTATGTCGAGTATAAAATGTGTCCATGTGCATGTGTTTGACTGTATTAGACCTAAATCTGAAGAAGATATGTGTTTCTACTTGTCCTACATTAGATATATTAGTATATTTACATTAGCTAACGTTGCATAAACAGTCTGACTGCAAAGCAACAAATGAAGCTAAAAACAGACAAACTGATGATGACTTTGTACACATGATGAAGACAACAGGTGTTATCTTACCTGTTCAGTCTGTACCGTACTTTTCTGCCATCTCTCTGAGACAACTGCACAGATTTTGCACAGATATGAGATCTCATGTGATTTCATGATATCACAGGAGCTTCTGCCTATGAGTCACATGACCACAGCCTGGCTAGATTGTATCAAGTTATATCAACATGACTGAATTTAACAAATGTTAAGTAAACTGTACATGATTTAACTACTTTCATTGTGAAAATTTATAATTGTTTTGTTTAAATTACACTACTTGTTAACAAAACCACCAAATTTCACTTTATCTCACTCAGATGTCCAACAGAACAAATGTTAATGAATAATCTTAAAACATTAAATTCAGCTAAATTTTGACTGAGCTAAATCAGTGGCTCATGCCCCACATGCCTCTGTTAGTAAGTTTTGTTAGCCGGGTCTGTTTATCGGTGTGAAGCCAAACGAACTTAAACGTTTTAGGATAAACCGAGCAGACAGTTCACTCTTTAAGCTAAGTGTATTTATGGGAGCCAAACAGCTGCCCGTGGACTGTGGTGAAGACACAGACTCAACCATGCTGTGCTGAAGTTTGTCCTTAAAGCGCTCTTATCCAGTATAAACCACTAATAATGAGACAGACAGTAGATGGAAAAGTCCTCCTCCTGTTTCTTTTGTTGTTAACTGCCATGGTTTGTTTTCTTTCTGCAAGTGTCCAGAGTCAGAAGAGACTGAGAAGGTGAGAGGAGATGGGACACTGGCTCTCCATTCTTTGCCATTATTCGCCTCTTCCTCAAAGCCATGCTCACCTCAGCTATCAATGTACCCGCTCCATTCCAGTCACACCTGTCAATTATCAGTTTACCCTCACTGACCCACGGCCACGTCCAGCTCTAAAAACACTTTACTACGAATAAATCTGTTTTCTTAATGAAACACTGTAAAATGTATGTGCTGTCTCTGCGTTTGAGTCCAGTTTTTCCTGTCGGCCTGTGACACTGCATCCCTGATGATACACCAGGACAGATCCAGCAGTGTGTGAGGAAGAGGAGGAGAAAAAGGAGCCAGCAGCAGCTGAGAGATGGAGAGGAGAACAGGGGGAGTACAGACAGCCGTTCTCTGTACTTGTTAAAAACAATTAAAATACATTCTAGATATTTCCAACACAAAATATAACAGCTACCTATACAGTGGCAAATACGTGGTGACAAAGAGAATCCAGATCAACTGGAAAATAAGACTGTTTTTGTAAAATGAAAAGTTTTATCAATGTAGCAGAGCAGTGAGTCCCTGCTGCTGCTGCTACTGGACAAACACCTCCTTGTCCATGTTTCTGTGTCTGCAGACTGCCAGGACAGGATGGATCTGTTAAGGAGGAAAAGATGGACAGACAGCTTTGATAATACTTTGATTTACCTAGAATTCATTTAATGAAAATATTGTTTTCAAAGTGGGATTGTGCTGCTTTCAGTGGGAAAGGTTTACAGCTCTTCTAAATAAAAAAATGTAGCTACAATATGTTCATGAACCTGAAGTTTGCAAGTATCAGCATCAAATCATGAATGTGAAACTCATGGTGTTTCATGTGTCCTGATGCTCAGTCATCCAAGTAAACAAATGCCAAAAATGCTCATCTGGACAGTGTTTTCTGGGACATGGTGTTTTCTGGGACATGGTGTTTTCTGGGGCATGGTGTTTCACACAAATATAAATAAAATAAACACGCTGTCCAACACATCTGTAGCTGCTGCTGTCACACATGCTCGGTGACAGCAGCAGTGTGTTATACCTTCTTGGTCTTCTTGACCTTTGAAGCCTGTCACCAAATTCCAGCAGATTCTTCACCAGGACCCTTTGTGATAGTTCAACCCAGGAGCGTCAGGTAAATGACGCTCCTGGGTTGTGTGAAATCCCAGAAATAAACCTTAGACAAAGTGAATCTGTGAACTAAGGTGTAGGTCTGTTAGGTTATGTTGCGGTGATCCTCGATTTGGGGGATTTGTGTTCATACTGGAGTGCAAAATTAAAACCAATAGAAGATGGACAAGAAACTTTCAAAGCCATCATGTGCTCAGTTTAGAAAAAATAAAAAAGAAGAGGAGGAGAAACGAGCAAAAGATGCAGGTAAGCAGATGTGTGATTGGATAATGGCAGGTCATCCTGAAACAATCAGAATCAGAATACTTTATTAATCCCTAAAGAAATGATGTGGGTTACAGTTGCTCCAAGAAGAAATGGTAAAAATAGTAACAGTAACAGTCTAAACTCCAAACATTATGTTACAGATTTTTAATATTAATTAGTCACTGTCAGTTGTTGATATGTCCTGTTCTCATTGTATGATGAATTATGATGGCTGTTTGCATTCAAATCACACTCTTTCTCTCTTCATGTGTGTGTTTCTCTGGTGAAATTCAGTCTGGTTCCGACAACAGTTTTATGTTAATGTACAATCCTTAATATGTTTTATGTGTGTGTGTGGAGGGGGGGGGGGGGGGGGGGGGCAGAGGGAGTGTTCGCCCGGGGTGCCAAACAGGCTAGGACCGCCACTGGCCCTGACAAACTCAGCTGAAGCTCTTCTTCTCAGTTTCTCTGGCAGACATTCATAAATGTCTCTGAGCTTCACCAAAGGCTGATGGCTGGGTTTTGGTGCGCTCTCATGTCAGAAGCTCAGAATGCATGACTAAAGCTGTGACTGGCTGGGAATCGTTAGTCGGAGATTAAATAAATCATGAAGCTCTGGCAAGCAGCTGATGTCACACTCTGCTGGCTGCGGATTGGTCCACAGGCAGCAGGTGATTAGCAGGTGTGCTGACACCTGAAACCTTCATCCATCAGCAGCTTCACTTTGTGTCTTCAGCAGCCAATGCTTGGGTTTCAACTGGGACAGAGTGAACGGAGGTGAGTCTGTGTCTACTTAGACTCTACTGTCTCTGTCTGTCTTTGTTTCTATGGTTCTCACTGACAAACTCTCTTCCTCCTCCTCCTCCTCCTCCTCATGGACGAGACAAGAGTCCACCACAGTCCAGAGTATCTGTGCTGATCCAGGAGCAGGGTTAGCCTAGAAAACAAAGAACGCTAAAGTCTGACTCAGTTACCATGGTCACTGACCTGCTTCCTGTCTACTCCTCCTGCTGAGCCCAAAGTCTGATCCTCGGTTTATTCTGGTGCTGAAATCATGAGAGCATTTCAGATCTGCGCTCGTTCCTTGATGAGTTCCTGACCGAGTGTCACTGTTTTTGTTTCATAATCTATAACTAATGTGAGATTCACTCTGACCTCACATCTCCATAAACACCACGACACAGCAGAGCAGCATGAACTCTGTGCTTTCTATTCACAGCATGTGCAGTACAGTTTTGCAGTTATCCAGTGAGGATGATCAGAGAGGAAACATGGAAGACAGCAGTGTTAGAACTCATCTGTTTAAGTATTGTGATGATATTTGAACGATCAAAACTTTAGTAGTTTGAGTTCTGCAGAGTTTCCTTGCCTGCTCGGTGGCACTGATGATTCTCACATCTCCACCCATCTGAAACACAAGTTTGTTTGCTCTGTTTTTATTTATTTATTTCTATCCCCCCAGTGCGCAAATATAACTGAACCTCTGTAACACAGTAACCACATACCTGTAATCTGATTACTGATGGATGTAATGTGAATACTTTGGAACAGCCTTTTAGTTAGAGGTTAGTAAGTCTGAGTCTCTGTGAACTTCATAAAACATAAATTCATACATGAATGACTTAAAGTATTATTCATGAAACTAAACAAACAGTCAGCACTTTAAAACACACTGAAGTTACTAAAGTTTCTTTTCTCTGTTGAATTAAACTGTAACTTTAATTGTGATCAATCATTAATCACTGGCAATAATCATGTTCTGAATGATCAACAATGAGCTTATTCTGTGTTTCAGACTCATCATGGATCCAGACTCCATCGGTAAGATCGCCTCACTGTTCAGTGAAACCTGAAACCCGCTGAGCTCAGGTTCAACTACATGTTTAAAAAACAAAAGCCTGTGTGTGAGGAGATGACAGCAAACAGAAAGCAAATAGAGACAGAATAGAAATATGTCTGTTCTTTGTTCTGTTCGTTAAGATCAACATCCTGAAAGTAAAGTGTCACACTGTCTTCAATTATGTATTCAGAGCAGGGTGTTTGTGTAAGATGATCCCTGAGTGCTGCCTGACAGGTGAGCCTGAGTTCAGGGAGGATGGAGGAGCTCTGATAGCAGTCTGAATGAGATCCTTTGACAGTGCTGATGGTCATCATAAGACTCAAACATCTTCACTACAAACGGCTTACTTTCATGTATTTGTACACACAAATACATGTTGTTGTTATTTTTGTTTTTGTTTTTTTCCTTGTTTGTTTGTTTGTTTTGTTTTTGCTTTGTTTTATTATTTGCTTCGAGCCCTGTGTACAGGAGCTGCATGCAAAAAGATCTTTTGTTAAAAGGGTTGGCGTAATAAGCAAATGCTTCAGCCAGTACCTTTTGATTAGCCTTGTCTCGTGCTTTCTTGCTTTGTGGTAGATCTTTGTTCTGTCTTCACTGAGATATTTGAATGCTAATCAATCAAATCAAATCAATCAATCAAACAAACAATACATATATGTACAAAGAGTAAGAAGAAAATGAAGCCTGATGTACATGAACCTGAGCATTGACACAGAGACGATGAAGTTCACACAAATGTTTATGTTCACCAGCGTTTCCAGATGTTTATGTTCCCCAGTGTTTCCAGATGTTTGCTTCCTGTTTATCAGAGAGTTTCAATCAAATCTGTCCATCGGGCTACAGAACTGCCATGAAGCTCCAGGCTCTGCAGAGACTCTGTTGCCGTGGGTAACAGTGCACTGAGTGTATTCTCTGTACCACATGTACTGCAGTATATGTACTGTACTCTGTGTAGTAAATGTACTGCAGTATATG
>NW_005187462.1:3198830-3201594 GCF_000239375.1 Pundamilia nyererei
ACTGTACTCTGTGTAGTAAATGTACTGCAGTATATGTACTGTACTCTGTGTAGTAAATGTACTGCAGTATATGTATAGTACTCTGTGTAGCACATGTACTGCATTACATGTGCTACACAGAGTACTATACATATACTGCAGTACACTTAATGTACTCTGTGTAGCACTGCGTGTACTCTTGTACAGTCAGATGTTCAGCTCTAACACTGACCCTGAGACATACTTGCCAACCTTGAGACCTGAGAATTAGGGAGACATTCCATAAAGAGGGGAGGTTAGGTATACATACACAGAAAACTTGAATTTCACAGTGTTTACTTATTTAAAATTGTATTTAAAGTAAGTTATTACTGTCCCCCAGCCGGGGCTGTCCAAATTCAGAGGCTGCATCCACCTGAGAACCCGGCCTTCATGGTCTAAGTGGGCCGGGTACCCTGAAAGCCAGGTAGGCCAGAAGTGAGCGACTGTGCCGGTCTAGCCCTCAAAAATATGTCACGAGCTTTCTCAGTGGAGTGAAACTCTGCCTTCTGCTCCTTGCTACCTAAATATAACCGGACGCTGACATAACTTCTCGACCATCTCACGCTTCTTTTTCATCAGTTTTCTGTTTGACGTTTATTCAGCGGTGTGAAAACCCTGAGAGGAACCCTCCCGAGGGATTAATACAGTTTTATTTAATCTAATCTAATAACTTTAATCTCAGCCAAACCGATTTACTCAGGAACAAATAAAACACTGAAAAAAGTCAAACAATAACATTTTTAGGTTATCTGTGTGCCTTATATATCACGTTTAACCTGAGTAGCCGAAGACCGCTGGGGTTTGAAAACAATCTGCCGGGAGTTTACTGTTCTCGCCGGCTTAGATATTTGAAATTTACACAGCTACATTCTCGCCTGAAAATATGCTAAAAGTTTATTTTGCAACCCAGAAAGAGTAATAAGAGTAATGTTAAAACTAAGTAGCTGCCGCCATTGGTGGGGTGGCTGTAGCTCAGGTGGTAGAGCAGGTCATCCACTGATCGGAAGGTTGGTGGTTCGATTCCTGGCTTCCCCTAGTCTATGTGCCAAATATCCTTGGGCAAGATATTAACCCCAAATTGCTCTCCGATGCATCCATCGGAGTGTGAATGTTAGCTATGAAGCACTTAGAAAGATGTGCTTGGGTGAATGCACTAGTTGTGTAAAGCACTTTGAGTGCTCAGATGAGTAGAAAAGCACTATATAAGCCGGTCCATTTACCATTTTTGGAAACTGGAATTGGCTGGGCCGCGCTATGAATTCAGGGATATGGTTTTTCATTTTTGTTTTCATTTTGTTTTGGTGGAAAATCAGGAGAAATTCGGGAGAATGGTGGTTCCGGGAGATTTTCGGGAGGGGCACTAAAATTCGGGATTCTCCCAGTAAAATCGGGAGGGTTGGCACGTATGCCCTGAGAGTCAGCTGACTTCATGAGCTCACCTCTGACCTGTACATGTTCAGATGTTACGGTGACATCGCTGTCTGTTTCTAGTGGACACCGTGTTGGTGCGACACGTCACAGCGGCTCTGCACTCGGGGGGTGGAGCTCAGAGTGACGTTGCAATGAGCAGACAGGAAGTGACCTGCGCTCTGAACAGGATGTTCCACAGCGCATCACAGGATGTGCCATTTCATGTGACTGCAGCAGCTACCGAGGAGACATGCAGTCTGATGTTCAGGTTGTTTGACCGGTCAGTGTACTCACAGTATCACATTACTTGTAGTGCTCATAGTACTAACAGGACTGCACCCAGTCAGAGTAACAATCTGTGTGCGTGTGTGCGTGTGTGTGTGTGTGTGTGTGTGCTGCAGCAGTCAGTCCGATGAAGTTTCAGCTCGCTCTCTTCAAACTGCTCTTATCGCTCTGTCCTCAGATAACCTGCTGCTAAAGTACAGAGGTGAGGACAATACACTGCTCTATAACAGGCCTTCACAATAAAATGCACAGCACTTCACAATAAAATGTACAGCCCTTCACAATAAAATGCACAGCCCTGTAGAATAAAGCTCGGGTGTTTTCAGGTCTGCTGCAGGTCTCGACAACCCCTTCAGGATCCATCAGCAAGCCTGGACTCAGGTGTTTGCTGATGGACCTCATCCAGGTAAAAAGCTCACACTACATTTCCCAACATGCCTCTGCTGCTGCTCTCTGTAACGTGTGTTTTCAGGTTCCTGCGGCAGTTCAGGAGGAAGTCGTGTTTGACGATTTGGAGGCGGCGGTTCAGTCGTGTTTTAAAGGGGTGAGAACGCAAACGCACACCTGGCTGTGATTGGCCATCGTCATGGTTAACATGTTATGTGTGTTTATAGGTGTTGACCCCAACGGTGAGCAAGCATCATCTGTTGTCATGGCTGCAGAGTGAGCCATGCCTGTTGCTATGGTTATCCACTCTGTACCGGCTGTCAGCCAGTCAGAGCGTCCAGCACAACGTTCGCTGTCACATCTGTAAGACCCGCCCCTTCACTGGGCTCAGGTGATGTACATTTTAAACTGGAAACTGGGTAAACACGGTCCAGATGTGTGACGAAGATTTACCTGTGTATTTAGGTATCGATGTATGAAGTGTGTGAACGTCCATGTGTGTCAGAGCTGCTTCCTGACTGACCGCCAGACCAGGAAACACAAAACCCACCATCCAGTGCTCGAGTTCTGCAAGCAGGTAAGAACACACGTAACCGGAAGCACAGGGAACAGAACAGGTATCAGGAAGCACAGAGAACAGAACAGGTATCAGGAAGCACAG
>NW_005187462.1:3201999-3225732 GCF_000239375.1 Pundamilia nyererei
CAGGGAACAGAACAGGTATCAGGAAGCACAGGGAACAGAACAGGTATCAGGGGGCACAGGTAAGAACTCATTTAACAGTACAGGTAAGAGGAACAGGTGACAGGAAACAAAGGTAACAGGAGTAATAGGTGAAAGCCTGACAGGTAAGAGGACGCAGAGAGGAAGCGAGGGGTAAATCCCCACAGGTGCACATGGAGGGGTAACGCTTGTAGAAGACGTAATAACCTGTTCAGTTCAGTTGTCATTCTATACCAGCCCACCTGGAGAGAGTCTCTAACCTCGTTGGTGCGCAGTGCTCATCACGCCTTGCTGCCACGGCGACACACTCAGAGAGAAGCTAATTGGAAGAGGGTCCTAATGTGGGAGGAGCCAAGCGAGACGGAGAACAGGTGTGAAAATAACACTTTCATAATACGACACCCCTCGTTAGGTATCTTATTATAATTACATTTCTTTTCCCCTCAGAGCACCACCTGCTTCTGATGCCTCAACACGATTGGCTGGCTCGTCTCACAGCCCCTCCTCTGAGAGGGGTGTTTCACATGCCACCTCAGAGGCTCCTCCTCCTCACTGCTCTTCTTCGTGTAAATCTCTGCAGACGAATGAGGACACGTCCAGTCAGCAGGTGACGTGATGAACTCACTGTGTACTGTGATGTCATAAAAATTATGTAATAGCAACAGTCATGTGACTGTGTGTGTTTGGCGTTGAAGACAGTGGCGTTGCTGACAGACGTGAAGAACCTACAGAGGGACCGATGGTGAGAACAAAGAAAAACAGAGCCAGATGGTTTTATCAGCCTCGTGTTTATGTTTGTTTGTTTCTTTTTATCTTGTTTTGTTTTAGTTTGCTACCTTATGTTGTTTGTTTGTTTGTTTTTCCCCATCAGGCTGTTGGAGCAGGAGCTCCAAACGTTTCGGCTCACTGTCCAATCCGAGCAGGGCATCCTGGAGGAAAGGTGCTCTGAGATGGAAGTTACTGTGGAAACATTGACGCGGTACAATGCTCAACTGCAGGGCATGCTCACACAGGTGAGTGGATGTGGGCGGAGTGATTGGCTGATGACTGCTGAGGTGCCTTCTATTAGTTGTAGCTGAAAATGTTGTTCTTCAGGCTCTGAACAAGATGGAGGCTCAACAACACGCCAGCAACATGCCAAACAGTGCCAACACGGAGAACACAGAAAGAGGAACCATCACGCCAACTTCTGACACTCTGAAAAGCACAGAAGAAGAAACAGAGGAGGAAGAGGAGATAGAGGATGAGTGGAGCCAGGAAGAACTTCAAACTCAAACATCTCCCACAATCCACCAGGGCTCACCTCCCTCACCTGATGGAGACTGTGAGGAGTCTGCAGGTCGCATGTCTCCACATAATCCAGTAGAGCTACAGCATGGCCCTGAGGAGGCGGAGCTACAAGGAGAACGAAACAGTCTGTCTGAAGAAGAGGAGGAACATGGGCCACGTAGTTCAGAGACGCTGCTGCAGGGGACTGTAGAACGACTGAAGGCTGCGCTGGAAACACACAGGTGGACTCAGACAGGTGAGGCACAGACAGGTGACTGAGACTGCAGAAGGAAACGGAAATGACTGCCTGAGGTCAGACTCACCTATCAGGTGAGCACACACCTGACAGTCAGTACCTGTAACAGTCAGTGCATCATTTACACCTGCTGCATATCCTTTCCAGCTCAGTCTCTTTGCCAAGCCAGTTAGCACAAGTCCTTTCTTCTTCATCTCTTTGATAACTTTGTCCTTCAAACACTAAAATTAATGTTACATCATGTTTCTAACTCTGTGTCCAGGTGAGAGGGCGAGGGCGGAGCTTCTGCAGGCTGCTGAGCAGGTGGGAGACTTGATGCTCCACCTGGTCGACGCTATGGAAACAAACTCACCAGCTGATTCGTCCAGCTTAGAAAACTTTATTTAAAGATTAAATAAATGCACAGATACAAAAAGTATCAAAGTTCACCTGTAGAAAAGTTACCAAAACATAACGTGTTTCTATGGAGACGTGAAGCTGCCAGGATCATCATCAAGTCGTCATGTTTCATGTGATGTTTTACAAACATGAATTTAAATAAAACATGAAATTTCTTTTGTCATATTTTTTTAACATTTCATCCGAATTTTGTTTACACACAATAAATAAAATCCATTCATAATTTTTATTCCAATGCTTCCCAAATAAAACTTTAAAATAATTAAATTAAAACAATAAAAGCTCTTCAAAATGGACAGATTAAACTTTATATTTAGATTTTTAACTTTAAAAATTAACATTTTAAAACAATCAGATTTGAAAACATAATTATGGCCAAAACAAACCTGGCATTTAAAACACACCTGGACAGGCAAGTCGTACTACAAACACAGTAAAAATGATAAATGGATTCAGTTTTCATTTTAAAATTGGCACCAGCAGGCTTCCATACACTTCTAACAGCCTAATTAAAGGCTACATTATCCAAGAATAACTGATCAATAACCCATCAATAACCAGCACCATCAGGTTTCATGAAAAATAAGACTTCATTTTGAAAATCAGCTATCGCCGCGACCTGCGGCCCCTCCTCCGGCGTGATGACAGTAAGGGGGCGGGGCCTGCAGAGATTGGGGGTTTCCTGCCAGGTCCAGCCCGGCGCAGCCCCTCCCTCCTTGGGTGAAGGGGTGTGGCCTGACCCCTGGTTTGTATCTGGGAGGGTGGAGGGAGTGCCCTCTCCCTTCTAGCCCCTCTTCTGCTCTCTGACAGCCTGTTGAGGGGCGGAGCCTGAGTTATGTCGGACTGAGCAGAGTCCCTGCTTAGCGTGCTTAGCAAAAGGCTGCTGCTGTGACCTTTGACCTCTGTGGGTGTTCTATCGGTGTTCAGGTCCGGGCTCAGACTCCTGAACAGCTGACGAACACAGGGCGGCGGTGGCCCAGAGGGGGTGGAGCCTCTGCGCCACAGGAGGCCTCTGGGTGGGTTCTTGAGGATACGGTTGGAGGCGGGGTCGTAGAACCGGACAGGAAGTCGTTTGTATTTGACCTTTAACCCCTGCTGCTCCAGCGGGCGCCGTTTCTTTCTGCAGCGTTTGTGGGTGGAGCCTATCGCTGACATGCGGTTGGGGGCGGAGCCTGATGGGGAGGAGAGTAGGTAGACCAGCGAAGTGCGTGGCTGTACAGGTGTGATGATGCTGGAGTACGACGAAGGGAGAGAACGCCACGTTGGCACAGGTGTCCTCTCAGCTGCCTCTGGATTGGCTTGTGGGTAGTCGATGGGTGGGGCCTCAGGGGATAGCTGATGCACGGCGGGAACGACCAATCGGACTGTCTGAGTGCTGTGACTGACCTTCACCACCTGCAGGAACAGTGCAGATGAGACCTTGTTCTTTTGCAGGAACTGACAGCGCTCTAAGTCACATGACTCACCTGACACCTTGATGCCAGTCTGAAGCTCCGCCTCCTTCCCCTCCTTCTTCTCATATACACATAGTCCCCCTCGTCTGGGTCCTGCAGGGGTAGCATACCTGCATCTGGCTCCACCTCCTCGGGTTCAGCATCCCCCTTCATTTTCTGGCTCCGCCTACCATACCTGAGTTTGATGACATCAGCAGAGAGAGTCATGGGTGTGATTTACGACCTGAACATGGATTACCCGCAGAATAAAAACCTCATTTTAGTGGAAAAGTTGCGTGACAGCGACCACTTCAGCTCTTATACCTGAAGTATCTTAATCCAGGACATCTTTAACCAGGATGTTATTGGCTACTTTTACTACCTAACTCAAACTGCAAACTTAAGGAGACTCAGGCAGGTCTCTAGACTAACGTTTTGCCATGGCTGCACTGGTGCACCTAACAACAAAAGTAACAAAAGTTACGTGCACACAAATTTTTCAACCACATCGCTTAACGCCGCAGCTTTACATGTTCACTTTGTTTTTAACTGCTGTCCATACAGACAATGTTGATTTGTAAGTGATTAACTAACAATCTTGTCAACACAAAGTTCTTTATTTGGAGCAAATTTCTACAAGAAAGATAAGTTACCGTATTTTTCAGACCATAAGGTGCACGGGTTTATAAGGCGCATTAAGCGAAACCAAACAGTCAGATAAGTCTTTAATAAACTTTACTCAACTCATTCTTCTTGCTTCCTCTACTTCTGTATTATTGATTCATTAATGTTGAATTCTCTCTCAGCTGCTCTATTCCTGCGTGACTGATAAGAGTTTGAAATCCATGTCGTTAGCATGTCTCTTAACAGGAGCCATTTTGGGGTCCTTATACACACACAATACGGTAATATTATGCTGAAGCACAGTGCGTATCACTACACGAGGCTCCTGACTGTGGTAGCAGCTGTGCTCCAACAATCTATCAAGCGGTGCGGCTTCATAGCTTACCAAAGAGATGCTGAACCATTTTCACAGATCTTTGAGCGCCGTGTACATAAAATCGTTTTGTGGTCAGTAAGCACAACCAGAATTCATACATAAGGCACACTTTTGAGGAAATTAAAGGATTTTAAGTGTGCTTTATAGTCCTAAAAATACGGTGCAGAAAAAGTTCTTGTGCTTAAAGTGCTTCACTGAGCTGAAATTTAAACTTAAAATATCTTAAGATATATAAAATTAAAAGAAAGTCAAAATTAAGTGCCTCAAAGGTTTTGAACTGAACATCTCAATATCTGAACACCTTACCTTGTGCATGGGCACCTGAGAGGTCCCGACCTTGACTATCTCTGATTGGTTTGGACCACGATATGGGCATAATGTTGTCTGTTGTTGGCCACACAGAGACTTTCAGAGTTGCGGAGACTTTTTTTTTTTTACTTGAACCTAGGATTTTTTTTTGTCGCACCTTTGAGAAATTAGGTCGCATTTGCAACCAAACTGGTCGCACTCTAGAGCCCTGTCAGGTAAGCTCAACTACCTTTATGTAAGCTCAGCTGACTTCTTGTTTCCTGTGGATTGTAATATTGGCAGGTTCTGGCTCACCTGGCGAGGGACTCTGTGTCGAAGTAGCAGATGAAGCGCCCACGCCTGAACTGTCTCACCAGCCTCTCCACCTTCTCCTCGTCCTCCTGCTGGATCTGGGTCCAGGTCTTCCCCCTGAAGGATTCTGGGATACGCTCCGGGGCGGGCCTCACCTCCTCGATGGGTAGGGTCCAGAACCCCTCCTCCGTCCTGTCACCCGGCCCGTGGAGGGCAAAGTGCAGCTGCTGTGAGTACACTCTATCTTCCACGTCCACCTGCGTGTCCATCAGATGGCAGAGGTCCCGCCCCTCCGCCTGACTCACCTGCGCAGGTGAGTCACTGAGAGTTCGCGCTCGTTGCAAAACCACCTGCAAGGTGACATCAGTGATCAGTGTCTGCGCTTGTCAGGACACGCCCAATTCTTCCCTGGACCCACAGGTACCTGCACAGGCGAGTCCCAGTCTTCACTCTGTGTTTCCATGGAAACAGGGAGGCTTAGCTGGAAGCTGTCTGTATCAGCTTGGCAGGAAATGGCGCCATAACAGCACCTTTGAATCACCTGCGGGTGGAACAGAGAGACTTGTTGACAGGAAGTCCACCTGGGAACCATCAGTGTACTGGAACAGGAACTAACCTCCTCGATGGTCTGGTCCAGAGGGTCCGTGTGGCCTGAGGAGAATGCATCCTCTCTGTGGGCCTCCCTCCTCTCCCTCTGCCAGGTGAGCCAGGGCCTCTCACCTGGACCAGGCCTGTGGTCTGTGGGGGTCAGGTGGGGTCGGGGGCCATGGCCTGGACCTCCAGGGCGCTGCGAGGAGGACGAGGACTCACTGGTTTTCCTCCTGTTCGTCTTCCTATGGGCTTTCCTATGGACAGGGGGCGGAGTCTCCAACTGAGAGGCCGGCGCTCTGCGGTAAGGAGAGTGGGTGTGATCAATGATGCCTTCGTCCTGCTCTCTTATAGGTACAGACAGCCTCTCCTGGCCCACTCTGTCGCCTGACTGGCTGCAGGCATCATCTTCTTCCATCGGACGGGCTGGGTGACAGGAAGCGTCATCAGAGCTGGGCAGGCATTCCCGGGTACCTTGAGACTGGCTGTCGTCGGACAAACAGACTTCATCGAGCTCCGCTTTTGGCAATGGGGGGGTGGAAACTGATGGGAGGTCAGTGTGAGACGGCCTGAGGCGGACAAACAATTGGACAGGTAAATAAACAGGTTTGTTTGAGTTGTCAGAGGTCTGCGCTATGAAACCCTGAAGCTACCTGTCCTATCCAGGTAACTTCAGGGGTGACTGTGGATTTACAATGAAGGTAGTTCACTTATTACTGGGGTGTCTACCTCCTAAGTCTTGTGTGATTAGCTGTCTCAGGGTGCAGACTGTTGTAAACTCTAACTTCCAGGGATCCATAAGAAACAGGATTTATTAAGTTTCATGTAGCTAGAGGTTAGCAGGGAGTTAAAAGAAGTCCCATAAATGAAGACAGAAAACTAAACAGCAGTGACGTTTGTAGGGTGACTGAAGGTGGACCTTCAGTCACCCCCAACTCCCCCCAGTTTTTAGATGTGTCCGTGATCCAACACAGCTGATTCAAATGGCTGAATTACCTCCTCAACATGTCTTGCAGTTCTCCAGAGGCCTGGTAATGAACTAATCATTTGATTCAGCTGTGTAGACCCAGGGTGGGATCTAAAACCTGCAGGACACCGGCCCTCAAGGTATATTGGTGTTCTACCTACAGAGCTATGGTAATATAAACACATTAGCACAGTGAAGCTGGACGACACAGCTAACTTTCCCCCCTCAATAAAAGTTTATGTGAGAGTTCCTGATGGGCAAATGCAAATGAAAAGATACTGAGAACAGCCCAAACTTCATCTGAGATCATCCATCAGCAACATGAGGTTAGTCACTGTGTGGTCTGTCCTGATGCTCAGCTTCATGTACACGTTCAAATCTTTGTTAGCCTCAGAGTGACTCTTTTCTCATCCACTAGAACAGGGGTCGGCAACCCTAGGCACGCGTGCCAACTGTGGCACGCGAAGGGTTAACTGATGGCACAGCCATAGCTGGACTGGCCATTGGTGACCCGATGATTATTTTTTAATTTTTTTTTGTAACGGTATAAACAATGAAAGGTGGTGGATTGGCCAGATGCTGGCCGGTGTGTAAAAATAACTCAGTTGTTTGGTGGTGGCATCGCGGAGCTTCCACAGATTCAGTAAAATTAACAAGTGGTGGAGGCCAGCACGTGGATGAGGGCGATCGGAGGCAGGACGAGGAGAGCCCCAAGGCGGCCGCCGGTGTTCCAGATCAACTGGCGTTTAGATCAACTGGCGTTTAGATCAACTGGCGTTGGTCGAACAGATGTGTGGCAGACTTGCGTTTCAGGAGCTGCTACCTACAGACCAGCAAAAAAACGCCAAATGTGTCATCTGTGACACTTGTGAGGTTGTCTCAAACACACTCAGTCAGTCTTGATGCTGTTGAACAACAAAATGTTTAAAAATGTGGCGAGTTTACCTGGTGATATCCTCATGCGCGACGCGATCGCGAAAACAGCAAACAAGTAACACCACGCCGATGTCGTTCACAGGACAGCAAGAGTAAACGATCGGGAGACTCTAGTCGTCGCTATCGTTCCCCTCGCACGTTTTATTTCTCCGGTTTCAGCGTTTTTGCTTCACAACTAAAGCGAGCTGTTTACTTTGTGTGCACCAACATGGACTCGAATCAACCAGCGCCACCTCTGGCCAAGTGCCACAGCCTACAGCCATATCAACATGTGACACACATCTGCACCACGTTTGAATTCGTGTCATGCACAACACATTTGTACCGTTCAATTGTCTCTGTTTGTGCGTCATGCAAATAAACCTTTGAAATGAATGAAATGATATCATGTTTGTATTATCAGCATACATTTGTACAAAATGCCAAATTATATACACAAAGTCATAAGAATCACCACCCTTGTTCATCATGATATCAATACTTTTGCCCATCAGAAAAATGTCGTGAACAAATACATGACACACTAATATTTCACCAGCGTCAGGTGAACTGACCTTCAGGTAAGAAGTTATGACCTGCAGTCTATCTGGTCAGATATAAACCAAGTTCAGGTGGAGTTTATTTTCCTTATACTGACTTTTTACAGTCAGTTACAATAACTCGTACTGCTACCAGCTAGCATGACGGAGTTTCTATACAGCTGGGTGGGTGCTATGATGTTACTGATGTTGAACTTTATTTAATTTCATAAGGTTAGTTAGTAGAGTTGCCAACCGTCCCGTAAAAAGACGGAATCCTCCCGCAAAATATTACGCGTTTCATGTTGAGCTGAGAGGGGACGCAGTTTGTCCCGGACTTCAGCTAGAATGAAAAAAGACACAAAGGTGGAGTTATTCTGTCTTTGCTGCACAGCTGCCTCTTCAGCTGTATCCCAATTCAGGGTCTGCAGCCTTAAAGGCCGCATTTTAAGGCTGATTACGTCACAGCGACACGACGAAGGCTGTCCCAATTCAAAGGCTGCTCGAAATGCAGCCCTCAAATGCGTCCTTCAGTTCCCTGAATTTTAAGGATGTGGCGGTGTAGACTTCGTGGCCCAACATATCCCAGAATGCATAGCGCGGCGGTGAGTGTGGATAATTTTGCCGAAAATAAACGGCGGATGAGGGGCGCCCGAAGAGTAAACTTTAAGTAAGTGCTGAATATGACGTCACTTCTTTATGTGCAAATGTTTAATAACGAAGAACATTAAACATTCCTGTTGGCCACGTGTTGGCAAAGTTATGTGATATGACGTTTGTACTAACTTGGTTTTAAAGCCTTTACTTTAAAATATACGCCGTTCAATAGCTGAGATTAATCTTACAGAGAATGATCAAAGCTCATGTAGAAACAAACAAATGAACAAAAGATTTTCTCCTTCATTTCTGTCAAACACAGCTGTATGACACGTTTCCAGCTGTTAGTATCATGGTTGCTAGGCAACCTGGGCAGCGCGACGGAGGCTAGACCGTCACCATTTCACAAGCCTCGCACTTCCGGCCTTAGCGGTCTTTGAGTACGCGGCCCTTGAGGATCGTTAAGGCTGCAGACCCTGAACTGGGATACAGCCTTCTCCTCTCATTCTCTCTCCTGTTGCTACTTTAATCATGAAACTGATCAATGATCAGCTGATCGGCTTTTCTCTCTTGTTTGTTTATCGCCCACTTTGTGCCAGAAAGAGGAAACCAGCGGATGTCGCGCTAAACAACAGCAGCACGTTTCAGCTTGATCAGCTGTTGTTAGAATTTATTTAATATTAATTTCTAGTATCAGCTGATGTTTGCTGGAGCCACAGCTGTAAAGCTGCTGGTCATGATGTCGGTTTGGATGTGTGGTGAGAGGGAAACCAGATGAAACCAGGAGATGTCCTTACTGAACCATCAGAGCTGAACAGGTGATGGAGAAACAGGTTTACCTTTTAGGTGACATGAATGAGTTGAAGTTATGAACTGTTTCTGAGAGACAAATAACACCAGGATCCTTTTCTAAGTAGCTGACAGCTGGTAACTGTGCAGGGGCGGGTCTAGCAAAGTGTTGCCAGGGGGGCAGGTAGGGCATTAACAGGGAAAGGGGGGCACAAAGAAATACTTCCTTATTCTCATTTAAAATGTCTGGTTGTTATTAAATAATTATCTGAAGCTTACAACCAAAGTTTTTATCTGATGTAAAATGTATAGAAATCATACATATACCAACAAGACTGTACATCACTGTCACCACAGCGTTTGTTTTCATTCAAAGGCTTTATGGCTTTAATACCTGGTGGGCCGGTCTTTAGTCAAAATGCCCGGGCTGCTAAAAATAACTTACTGGTGAGAGGGACGTTGTTAGCTTTCCACATTCTGACATTTCAAAAGCTTCAGGAGCTTTCTGCTCAGCACAGCATCAGCACCACGGAGATACATGGATACATCCGTAGACTTGAGACACAATGCATTTTTGGGACTTTCAGGTGTTTGGACCAATGTTTTATTTTCTGATCAAACCAGAAATCTTTAATGAGCAGCTGGATTTGTCTCACGATAACTGGCTGAGGTAATGCCAGTTAATGCAACATCGAAGCAGCTGGAATCCACAGCTGTGCGTGTTCATGGAGCTGCATGTTCACCTGCTGGACATCACTACCTGACCAGTTTAACTGTCTTCAGAACATTGCAGAGGCCTTATTGACAGTATTTGGCTCTACATATCTGTGTGAGCAGATTTTCTCTCACATGAGTGTCCTCAGGTAGCCTCTGAATGCTGGACACTCAGAGACCTGTGCCTGGGAGACCAGAGATCACACTAACATGTGTGTCTCTGTATTAACAGACATGCCATATTGGCTTAGTTTTCTTATCATTCTTGTGAGGAGACCATATATAGCATTTGTATTTTCTGTTGTACAGTCCATTTGCTGTTATGGAGTTCTTGTTATGGATAAAAAGTGTCTTTTTTGTTTCAAAATAGCTGATAACTATTCGCTGATAGCTGCCAACATCTGCGAACAAAAATAATTCTATAAAGTGGTTCTACAGGGTGGGCCATTTATATGGATACACCGTAATAACATGGGAATGGTTGGTGATATTAAAGTCCTGTTTCTGGCACATTAGTATATGTGAGGGGGCAAACTCCTCAAGATGGGTGGTGACCATGGTGGCCATTTAGAAGTCGGCCATCAATGGCGTGTTATGTTACGTTACGTTGAAACCAAGCACACCATTGTTTTTCTTGTGACATTACCAATAAGTCTGATGTGTCACATGGCCCTCTTCCTATCCGGTTGTTCAGTGATGACGTGACGAATCCTACTTCCGGGTCTAAAGTAGTCTGCGTTTAATATGGCTTTTGTGTTGTTAACATGTTTAATGTTATGTATTTTCTTCTATTTGATCTCAAAAAGCTCCTAAAACAGTCAGTGATCACTGTTGACCTCCCTCGGCTTTTATTACCGCTAATCATTTATTTAAGCTCAGTTTTTAAAACCTTAGGATGTAACTACAGCCCAGCCCATGCAGCAGTATATGAATGACTAACCTCGTATTGTGGATGGATTATCTCAGTTGTTCTCCTGGCTGAAGTTTGGTCCTTTTACAGCATCCTGCCATGCGATTACATTTGTTTCTGACCACCGAGAAAACTCACGTTAACTTTTATCGAGTGGAAAAAAAAGTAAGCTTGTTTATATTATGCTAACATAGCTATGTCGCTAGCGGTCACGTAGCACATCATTATATACCAGCTAGCCAAACTTCAGTAACCCTACAAACGTCACTGCTGTTTAGTTTTCTGTCTTCATTTATGTTGGAAGTGATAACAGAGCTGTACGTTTTAATTTGTTTCCAAAACCCCGCAGTCAGGACATGCTATATTGTATTTAGATAGAAGCTAGCGAGCTAACTCCCTGCTAACTTCTAACTCCGTTAAATGTCATAAATTCCATTTTCATGGATGCCTGGATGTTAAACTCAATTGTTACACCTGGTAGAGCAGAACGCTGATCATTTTATTAAAGATGAAAGACTTTAGACAGTTTTTCAACTCTCAGTAATGCCATAGTGATCGTTTGATATATGGAACTGCAGCGGAGTTTAGACCCAGACACGACTAGTGACGTCAGACTGAACAACCGGATTGAAAAAACAAAAGTTGTATCCACGATGGCCGACTTCTAAATGGCCACCATGGTCACCACCCATCTTGAGGAGTTTGCCCCCCTCACATATACTAATGTGCCACAAACAGGACTTTAATATCACCAACCATTCCCATGTTGTTACGGTGTATCCGTATAAATGGCCCACCCTGTATATAGTGTGTAACTGTTAATATAGAGCGTTATTAAGTTGATTGCTAATGCAATCATATGGCACACTGACCTCTGAGGAAATTTTAAATGGCACTCGCCATCAGAAAGGTTGCCTACCCCTGCGCTAGAATATTTGGTGTCTGGCAAACCAGTCACAAAGCTCTGGCCACTGTTACCAGGGTCCCATGTTACCAGGGTAACAGCGGACAGATGATAAAAGGAGAGGAGAGGGAAGGTGAGACTGAAAATACAGAAAAACAAACATATTTCAGTCATCCAAGAGAGATCCCATATACCACATAATAACCACAGTGAGTTTCTACTACTGGAGCCACTGTGGAGTTTTTCCCTCCGTTTACCTCAGCTGTCTATGTGAGAAGCCCCCACCTTTATTTACTCTGGAACAGGCTGAAAACGATGTGAGTCAGAGAAGCTCACTGCTGACAGCGATACTGAGGCTATCCTGAAATTTTCCGTGGGTAAGTGTTTTGCTCACTTAATCCCGTTAGCTGTTTTTAGTTTGCATTAATGAATTTGTCTTTGAAGTAGATCTAAGTTTGTTGGACAAAGTTGTAGGATGTGAGGAAGTAATCAAACTGAGGGAAAGCGTAATTTTTAGGACACTCGAGCCTAACAGGAGGTGGCCTAATGTTAGCTTATAACAGCTCTTTTTGTTTAGCCGGCTCGCTGTCACGGAGACAGGACGGTCACATGTCTAATCAGCTGACAGTGACAGTACTGGTGTGCAATCATAGACATTAATTCTCAGAATATTTCACTGGTAGGGTTTTAATCCTCTGATAGTGTCATGTTTGTAGCAGGTGACACTCACGGGGATCGTGTTCTGTCACATGGTGCCAGCTCCGCCCCTTTCATGTGAACACACAGGTTAAGACTGTCACAGGTGCATCTATGTGGGTTACCTGGGGTCGTCGTAGCGATGTGGGTGGTGCTGCAGAACGTCCTCGAGGAAGCGCTCCAGCAGAGTCAGTCTGTTTCTGCCGCTTGCTGAGGTGGACCCTGAGCCTCTGGAGGACGCCCGGACTGAATCCAGGTGTCTGAGACTGGACAGGTGCTGGAAAAGACACACAACGTGATCAGAGAGTCACATGACCTAAGGGCACGTTCAGGTTCTCCTGTGACGTGTGTGCATACCTGGTCCAGGTTCCTGTACAGGACTCTGCAGTAACCACAGTAACCCTGTCTGCTGGGCTGACACCTGGATGGGCCAGGCTGAGGCTCCGCCCACATCCTGTCACACAAACAACACATGTGACCACACCTATCTCACCTATCTCTGATACAGAAGCTGAACGCTCCTGCACAGGTACACTCACCTGCTGGTAGGCTCAGCCTTCCTCTGGTCATCTGAAAGAAACACACAGTGTGAGACAGATATCACCTGTGTGTGTGTGTGTGTGTGTGTGTGTGTGTGTGTGTGTGTGTGTGTGTGTGTGTGTGTGTGTGTGTGTGTGTTCTACCTTCATCAGAAGAGTCGGACATCCTGACTGGAGATCTGGAAACAAACAGGTGAGAGTCACACCTGTAGCTGTCAGCACACACGCAGGTAGATAGATAGATAGATGGCGGCGTGTACAGGCGCAGCGGCGTCAGAGTGGAAGTTGTGTGTGTTTGTGAGGGACTATGTGAAACATCTGGTGTGTGTGTCTGGTTTCAGTACTCACCTGGAGGACGTGCAGTCAGTGACCTCTCTCTCCAGTCACAGTGCTCCATGCTGTAACCAGTGGTAAGGTGAGTGTGTCCATGAGCCTGGAGCTACAAACGGGAAGTGATTGATTATGGGTCAGAAGTCAGCGGAACACACTGGCCTGTCTGATCATGAGACAGGAAGCCTCTGATTGGTCCAGGTAAACCTGCAGCACAGACAGTCCATTATGCAGCCAGGTTGAAAACACCTGAGGGTGCTTATTTATCGCATCATACACACTCACAGCTCAGTAATGTGACTGGCTGTGTGAGGACGGGGCTTGTACAGCCCTAGTGAGGGTTTGTGATGTCACAGCTCACAGGTAATATGGCTGTTGAGTTGGAATTATTAAGGTTAAAGGTCACAGAGCCTGAAACAGCTGTTTCTTAACTGTGAACACTTCTAACAGCTGCCAACAGGACAGCCCACCTGAGCTTCACGGGCCAATAGGAACACTGGTAAACCCGCCCCCTTGCAGAATGACGTACTCCCATTGGCTGTTATTCTCTGTCACTCACTTTGGTCAGCCTGGTGTGGGCGGGGCCAGCAGCTGTTTGATTTAAAGTTAAGGAAGCATACCGTTGGCACGGGAACCATCTGACTGCACATATACAGTCAGACACACACACCAACACAGCATCAGCACCAGGGACTTACCTGGCTGCGTCACCATGGTACATGATCAGAACACCTGGTTGGGATCAGGTGATGTTCAGATTACGATCGCCTGCTGAGTCACAGCTGATCCCTGATAACTGATCATTAACGTTAACAGACGTCTTTCAGTAGAATGTCAGAGGCTCTTCACGAAGCTCTATTCATCTGCTCAGAGACGTACCTGAGGAGGCCTTTGACTCCTGCCTCGTGGTCACATGACCTGTTACACATAGGGATGGGTACCGGTGTCCGTTCTGACATAAACGGTAGTGACCAGACCGAAAAGCAGCGCACATTTCGGTGATTTTTTTCCCTGAGCTGTGATACGCTTTAGATTCTAGCCAATCATTTTACGTTTCCGAGGATAGTGGGTGGGGCCAGGTACGTACGTTCTTTTAGAGCAGAGCTACAGATTAAAAATGCCCAAGGTGAAGCGGTCAAAAGTCTGGCTGTACTTCACAGCAACAGATGCAAACTCAGCAGCCTGCAACAAGTGCTTTAAGCTGATACTGTGATACTGTCAAAGGAGGTAACACCTCGAATCTGATGAAACACCTGGCGACGCAAAGCGTTTTTTTTTAAAGCCGAGAAATGCGCCGTATTTGATAGCTTGCTGCGAGACCTCACACCGAGCACATCTA
Source organism: Pundamilia nyererei (assembly GCF_000239375.1). Lineage (NCBI taxonomy): Eukaryota > Metazoa > Chordata > Actinopteri > Cichliformes > Cichlidae > Pundamilia > Pundamilia nyererei. The sequence continues at coordinate 3,216,802 of NW_005187462.1, forward strand.
CTGCGGGTGTGGTGCCTGTTATCGGAGTTAGCAACATCCCCCAAAAACCCGAAGAGGAGAGTCCTGGCCCCTAGCCCTGCCAGTGTAGCAGAAATGATGAGGATGATGATGGCAGCAGCCGTTCTTTTCTGCGTGAGTAGCTTAAAGTTGTTCGTGTGTAATTTATGTTGAGTTGGCTAACCACATTATTACATTAATGCATGTAAGGTGAACTAGCAAACACCCTCGTAGTTACATGCGGCTGTCTTCTTGTTTGATGGCAGATACTCCCTTCACCCTGGCCAAAAAGGCTAAAATGACCAAAGAAAAAGTGGAAAACAGCTGAACATGAGAGGTTTTTGGACAAAGTTTGTTTTTTCCATTGTTTAAGCACTGCTTCCAGCCAAGAGTGATACCATATATTCCCTATAGCTGCATAAAAGGCTAGCATTGTTATCTTTTTACAAAAAAACAGCTGAACATGAGAGGTTTTGGACCAATTTTGTGTTCTCCATTCTTTAAGCACCGGTTTGAGCACCGTTTAAGCACCGGCACCATTTCAAAAGTACCGGTTTGGCACCGATATCGGATAAAACCTAAACGATACCCATCCCTAGTTACACACCATGTCAGCGGGGAGGAGTCCCATACATGAGCATATGTGAGTGCAGTACAGGCGATGCTGTGCTGTGATTGGTGTTTGAGTGCAGGTGTGTCTGCTAATAAAATGATTCATATGTAAATTAAACAGCCTCCTGTGTGACCTCCACTTACGCAGAGCTGCTTTACTGACTGAAGGACCGCTGCTTCAGGTTAACCCAGTGTTTAACCGGCATGCTTACATTCAATTCAATTTTATTTATATAGGGCCAAATCACAACAAAAGTCACCTCAAGGCGCTTCATAGAGAAAGGGGCAGGGCTACATCTTCTTACCAATCTAATTGTGATGTTCAGAGTTTCAGGTCAGCTGACCTTGTCACTGATTCTTTGATTTCCAGATGTTTTCAGTGAGACTTACTGATTTCATATGAACCACTGACTGAAGCTTAGACTGAGCGTCTCACTGTCACACCGCTGTGTTACTGAAACTGTTTATTATGTTGTGTGTAGATCTTTATCACCATCTGATGAAATCTCTGGTGTCTCTCATAGGGATCATTTTCTGTGGAAGATTCACATGACCCATGAAACACCTGTGATTGGTTCAACACTGCCAGCTCCACTGCTTTTATGTGACCGGCGGTTAACGCAGTGTGTTTATAACCAGCTCCCGTTTCCATGGTAACTCTGAATAAACAAGCAATTATGTCAGTTATTTGTTTGTAAACAAAAGGCGCCTTCGACTGACCACTCACAGCCCTGCTCTCCCTGCGCTCTGATTGGCTACTGTCGCCTGAACCGAGCTCTAATTGGTTGATTCTGACTGAAACTAACTAGCCGCGTGCTAACCTCCCCTCTTAAGCCTGGCTGGTTAAACTCACGCTAACCCCGACTTAAACCGGACTCGCGGTAACCATGACGACGCCGCTCGTCATGCTGCCGGTGACGTGGCTTTACCCTCACGGCAGCTGTTAGCATTAGCACCTGGCTATGCGGTAGCATGGTTAGCCCGCTAGGTCAGGCCGAAAGAGCAGCTGAGTGGCTGTCTGCGGGCTCGGTGCATTCACGTCAGGGCGGACAGAAACCGTTTACCTTCCGCTGTTTGTTGTTCTTCTTGCTTTTGTTCAGTTTCCACAGATTTAAAAGTGCTCCGCCGTCGCGCGTTGCTACCCCCCTCTGTTTAAGTTCCGGTCCGACTCTTCTTCCACGGATCCATTCGCTGCAACACAACGGGGGCGTGCCGCCGCCAGCAGGCCGCACGGAGAAGTGCAGCCTCTACAGCCCGGGTTCCAGGGTTTAAAAAATAAAAGTTACTTGTTTCTGTCCTCCAATCACAGCTCAAGTTGCACATTACATCATGAGCTTGGGATGAACATCACTCTGCACAGACTAATACAATGATTGATGAACTAGCTCAGGTGATGAAGCAGACTTTAATTGAATCCACTGAAGAGGATGCGTCAACTGAGTGTGCCCTAAATAAAGTTTGAGCTGACTAAGGCTATGTTCACACTGCAGGTCTGAATGCTCAATTCCGATTTTTTTTTGTCTGCTTGTTCACACTACAAATAAAATGCGACAGCAAACGCGCACTAGTGTGAACGCTCAAAGCGGCCGCATGCGCAAAAGAAGACGTCACACACACACAACGTGCTCTGTTTAGACCCAGAGCAAATAGTATTGTTTGACTGATGGCCTTAATATAAAGACTTTGGACTTTACGTTTCCCAATTTTTGCTTGAAGTTATTTTGTTATTTTCATAATAATGTAGATAACCTAATAATGATCCTTATTGCCGTTTTAGAGGAGCGCTGCTTCAAAGGATAGCTGCAGATTTCTGTCAGAATCTGCAGATTATACAGAACAAAGAAAATGTTCACGTTTCTCCAACGTTGTCTTCCCAACAGTTTCACTGACATCTACACTGGATGGCCAGGAAGCGTTGGCGATGTGTTCTCGGGCGCTGATAATTTGTGTCTGTCTTGTGTCAGTGACGTAAGACTGATATAATGCAACATGACCGTTCAAACAGTAGTCACTTTCTAAAACATTGGATATGTATCGGATTCAGTACCACATACGAAAGGGACCCAGATCGGATTTGTGCTGTTCACACTGTCATACCATGGTCTGATATGGGTCGCATAGGGTCAAAAATAAAATAAAATCGGATTTGATGCGCTTTCGCCTGCAGTGTGAACGTAGCCTTAGTGGTTTAATCTTAGGCTTACTTGCACCTGAGTTAGGATCACCTTTGAGTTTACCTGAAAGCACCCCTGAGCTCTACCTGCTCAGTGCTACAGGTCCCTTAACCACAGGTGTGAGTGTGTGTACAGGTGAGTCAGACACAGTGTATGGTGCAGAGCTTTTATTTCAGATTTTATTGAATGCAGCGACGTCCATCGACTGTACGAAGTCCTCGAACTCCGTGATCTTCTCCTCCAGGATGTCAGTGCCCACCTGAGACAGGTGACATCACACAGGTGAGCTCACACACAGGTAACAGCATTTACTGCTGCAGGTGTGTCACAGGTGATCTAATCAACCTGACAGACACCTGATCAACAAGCAGTAACAGGCCACTCACCTTGTCATCCTCCACCACACAGTTGATCTGCAACTTCTTGATGCCGTAACCCACGGGAACCAGTTTGGCTGCAGGACAGATTAAGCAAAGTTATCGATCAGTGACTACAAGCTGCAGCCATCGGGTTATTGGTCAGTGATCAGAAGCTCTCAGATCAATACGAGTCCATCAGTGATCAGCGGAAAGATGGTGAGTTAGATCATCAGTGAGCCTGATCAATATTACACTTACACACACACACACACTCATGTGTCTACAGGAATCACACCCACTCTGATCAATAACCTATTATCAATAAACAGTTCAGAACATCAAAATGAGCCTGTACCAAAAATATTTATCACGATATACATTCAAAAATTTGCAATAACGCTATAAGTGACGATATAATTGACACGAGACAATATACTTTACAACTCCACAACTTTATTAGGGCAAAACAAATAAAAATAAAAACAATGTATTTTCACTTCAACAAGCAGCCGGTTTTTATGTGCATCAAAGTTATATAAATATTTAACAGTGCAAATGCAAATTCTTCGCTGACAGTTTAACCAAAAGGCATTTCCAGTGGAAACTGGCCGACATATCCTCAGCATAACCATGTATAATGTCCACAACACTTAAGAGGTTATACACACACACACACACACACAGTAATATTATGTCAAAGCACAGTACGTATCGCTCCGCTTACGATAGCCGTAATGCTCCGACAATCCATCAAGCGGTGCAACTTTGTAGCTTAGCAAAGTCGTACTGAAACATTTGACAGATTTTCAAGCGCCGTGTACATAAAATAGTTTCGAGGTCAGTAAACACAACCAGAGTTCATACATAAGGCACACGGGATTATAAGGGGCACTGTCGATTTTCAGAAAAATCAAAGGACTGATTTTAAGTGTGCCGTATTTTCCAAACAACATGGTAATAACGACGGCCCGCTAGCATGCGCTACCAAAAATAGTGCTTTGTTGTGTATCTGACGGACGAAAGCTAAACCAGTTCCACACCACTGAGGTTGCAGCATTTTTACAAACCAACTTTCGCCCTTCTCATTCTCAGTCATGCTTTTGGCGCCATGTGCGTATGAAAACAAAGGCACTGTGCATGCGCGTTTTTCCCATATTCTATCGCGATATTTCATTTTCTTTTTGGTGCCCAACATTATACCGGCATTACCGTGAACGGTATGATATGGCCCAACCCTAGCCTGTAATGATATATAATCATTACTTCAGGTGTCACAGGTATACTGATCCACCCAATAACTGATCAGCTCCATTGATCCATCAGTACTCATCTATAATCAATGATCACAGCGTTATCAATGACTGAACTGAGAGAGTACTGATCAGTACCTCACTACTGCTCCGAGTGTTAGACACTACTACTACCACCACATCATCTGGTACAATGATTACTGTAATGCTACTGCAGTGCTACCAGTAGTATTACTCTGTGCAGTACCCACACCAGCCCATCTATCCAAATACTGACTCCAACCCTGTGTGTAATACTTTGACCCCACAGTGGTGTGTGTAGTAGTGTATGCAGTAGTACTCACACTGGCCCCACACCAGCCCGTCCATCTGGATACTGCGTACGCACTCTTCGAGCTTCGCCATGTCAGTCTCATCGTCCCACGGCTTCACGTCCAATAGAATCGAAGACTTGGCGATGACTGCGGGCTCTGCAGGACAGGGGAGTGGTTAGTTACTGTGGAAACTGAGCGAGCCACGAGCCGTGCGAGGGTGGGACTCGTCAGGCAGAAAAGGCGTCCATCAGGCGTCAGCCGAAAGATGGTGATTGGTTAATCATCACAGAGTCTGTATTATGCATTGGCTGCGAGGGGGGCGGACCTACTTTTAGACTTCTTGGCAGCGTAGGCGGCGAGACGTTCCTCCTTCAGCCGGGTCGCCTCAGCATCTTCCTGTCAAACAAAACTCAGGTTAGAGTGACCATGACACTGTAGCGTCATGGTGACATCACCACCTCCTCACCTCCTCATCTGAACCAAACAGGTCGATGTCATCATCGTCCTCGTCTTTGGCTGTGGTGGGGGCGGAGCCTGAGGTGGTGTCGGCCACTCCGAGGGGCCCGTACTGACCCAGGGGCTTCTTCACACCTGGAAGACTAAAACAGGAGGCGGGGCTTAGTTGCTGCCGCCAGCACACCGGTATTCACCCCATGATGTCAGCAGCGCTCACCTGCTCTTCTCGCTCTGGTAGGACCGGATGTGGTTGTACCAGCGAACTGCGTGGTACAGGTCAGCAGGGGGCGGAGCCGAAATAGCTTCGAAGACCGCCACGTCAGCCTGGGAGGGTACGTACCTGAGGAGAGAACACATGACCTTGGTTAGGGGTACTCCAAGAGCAGGTGCAGGACTTCACTCAGTCCACGTGAGTCAGCGCGCAGCCTCGCGGCGCACAGCCGTTAGCTGCATGCGGCTAACGGACTAACAAGCTAACAGCTTGTCACGTCAAACGGAAGTGAATAAAAACGGCATCGGCCCGGACCCTACCCCTCCTTCCAAGACTGGTGCACCTCTCGCGCCAGATTACCGTCCCCTTTCCGGTTTCATTTCTTTAGCGCTTTAATCAAGGCAGCTAACTGTTAGCTCAGCATGGACCCAACATGACGGCTATTTTGGGTCGCAGTTTCTCCCGCTTTACGGCGGTTCCCGGCACTCACCCTTCGATGTAGCTGCGGTCGGACAGGAAGTCATTGAGCACTTTGAGGCCGGAGGCTGACTTCAGGTCACCGAAACCCATGATGAAGAGGAACCGCGAGGATCCGCCGGAGGAGAAAGAAGAGGGAGGAAGAGGAGCGGGGATCCTCTTTATAGGAGGAGACAGACTCCTCCTCAGAGGAGTGCTGGCGCTCCGCCCCGAGGAGGAGGGAGGAGGAGGAAGGCGTTCCCAGTCCAAAACATCTGCTGACAAGAGCCGGAGAGCGCGGGTTCGAGTCCAGCTCAGGACACGTGACAAACGTTAAAGAGCGACCAATGAAGAGGCAGCACGCTCTGTAGCCTTATTTAGTGAATCATTAGAGCAGACCGAGGAGACTGTGGCTTTGGAGCTGTGTAACTAAAGTAATTATTACCGGTATGTATCTACGGTTACTTCATCAGCAGCAGCAACGATCCAGCTCAGCTGCTCCTCTGACTGATGTCAGATCAGTCAGACATGAATAATCGATGGTCCGTTTCATGATGGCGATGTCTCAGTCCTCCTCAGTAACCTGATAAAGTAACTCCTCCTGCAGGTGTTGGGGTGCTTCAGTGTTTCTGCATCTCATCGTGTACCTGAGCTCAGCTAGTCCTGGATCAGCATCAGTATCACATCACCCACAGCTCACCCACAACAGTCAAACCTTCATCTTACATAAACTTCATCCTGCTGTCTGATGTCACAGATAATGTCACTGATGTTGTATATCATCATCTCCATCATCTCCAGCCTGATCTCCAGAGAGAGTAAGATGGACGCTGCTGTCAATGACCATAACATCATCTTCATCAGCAGCAGCGGAATTCACTCAGAGTATTGTTATAAAATCACGCAGATCAGTCTTCACTGTCGCACTTTGATGACATCACACAGCCTGAGACAGGCTATGACAGGCAGGTGAGAGGGAGCAGGTGGTCAGAGTCAGTGACAGATATGAAGCTGAGGTATCGAAATCAGCAGGTCATCAGACTGATGTGACCTCAGTAACGGCTGTGGGGGTTCGAGCGATCCCTGGCAATCCCAAAATGTGACCTCAGTAGAGTGCACACCATCAACTGGCCAGTCAGGGCTAGAAGAACTGCAGGTCTGTTTTACTCAGACCTGCAGTTCTTCTAGTTCTTTTTCTGGATAACAGCAAACACTAGCCTTCCTGCAGGCACGCAATAAGAGCACACTCAGTGAAGATCATCAGTTTTATCCTGTTCAGACATCACACTCCTCTGTAACCGCAGCCATTTTTATTTCAGTTCTACTTGAACTGATCCTAGTACAGTATTTAACTACTGTAAAGTACTACACAATACAATTCTGGTAACAGTAACAGTTCTCAGCTCACTTCCTGTTTCTGAGCCTCTAGTCAGACTCACCTGAAGCATGGCTCAGGACACAACAGGAGATGGTCGGTGCTACACTTTGTACCTGAACAGATGTGCGCACAGCTGGTTTAAACCTCTGATCAGATCACACCTTCTGTTGCTCTAAATGATGAGCTCTTTATAATGACATCACTGACATTAACAAACAACTACAGCGTTTATGTAAAAGCACCGCATTACTTTCCTGTCTCTAAGATAGCTGTGAGTCCTCAAACCGACATATGAAAGCAGATGTTTCTGTCACCTGTCCCAGGGTTACCCACAGGTGTGACTCACACCTGTCCAGCTTCACTTTCATTGGCTGTCTGTGTGGTTCAAACTCAGTGTTTCCATTCAAAGTAAGATCAGCAGCTGCTTGCAGTTTGTTCACAGGTCCAGGAGAGGGCACTCTCATTCCACTCTACATATTGACCAACCTGCTAAAACAAACTTTTATTTATTTCATTAATTTAATTCTGACTGACTCTCTTTCCCATGATGCACCACTACTACCAGTTCTGTGGTTCTTCCATCTGCCAAACCCCACTGTACACTCTCGTTTACCTGTCCAAGTGTGGAGGCAGCAGTAAATACAGATGTTCAGTCAGACCCTCAGTTTAAATAAAGTTTGTGTTACTCTATTCTGATATGAGTATCACCTGAAACGTACAGGTACTGGTTTTGTACTCTAAGTATTTTTGCCCCTTTATTCAAGTAAAGTTGTACTTGTCCCTTAAATACCGTAGTGTGTACCTGTGCCACCTCAGGCTGTAACACACCTAGACATGATGTATTTACCGTAATTGTCGGGCTATAAGCCGCTACTTTTTGCACAAGCTTTGAACCCTGCGGCTTTTAGTCAGGTGCGGCTTTTCTATGGATTGTCCATGATTTTTGTGATATCGTAAGGTGATTTGTTTTGTTTGTTCCGCTGTTGTCCGGCACTACGTTGCCTGGCAGAAGGGCATGTGATCAGACACACAGTATCGGGGTTCAAGAGTGGTATGTTGGTCACATGTCCGTCCGCCAGGCAACATAGTGCCGGACAAGTAGCGCGAAAAACAAACTTCAAAGTAGCGCTACGCGTTCAGCGGGAGGCGTGGATGACGAGCAGCGATAAACTTGCGAAAAGCAAGTTATGCTCAACTCCACTGGTGGATTCTGACAGCGTGGAAAAGTGTGAAAACATCCATGATCACCTACGGATTTCGAAGGGCTGGACTGCTGCATGATGGAGAGGACACTGCCACGGCCCTTCTGAGGGTGTTCGACTCTGACACTGGTTTTGAAAGTGACAACGAAGGAAAGGAGCCGAGAGTGGATGACGAAGCCATCCTGAGCCTGTTCGTTTCCGACACTGGAGAAGAGGACTTTGGTGGTTTTAGTGCGCGGGAAGAAGAGAAAGATGGTGGTGAATGACTGACTTTTCTTCTTGTTAAAGCCGTGTCGCTGCACCTGAGCCTAAAAGGTAGTCCGAATCTATTTTTCTGGTGTGCTGTAGGTTATTGTTATGTACTACATTTGTTACTCATTTATGAAGCACAGTACATGTTTCGTACTTGTAATTACCGCTACTTGTACATATACCTAAAAAGTTATGCAAATATGTACCCATAACTTGTTTTTCAAAATATTAATAAGCAGCTTCCCCGTCCTCTGGCTGAACTCGTACATG
>NW_005187462.1:3225875-3232167 GCF_000239375.1 Pundamilia nyererei
AGCAGCTTCCCCGTCCTCTGGCTGAACTCGTACATGTATGGTCCACTGTACAGGTAGAAGAAACCTGCGGGACACACGTCACCTGCTTGTTCTGCATTACAGCCCAAAGACCCTGAAAACAGCTGGACAGATGCTCACCTCTGTACAACAGAGCCGCTGTCACTCCGGAGCTCATTTCCAGGAAGGTGTCATCCACTTGTTTGGGGTTTCCGTCGTCCATGTCCACCCTGGCCTCGTCACAGCTGGAAGAGAAATGGGATTAGGCAAGATATTCCCCAGGTGTGACCTGAACATACCTGTAGTAACTGCTGCCTACAAAGAAAAGAGTCTTCCTGGTCTGTGGGTCATTTGGGGGCGGCATCCTTTTCCACTGCTGTGGGTAGACCAAAGCTGGGTATGGATTTAGGATACCCGGTCATGAGATCATAGCCGCTGAACGCCCAGACGCAGCAGCCTGCAAACAGATGTAAAGAGGATTTCATCGCGGACCTGTGTGAGGGAGGGATGAAGCGTGCTTCAGCAGATGGACACAGACCTTTAAAAAGAAGGACTCGGTCTGACTGTGGGCTCTCGTATGCAGCGTCGATGATAACTGATGCATCGGGCCAGAAGTTTGTGATGACAGCCTGCTGAGGGGTCACAAGCTGAGGGTGGCTACACCAGAAGAACCTGATCACACACAAATGATCATCTCAGCAACACCATGGAGAAAAACGCTCCACATGGATTTGTTTTACTTTCCTGCCCTTGAAGAAGAGCATCTCTCCTCGCAGTCCAAAACCAGGGTCAAGTCGCAGGCGTCGGGCTTGACGGGCGCCCTAGGGGTCATCATTTGGACCTGGAGGTCATTTCATCAATGTGACATCACAGACAAGCTAGTGCACAAACTAGTGCACAAGTTTGCTTAATCAAATAATGACTCAACATTTGTAGGCCCATCTAGCTTCACAATGACAGAGCAAGTCTAAACTTTGTAATAAAATACCTTCAAGTTAGCCAAGGTTAAGTCACTCCATAATATGACCCTGAAAAAGTACAGTGTTTTTTAATTATTTATAGATAAATATAATTGATGGCATCCATTCAATAAAATTACAGGGAAATTATGCCCTTAGTTGTAGACTGTGTTGTAGAGTGTTACCACAAGTTTTGGTCAAATTGAAAGTTTTTCATAAAGGAAGAAGTGAAGACTCACTGTAAAGGGACTTGATACCTTTAAGATCCCAGGGCAGAACAAAGGTGTCCAGGTTACTGTATGAGTACACTGAATACATGAGAGCGCCAGGGTCATCAGAGTGAGACAAGCCCAGAGAGCGACCAGCCTAGAGCAGAAACTCAGAACCACAGGTCACAGTTTAAGGTGGTCAGGCCACATCCTGAGCAGTAATCAGGAACAAAGTCACAGAGTCACCTGTGTTTGAGTGGAATGTGAAGGTTTCATCATCATCAATATGGGCATCTCCTCCAATCCCAAGTGCCTGGCCAAAGGCGTGGGGGAGATTGCCATCGGGGCCATCCAAGGGGCTGCCGTCACCATGACCTGTTGGAGGGTAATCAGGGTAGACTAAACACACACACCTAAGATTGCATTGGTCTTTATGGGATAATATTACTGTGTGCTTTGTGGACTCACCACTGCGGCTGAAGGAGATCATGATGTCAGCAATGCTGCTGTAGATTCTTCTGAACCTCAGGGGCGTGACTTTGGCCCACACCTGCAGAGCTTTCTCTATGGAGTCATCCACCTTCGCCACAGACATGTCAGGTATATAGTACCTTTGCCAAACTTGCATCTTTCTGGGAGAGCTGAGATATCGGCACACAGTAAACTGTGAGTGCCAGGCTCAGCAGAGCACTCAGGCTCAAAATCTTCATGCTTCCTCATGTCTCAGGCTGGTGGTCGAGAAGCTCTTATATATGCTACAGGCTGGAGGAGCTGAGTGACTACCTGCTGTCACCGAGGAAGCGGTCCTTTTATGGATCACAGAGGAAGTCTGGTTTTGATCACATCATGCATACATATTGCCACATCGCTACCGCGGTTTATGGGGAAAATCTTCATGAGAAAAATCACATTAGGAAGTTCTCTACTTGGACAATCATCAGCCTTCAGTGCACTCTCCTGATTTTGTGTTCTCCACAGGAAATCAAAGTGTTGTTGATGGATTAGTGACTAGATTAGACCTCAGGGTGAAGTCAGAGTTACTCTTTTCCAAAGATACAATAAAAACTACTCATATCTTCAAGGAAGAACACTTTCCTCTGACAATTTTTTTGACAGATTAGATTTACAGTTCGTATTTTTACGTTAGTTTTAATTGGTTTCCAGGACAGGCTTCTGTTTACCAATCACGCCGTGTTACGATGTGTGAAATAATAACACAGCCATGTCTGAATCTTTGAAGAGCTACCCAGAAGTACCCGGAGGATGATTTGTCTGAGACCCCTGCAGGAAGGTGATTCCACTGATGGGGTGGTATAGGACACACTGAGGCTACGTCCACACTAATGCGTTTTTGTTTGAAAACGCATTGTTTTCTCTCCGTTTTGGCCTCTTGTCCACACTGAGACGGTGCTTTCCCCAAGGGAAAACACTCTCGAAAATGCATACATTTCAAAACGGAGCTGTCCCGTCGCAGTGTGGACACTCGAAAACACAGACTTTCTAAAACGATGACGCATTTTAGTCATGCTATAAACAAAGATAGCGGAGGGCATTATACAGCAGTTGTTTTGATTGCTCTCAATTTTGACAGCCCTAAAAGAGATTAAGATCAGTTTGTACATGCTCCAGATAGCTTTTCTTCAAATGTGAAGTTTAACCAAAAAATGTGGTTAAGCTCCAACACAGAGCTTAACCACTCTGTGACTGATAAGTTCAAGGAGTGTTTGTGCTCTCTAAGGCCCATTAATCATCTGAACTTTCTAACTTCATAACCGTAATTCTCTTTTTCCAAACCCTTCCATACATGAAGAGGGGGGAATTATTGACCGTGCAGCCCAGGATCTGTTCATATACCTGGCGGAGAAGACGAAGGAAAGTGATGTTGTGGATGTCACAGTGAAGGTTTCCTACATTGAGGTGTACAAGGAGGAACTACGAGACCTGTTGCAGCGGCAGACCACCCACAAAGAGCTTCATATCAGGGAAGATGAGAGGGGAAACACGGGTAATCAACTTTTTCTACCTTTACTTTACTTATATTTTAGTATTCAGAGTGGAAATAAAAAAGTAGAAACCATACACCTTCAGAGATGACAAACTGCGTCCTATATTTTCGACCATCCATCTGAGTATCATCCTATTGACAGACCGTTGTGATGTTATTAACACTTATGTATTTCAGGATAAAAAGTTTGAGAGAGCGCACTGGAGAAATCACAAGTACCGCAAAAGATATTATATACTGTGTAATCATTTACAGTCAGCGGCTCTGTGGTGCACCTACTTGTAATAATATGTAAAATTGTTTTTAGCTCATTTAATGAGTGAATGATAAATGATCCAGTGAGATTAGGCATTTTGTGTGAATGTCTGCCTACAGGGGAAGCAACAGTCTTGTTTCATTGACTAAAAAGTCTCTGTGTGATTCCAGTGGTGGTGGGAGCTGAAGAGGTTGTTATCACCTCAGCAGAGGAGCTGCTCAGCATTGTAAAGATGGGAAATGCTTTGCGGCACACCAGCACCACAGGAATGAACGAGCGCTCCAGTCGCTCTCATACCATCCTCACCCTTCAGGTCGTGTTATCCTGCCACAACAGCAAGAACTCTTCCTTTAAGTCTGTGCGCTCCTCTAAGCTCTGTCTGGTTGACCTGGCAGGCTCGGAACGTGCTAGAAAAACTGGGAACACCAGGACACAACTGAAAGAGTCTGCTCATATCAACACAGGCCTGTTTGCACTGTGCAACGTTATCCGTGCACTTTCAAACCGAAGTCAAAATCGGCACAGTAACAACTCCGGCAGTGCACACGTACCATACCGTAATCCCAAGATCACTCGACTCCTTCGTGACTCATTAGGAGGCACATAAAAGGAGCATTTTCCTAGAAATGTTGAACATGGTAGGCAATCATGATCCTGTGGTTAAAAGGAGACTGGAACAACAAGCCAAAAATGCTTTGTATACCAGTAAAACCATCCAGAATGAAATTGTTTCATGTTTGGCTGAAATGGTTGCTGAGGAGATCATGCGAGAAGTTAAAAACAGTGCACAATTTTCAGTCATTGTAGATGAGACTAAAGATGTCAGTAAATCAGAGCAAATTTCCACCCCAAAAAATCTTCTCTAGATCCGCCCCTGAGGAGGCAGCGCCCACACGCTAATGGTGGCGTGTGTAAGCCCCTCCCACCACTTTGTAGCTGAGACCCTGGCCGTCCTGCAGTTTGCATCCATTGCCCGATACGTTCAGAACCGTCCAAGTCCTTCTTTCAGGCAGCGGCTGCAGGAGAGACTCAGAGCTGTCAGTCACTCACCTCCAACTCGTATGGAGTGTTCAAAGGAGGAGGGAGACCATTTTGCTCCATTAAACCTCAGAGAAGAGCTAAAAAAAATGCCAGGTAACTATAAAAGATTTTAAAAGGGATGTTGCCATTAAGAGATCGCAAACACTTTGATTACAATCAATTGATAAAAAGTAAAGCAAAAAAAACTCTGAGATTTTTATTTGGTTGCCTTGAAGTGTAAAAGATGGTTAGTGTCTCCAACATGTGGACATGCCTGACACATTAAACAACAACAAATGAGCTTGGTGTTTTATTTATATATTACTGTACCCTCTTAGATACCTGCTATTCAGAATAGGAGAAGTGTATTCAGACTGCAATCATTTCAAACTGCTGATGGAATTGCCGTTAAAGAACTGAAGTGTAATATGGATTTTTTTTTAAAAACCACAGATATAGCTAATGTAAACTAAGAATGACTGCATCCCGTTTAGATTTGAGGCTGTAGAAAGAAATAAAGCCATGGGTATATCATTGGTTATTCTTTTGTTTCCGTTACAAGTTGTCAACATTTTGTCTGGAACATCTTATCCTCTGAGAGCTTATGAGAAGATGATGTGAATAAACGCAGCATGGCTCAAATGGATCAAACTGTTTACATAGACAAAAGCCAAGTTGTACAATTTTATAGGCTTGCTATCCTATCCAGTTTCTCTTTTGTATGCTTAGGAAGCTCTCCACATAGACAAGCAACTGTTGGAGCAGAAAGATGCAGAACTGAGACGGGTAAAAGAGGAACTCGAGAAACTCCTTCAAGAGAAGAAAACTCACCTTATGTTGTTAGAGGAAGAAAAGCAGCGATCACGCATACAGGTGAGGAGGAGAACAGTGCAATAAAGAGCTGCTCTGTGATGCAGAAATCAGTATATTTTATTTACGGGAAAAAAATTAAAAGATGAATTTAATGCATGTCTGCTGTGTTATCATTTGTTCTTTAAATGTGCGCCTCTGTGCAAATGTTTAGACAGAACAACTGGTGAACCAGCAGATAATGATTGATCGCCTTCGTGGCGAACTCATGACCTTTCGGGGGACAGCCTCAGGGGCAACAGTGGAAGTGGGGGGGTCTGAGTACTCAGGCAAGAGACCCCCCAGTGTCCCTCTGATCACACACAGCTGCATGTGGAGGCCTCCCAGGAAGGTAGGAAGCAGTGGGTAGTGTGTGGGTTAGGTTGATGTCCATAAGTGAGGGGGGTTTTTTTTGTTGTTGTTTTTGTTTGGTCTGTTATAATGGGTTTTTTTTGTGACTTTTATTATCCGTGATCCTAAAAAGTGTGCCTATAGACTGGAGAGGGTAATGGCAGCTTTTAAAATCCATGGCCAACTCGTGCTGGCTGAAATTGAGGAAAAAGATGACGTGTACTGCCCGCTCTTAAGTGGGTCTTTTTGTTAGTGTAAAGCTTTTTAATGACATATTTAATCCATGATATATCTTATATAGCATGTCTCAGTTTTTCTACATGAAGAAAAATATAGAAAAGGTTCTGGTAGACAGGTGATGTATTTATGGAGATGTCAGGAACAGTTTCTGTAGTAGACCTCCTGATATCCATAAATAATTGTGTCCTTTCTGCAATTTTCTGTTTCACAGGGAAACAAGAAAGGCAAGTAAGGATCAGAGGCAGATGGAAAATGCCTGAAAACAAAATGAAATAAACAAATGAAGAAACCCCTGAAGAATATTCCCACTATTGATCGAAATCAGGGTTCTTTTTTTATTTTATTTTTAAATTCTTAGACTCCTGATCAGCCTGTAATGCATGCCCTCCCTAAACACACACACACA
>NW_005187462.1:3232241-3235199 GCF_000239375.1 Pundamilia nyererei
ACGATATGTTACACAATTAAATAAGATTTACAAGAGGCTTTCTGAAATATTGACAAACGTTCTAAGCTTGTGTTAAAGTAGCTGCTTGGCAAATCAAATAAATATGGGAACATTTCTGGCTATTTGTTTTTTCTGTCATGGAAACAACAAATTCAATCTTTCTATCAGAACTACATCTTTTTGGTGTAGTCACAACATTTTGGTGTCAGTGAGACAGTGGCAACACGATAGAGGTGTTTTTGATGCAGATTTGTTGTTGTTTTTCATGAATTCTTTTTATGTATAGTAATGATTTAGCACGTAGACAGTGGCTGTGCTCTGCTATGGAACGATCTGTGGAAAATCATCAGAGGACTCCGTGCAGTCCTGTGATTTAGTAGCTTAAAGAAGCACTTTTTGCAGCAGTAACTTGAAGTAATACTTTTTCGTGTGACTTTGTCAGTCTCTCACATTGTTGTGGAGAAATTGTGTTCCACTCCTCTTTACAGCTTCACTTTATTGAGTTCTGTGTGCACTTGTTCGTGCACAGTTTTCTTAAGTTCATTATACAGTATTTAGTCAGCTTGAACCACCTTGATTCTTTTCTTTTCCAACTATTCAGCTGTAGATTTTCTGAGGGACTCATATTTGACTCTAGAATACTTTGGTTTACAGAGAAGTTCATGGTCGATGTGATGAATGCAAAGTACCCATGAAGGTGATGTCCAGGTGAAAATAAGTCCAATTCATCACCCCTCTGCCACTGTTGATATGAGGTGTTTGTCCTGATATGCTTGTGTGTGCATTATTAAATTATAACATCTCCACTTTGGTGTGGTGTGTCAAAAGGATATTGTTCAAAAAGTTTTGTGGTTTATTTAAATGCCTAAGCTGTGCTGCCATGACCTTTTTATAAAGAAGTGGTTTTCTCCTGGCAGCCCTTGCAAATAAGAAAACCAACAGGCTCAACTGTGTGTCTCAGACAGTGTTAATGGAGCGTGTTGTTTTGTACACGTTTCAGTGATTTAGGTCTGTGGTTGGAGTGCACAGCCAGTGTTGCATGCTGACAAACTATTAATTGTTACCACCTGTGCCTATTAGGGATTAGGTCCAGGTAGTGTTTTGTGGATGGCTGCGCCGACATGTGCATTAGAACTGCTGAGGAAAACCTTGTGCTAAATTGCATTTGTTTTTTTCTTATTGTCTAGTAATATTAAAGATTTTATACATGAAATTGTGAGTGCTGAAGTTCTTATTCATAAGTTAATACTTCCAAACAAGTTATATTTGTTCAGTCTTCTTCTAACTGTACTGTCATGAACTTAAACATTGAATTTGTTAACCGAAGTCTGCAGAATCTGAAGGTTTTGAGCTTTTGGCAGTTTCTCTGAGCACTGCACAGTCTGAACTGGAAATCCACTCTTGGAAAGACTGTTGCATTGTTTTAACACAAACTGTGAAAACTTCTGCTTTTACACTTCCAGATAATCAGTAAATCAAGTCCATTTGATTAGTATCTGGCTGCTACTTAGTCACATAATTCCTGTGGAAGCAGAAAGGGTGTATTTAATGTGACGTCAACGTCAAATTGGTTTTTTATTTGTTTATTAATTCATTAATTTATGTTCGTGTTGCTGTGTGTGTTTCTGTGTTGTTCACAACATTAGAGTTCAGCTTTGATTGCAATTTGTTTGTAGGATTATTCAATTATTTTGTGTTTCCTAACATGTTAGCATTATAGTTACTGTAGGAAAAGAATTAATATACATGTTGTTCCATGGTTTACTGGTGTTGAGCTTCCGCTATACCCCCTGTTTCTGGTTTATTTGTTAGTTTATTTTAACTGGTGGTTTCTTCTTTAATTGGATGTAATTGTTATTCGTTTTTGGTTTTCGTTTCAATTAATAAGTGCTGTATTGGAATGACATTTTTATTACCGTTTGTTTTCACTTTCCTATTACTTAGTGTTCCTAATGTGTTAAAGCAGATCTCCTCCCACCTGTTTCCATTTGGCCATTATCCTTTTTTTGTATTATTTTTGAATTACAACATTTTTGAAATTTGACGCTTGAAAATGGCATATTATCAGTGTTATTGTTCTTGTACAAGTTATTTAGCAGTTCTTGGAGACTGTTTGGGATATAATGTGCCACATTTAACCCTTCTGGGTGATATCCAACAATTTTGAAGCAGAAATATTGCTTTTAGTGTTGTCAATCCACATTGCTGGCATTGCATCTTTCAACATGTTTGTAGGTGGATTTGAATGCACCAGGTGTAAGTGCAGCCACTCAGCCTCTACTCAATGTGATCATAGAAGCAGGTGCAGATGTGTGTCACAAGTTAATCTAGTAGTAGGCTGTGGTTCTTGGCCACAGGTGGCAGCAGTGGACTCACCTCCATTGGAGACTGCTCCAGCTGCTATGTGGTAGTCAGTAGATGGATTCCAAATTGAAGATCATATGCAAGTTTTGGGGACTGTTTATTACTAATCACTGTGTAACTGCTGTAAATTCACAGTAACTGCCATCTCCTTACAAATGTTTATTGGATTAACCACACTTATACAGACTGTATAGAACTACCAACTCTAAAATGTTTGTTTGCAGAGAAAAGATACAGACAGACTATGCTTACAGGATCTGATGTGACAACACTAATGAAATATTGATGTGTCATTTTTGTTCAAGACGTTTTTCTTATGGGCAAAAATATTAAGATCATGATGAACAGGGGTGGTGATTCCTATGACTTTGTGTATATAATTTGGAATTTTGTACAGATGTGGTCCAAAATAGATACATGATATCATATCATTCATTTCAAAGGTTTATTTGCATGGCTGTCTTTGTGGTGTCCCAGAAACGATGTGGGCTTCATAGATAATTGGCAAACCTTCTGGAGGAAACCTGGTCTTGTTAGGAGAGACGGCATCCATCCCACTTTGGATGGAGCAGCTCTCATTTCTAGAAATATGGA
>NW_005187462.1:3254525-3261861 GCF_000239375.1 Pundamilia nyererei
AGAAGGCACATGTCCCAGGTTCAGGGTGGAGAGAGGTATCAGGCAGGGCTGCAGCATCTCACCTCTTTTATTCATTGTAGCCACTGAATTACTTGCTATTACTGTCATAAACTCAAACATCAAAGGATTAGACATAAATAATCACAAATTAATAATAAGTCAGCTTGCCGACAATACAACAACCTTTCTAAAAAATAAAGAACAAATTCCATTGGCCTTAGATACAATAAAGATCTTTTCTGATGCTTCTGGACTACGCCTGAACCTGGACAAATGTGAACTCATGAGTATCCACAATTGTTCTCACTCTTCTTTGTATGATATACCTGTCAAAAATGAAATCAAATATCTTGGAATCTGGATCTTTATTTCTGTTCCTTGTTTTTCATTCTTTTTTTTTTTATTCTTATTTATGTTTGTATTGGTTATTCATCTTTTTATATTATTATTATGTAGATGTGTGAATATGGATGTGTATGTATGCATATGTATATGTATATATATGTGTGTGTATGTATGTATGTATGTTTACTTTCAGTTACTGTCGATTTCATTGTGGTGTATAGGAGATGTGATTCTGTTCTGATTGATTTAATATGTCGCTTGTCTCTTTGAGATTGTCATTGTTATTGTTCTAAATAAAGTTCATATTAAAAAAAAAATAAAAAAAATACTGCAGGCTCAGCTGTAAACACAGAAGTGCCGTAGAGGGCAGCAGAGCGCCCGCGGCGTCTGCCTGAATAACTACCGAAGAAGAAGAAGAAGAACTAGGCCGCAGTCAGCTGACCGGGCAGAGCGAGAGCTAAAGCTAACGCTACGTCCGGCCGGTGCACCGGGACTTCCTCCGGTTTGTTCCCCGGGGTACCCCCTCCTGAGAAGCGGATCATGGCGTTCATCACAGCCAGCTGGAACCCGCTGGGAGACGCCTTTTACCGGTCAGTGAGCGCCCACTGTGTCGGTCTTTCAGCTGCTAGCAGCGAGGCTAATGTTTGCTGACAGTCAGCTGACCGCAGCTCCATCCGTGTTATATACACCTGTGTTTTCTGCAGTTGTGTGATTGAGCTGTTTAAACAGAGAAATCAGCCTGTAACCTGCGCCTCTGCTTGTCATTTGACCCTGCTAAAGCTGGCTTCAGAAGCGTTTTCCCTTTAATGACGTTTCCTGAACACACACGTCACGTGAGAGGACTGACGTCCATGACGAAGTGAGCAGGAGGTTGTAGCCCATCAGAGTCAGGGTTTACTCAGGTCGGCAGGTGACATTTGTGTGCAAGTGACAGGTGAGCTTAAAGTGAGCAGAAAGTGACCGGAGGCTGGAATAGTGTTAGGCAGATAGGGGGAGGAGCCTGCGGGGGACCATGGGGAGGGGTTTGTTTACATTAATGTGTACTTTCCTGTGTACTACTGCAGTAAGACGGATCTGTATGAGATGAGCTGGAGTCTGCGTGATGGACTCAGAGACAGTCTGGTGGCTGCAGCTCCATACGGAGGCCCCATCGGTACAAACTAAATAAAACTTTATGAAACGCTGCAGTGAGATAGTTTTTTATAGTCAGATTTAAGGCTTTGACCCCTGACCTCTGTCTGACCCCTCAGCCCTGCTCAGAGAACCTCAGCGGCGTTCTCCGAGTTCTCGTCCTCAGCTGGAGATCTACTCTGCGTCAGGAGGCACCGTCGCCAGCTTCCCCGTGAGTAGCACCTGACCACACCCGGAGACCGGTTGGGTCTCTCTCTGACCCGTCTCTCTCTCTCTGTCTCCGTCTCAGTGGAAAAGTGGTCCAGTGGTCCAGCTCGGGTGGACGGTCTCTGACGAGCTACTGTGTATCCAGGAGGACGGCACGGTCCTGATCTATGACCTGTTTGGATCCTTTAAGAGACACTTCAGTATGGGACAGGTCAGCACACCTGAGTTTGTTCCTCTGAATAAATGAAGCTGCTCAGACGATGTCACCGATCAGGTGACCTCTATCTTTAAACAGGAAGTGGTCCAGAGTCAGGTGATGGAGGCCAAGGTGTTCCACTCTCCTTATGGAACAGGTATTGCCATAGTAACAAGCTCCTCCCGTTTCACCTTGGCCACCAACATCGATGACCTGAAGCTCCGGAGGTTACCTGAAGTCCCAGGTAACACCTGACTCACCTGAGATGGTGTTTTCACTGCCACGGTTAAGCCTTTCCACCCTTACCTGTCTGTCCACCTGTCTGTCCCTCAGGTCTGCAGGGAAAGCCATCCTGCTGGGTAGTCCTCACTCAGGACAGACAGACTAAAGTCCTGCTGTCCAACGGACCAGAACTCTTCATCCTGGACAACACGTCCTGCACTGTGGTGGTGAGACATGTAGAGACAGGTGAAGTCAGTAATGCTCAGTTTAAGATCGTTCTAACCAAAACCAGTCTGAGACGACGTTTGTCTGACAGTCTTCGATGGTGATGCTAATCCACAGCCAGTAATCTTCACACTCAGATTTGTCCTCATCTTTCTTTTACCTGTCTCACTGCCTACCTTTGTGTCTCTCTTCAGTGTCCTCCAGGCCTCAGTCCTCAGGACGGCAACATTGTCCACATGTCTGTGTCTTTCAGCTATAAATACCTGGCTCTCCTCACTGACAGTGGACACCTGTGGACAGGCTTGTCCACCCTACAGGTGAGCAGCTGTTCTGGCCAATCAGCTTTTCAGATATCTGTGAAGCATCACCTGTGGAATGACTCACAGGTGATGCTTCTGTATGCAGGAGAAACTGAGTGACGTCGACACCAAGAAGACCATGGCGCCCAAGCAGATGTTGTGGTATGTGTGACCTCTCGTTTACCTGTGCTCTTATTTATTCAGCTGCTCACCTGTCGAAGCTCTTCTTTTACACCCGTTTAACCTGGAGTTTACCTGTTTGCCCAGGTGTCGCAGACCAAAGAGCCAACAGCCATCTGTGGTGTTGATGTGGGACAGACTGCTCCTGGTGGTCGGGGTGTGTAATGAGACCATCCAGTATCCTTCAAACTTCACATCTGAACATGTTCAAATACACTTCAGGTGTGTTAAGGTTCTCCTTGGAGTTGTGCAAAGCAGCCGGTATTTGTATCTGTTAAGGGGGGAAAAGTATTTGTGTTTGTATTTGAGTAAAATTCAAAATAGGTTGAAAAATCAATTTTTTTTCTTGTTTATGCGTCTGATTTACGTTACAGTGTAAGTATTCTTTAATTATATCCATTATAATAAATATGGATATGCAATATTGGTTGGTATTTTTCCATAAATACAGCAATGAACATTTAACAAGGAACGTCATTGAAAAGAAAATAACACAACAGCCATTACCTCATCCATGGTTAAACCAACAATTAATAAAATATCATTGTGAACATTATGAACAGACAGAATTAAAAACAAATAATACTTCAAAGAACTGTTCTTCTGAGAGAACATCTTTCTAATGCACAGAACTAAACTTTATCAACCCCTGACTGGGAGATGTGGCAGAACAAAAGTTGTATTCTATATAATACTGTTAAACCAAAAGATGCAGCCCTGCTGTTGTCAACTGTCTGCCTAAAAACAGACACAAAGGGGTTTTTTGTGTTTTATGTTGACCATAACTCAACCATATTTCACTTTGAAGAAGATGTCTTCTGCCAACATACTCTCAGTTAAGTTTCTCCATGTAGTATTTTGTGATCACAAGCTTGTCCACATGTGAGGGCAGCAGTCTGGAGCGTTGTGGGGACAAGATACCTCTGCTTGTTGGGGCAGGTGCGATATTTCATTGCCACATGAGCCAGGGCTGCAGGGTCTGAGGTCAGTGATTCAGTGCTGTCCTCAGCTAAGTAGCTCTCAACTATCTTGCGGAGGTCATAGCACCAGATGAGGCAGATTTGGCTTTTTTGCCCGCTGGCCTCACTCTCAACTGAGGATGAGCTGGGTGCTTCAGGTACCCCAGAAATAGGGCTGTTCGATATAACGATATATATCGGATGGAGATTTATATATATGTCTATCATTTCCTATTACGCTATTGTTTGTTTCGTGTTGTCGTAAAATAAACTGTTTACAGAAATATTTTTTCATCGTTTTGATGGTCACTGTAGTGGCTATATTATTTTCTTAAAGTTCTCTCTTTCTCTTTTATTTAATATAACCACACTACGGACGGACAAGCGCCTGTTTTTATGCGTTGTCATTAGCAACAACGTCGGTAAAACCATCACGTGCCCTCTTGTTTATTTTCTACATAAACTTTTCACAATAAAGCTCAAGATCCTGTTGAGACTTTTCAAAATAAACTGAATCACGTGAAACAGTATGCAGAGAGTTTACGGATGAGAAGCAAAAACGGCCCGTCAGGTGCTCATGCATCAGTTAAAACACTCGACTCCAGCTACACGACGCCCAGCTGGAAACACTTCACGCAAGTTGAGCTGCCCGAGATTCACAGAATTTATAGAAAATGTTAAATTTTTGTGATTTATATCGTTATCGGACGATAGTGTCTTATATCGGGATATGAGATTTTGGTCATATCACACAGCCCTACCCAGAGACATCATCCGCTTGGAGTTCTGCATCCACCTCTGCAGACACATCTGCCTTGAGCCTGTCAAACTCGGATGACATGGGCAAGCTCTTAAATCGGGGATCCAGTAGGTTGGCTTTAAAGTAATGACCCAAGGAGTCATCAAAGACAGCCTGGAAGCGCTGAGCCAACTCAGACTGCAATATGGTCACCATTTTAAGTGCCTCGGTACATCCACATCCACCTTTAGGTTTTGAGAGCCTGCGCACAAGGGATGACAGAGACAGAGAACCCACATCCTCACACACAGTACCTCCCAGATCCATCTCTGCACTCATGGTAGTCAGTGGTCGTCTCTGCTCCAACAGTCACTGGAGCATGTGAAAGGAGGACTTCCACCTGGTTGACACATCATGCACCAATGTGTTCTTGGGAAGGCCAAGCTCTTTCTGGAATGCCAACGAGCTTGGTAGTTGGTATGGAGGTGCAACCACTTCGCGAAGCTTGCAAAAAACTTTTATTCTCCACTACTAAGTTGGGCATCAGGTCAAGGCAAATAATTTCTCCCACTGTGTTTGTTATTTGTAGTGGGTGGATGGGTGTATAAGCCTGTTTTGCATTAAATGCATCTAATATAGGTGATTGAAACTGACTTGCAGGGGCAGAACATGGCTGTGATGATGATTTGGTGCTGTTGGAGAGGTTGGCACACAGTACCAGGAGAGGATGCTTTAAGTGCATGTGATTATGCATAACAGATGTTGACAGATGTTTGATATCTCTGCCTTTGATGTGACTTTTGCACACATTACTTGTAACTTTGGTTTTATCTGCAGAACTGACTGTAAAATGTTTCCACACAGAACTTGAGCAAGGTTTTTGGCTACTGGAGGACACTGTGTGTCACTCACCTCTTTACACGTTACTCACTCACTCGTGCCCTGCGTTCTCATGAGGAAACGCAGCTTTTTGATATAAAGTTTTTCTTGTTCCCAAATACAAATATTTTTAAGTATTTGTTCAAAATAAGTATTTGTGAAAAACATGTTATTTGTGCCTTTCTGAATACCGTATTTGGGTTCGGCTCCACCCCTAGTTCTCCTGGAGCTCGCTCAAAAAAGTTCTCTTAGAGCTCATTTAGGTTCCGCTGGAGCTCCTTCTGGGTTTCTTGTTATAGCTGGTCATTTATAAACAAAGAATCATGTTCCGTGTTCGAGGATGTCCTCGTGAGTCATTCTCTGGTGGTTTGACCCTTGACCCCGGCCTTCAGGTATCCCATTGAGGATCCATGTGTTTTGGTGGGAGAGATGGATGGAGTTCGAATAATCAGCTCGTCCAATCAGGAGCTGCTGCAGGAGGTTCCTCTGGTCTGTCAGGACATCTTCAAGATCGCCTCCATGGCGCCTGGAGCTCTGCTGTTGGAGGCCCACCGGGAGTACGAGGTACATCATTCAGTACCACATTAGTACTACAATACTGTCCCATTAACACTGTAATACTGCCATAGTACAACATCAGTACTTGTAAGTCCACTCCATTACATCACCTTAATACTGTCATTCACTGATGTCCATGTACACATGTAGTACGGGTACACATGTAGTACGGGTACACATGTAGCACGGGTACACATGTAGCATGGGTACACATGTAGCACGGGTACAGGTCTGTCAGGCCTGACGTGTGTTTTTCTGTCTTTGCAGAAATCGAGTCAGAAGGCGGACGAGTACCTGCGGGAGATCAAGGAGCAGAGCATGCTGGGAGAAGCAGTCAGACAGTGCGTGGAGGCGGCAGGTCACGAGTATGACACCAACACCCAGAAATCCTTGATGAGGGTGAGAGCGTCCGTATGATCTGTTTTAGCATGTCAGGGTAATGCGACCTGCCCTGTACTATGACCTGTCCCTGTAATGTGGCGTGTCTCCCTCCAGGCGGCGTCCTTTGGGAAGTGCTTCCTCACAGACTTCAGTCCAGATCAGTTTGTGACGACCTGCAGGGAGCTGCGAGTGCTGAACGCCGTCAGAGACAGCAGCGTAGGGCTGCCACTCACGCACACTCAGTATCCTCTCAGTCTGCACAGGTGCATCATGGGAGATGCAGTGTGTGGTAACGTCTCACTTTGTTCAGAGTCAGGGGCTGCATCCCTCGTCACGCCGCTGTGACCCATTCTTAGCTTTAGGATTCAGCTCAGACGGGTGTGTTACCATGGTGATGAATTCCTTGACCTCTGACCTCAGATTCAAACAGCTGACTCTACAGGTGCTGATTGACAGGTGAGTGAACTCATCGAAATGTCTCTGAGATCTCATGTTACCCCTCCACCTCTCACTCACCTGTCTTTCTCTCTCTTAGGTTGGTGTATCGGCAGTTTTACCCATTAGCCATCGAAGTCTGTCGTTACCTGAAGATCCCTGATTATCAGGGAGTCAGCCGAGTCCTCAAACACTGGGCGTCATGCAAGGTAACTGTCTCACACCTCGCCCACCTGAGACTGTTTTCACATGACTGATTGGTGTGACGTGTTTGTGTACGTGTCCAGGTGCAGCAGAAGGACCTAACAGACGATGCCATAGCACGAGCAGTGTGTATGAAAGTGGGAGACTCACCTGGGGTTTCGTACTCGGACATCGCAGCTAAAGCTTATGAATGTGGACGAGCAGAGCTCGCCATCAAGGTGAATTCTACAGAGGTTTGGAGGGTTAATTTCCATAGTATGGTTCAGTGGTTCAGGCCGGAGTCTTTCTGTGTGGAGTTTGCATGTTCTCCCCGTGTTTGCGTGGGTTCCCTCCGGGTACTCCGGCTTCCTCCCACCGTCCAAAGACATGCAGCTTG
>NW_005187462.1:3261881-3264391 GCF_000239375.1 Pundamilia nyererei
GAACCATGGCTATGCTATCGCTCCTAGCTTAGACCCCCAAAATGGTGAATCGGGCCAAAATCCTTTCCACGCCCACCCCCGTGACATCACGCTCCGAAGCCCTATTCTGTTTTCCTTCTCTCAACCCAACCAATCACAGCAGATGGCCCCGCCCCTCCCTGAGCCTGGTTCTGGCGGAGGTTTCTTCCTGTTAAAAGGGAGTTTTTCCTTCCCACTGTTGCCAAAGTGCTTGCTCATTCAGATTCAGATTCAGAAGACTTTATTTATCCCCGAGGGGCAATTGAGATACTGACCTTGCCGACCGTACATACAATACACAAACATCATATTGGGGAGACAGGTCAGGCTACGTAACTGGCCGGTCAGCCGCACGAGCAGCGACCCAGAACCGAACAATTGAAAATACAAAACATCAGGAAAGACAATGAGGAAAAAAAGAACTCCCCCCAGACTGCGCTCCAACAGGGAGATCAGTTTGAGAACAGAAAAAAACCCACCGCTGCGCATAGGGGTTCATATGATTGTTGGGCTTTTATCTACTGTACAATATAAAGCGCCTTGAGGCGACTGTTGTTGTGATTTGGCGCTATATCAATAAAATTTAATTGGATGTACCAAAGAACTGCTGAAGTACTGTTTGTATTTTTTTAATGAGATTTGGGTTTTATTCCCCTGTTTGTTTGTTTGCTTGTTTTAAACACTGAGCTCCTCATTTTCTTCCTCTGTGGTCAGAATAAATGTTAACGTTTAGCTTAAGATAAACATGATGTTCATCTGCTGCTGACCTTTGACCTCAGCCGTTTGTGAGAGAGGAGGCGGGAACAGGGAGTGGAGTGTTCTCCTCACCAGTGAATGGGAGAGTGTGGGGCGGGATTTAGAAACAGCAGTTCAATAGGGAATGCCAGGGGGCGGAGCCTGAGACGTCCATTTTCACACAGAGTAGTGGTGAGCCTACACAGAACGACTGCATACAGCATTTCTGCAATATTACTACACTAATCCTAAAATAATTTTACTGTGGCATATTTGAAGTACAGTCTGTAGTACTGGTACCTCTTCTATATGCTGTTCCTTCTCTTCCTTTTTCTTCTGTGGTTGCAGATGGCCTCATCGGCGCCTCCTGGCCTCTCTCTGGTCTCCGTCTTGTCTCTGTTAGCATGCAGTGGCCAGCTGTTGGCAGCTGTCCTGCTAACACGCAGGTATTGTGGGCGGAGCTCTACACAGAACTGGTGGATCTTGCTGTGGCTCTTTTATGATGTCATTGTCCATCTGACGCTGGTAGGCGGTGCTTTATTCTTAGTTATTCCCATCTTCATCATGGTGACAAAAAACGTTATTCAAGTTTCAGCTCATCTTCAAAATTAGACTTATTTCATAAACACTTAGTTTTTGTTTATTCTTGTTTATTTTTTATTCTAAACCTAAAGGTTTTTAGGAAGATCCATTTGTTTCCATGTCTCTGATTTTTGTTTTTTTAGGAAGGTCCGTTTGTTTACATGTCTCTGGTTGGGACAGTGGAGGCTTCTGAAGGGCCACTGGCTGAGCTCTGTGAGTATTTTGTAAATACACTGCAGTATTTCCAGGCAGTGTTAGTTTGATCTGAAGTCCAGTATGAGAACAAAGTAATGAAGTACTTTTACTCACAGATACTGTAAAAACACACTATTTGGTACGTCATTTGGGATGTTTGACTTCTTCTCACCTGTCTTACCTGTAGGGAAGGAGTACGGGAAAGCCGACAGTCGCTGGCTGGTTTCTGATCCGACGATCGTCTCCATCGAGATCCTGACCGTCATCCTCGACTCGCTGCTAGCTCTCCTGCTTATACACGCAGTACTGAAGGACAAGTACTACAGGTAACACTTCCTGTACTGCAGTTACTGTGTTGCTGGTACTGCTTGGTACTGATGTTAATGGTGAACCAATCTGTCAGACACTTCCTGCAGATCGCTCTGAGTGTGTGCGAGCTATACGGCGGCTGGATGACCTTCTGTCCCGATTGGCTGATGGGCAGCCCTCACCTGAACACATCCTCCTTGCTCTACCTGTGGGTCTACCTGGTCTTATTTAATGGAGTCTGGGTCCTGGTCCCAGTCCTGCTGCTGCTCCAGTCCTGGTTCAGCCTAAGGAGTCTGCACGTGCTCAGAGCGGACCAAAGCAAAGCAGCTAAAAGACAGTGATGTCAGTGATATGGTTTAAACTGATCGATGGGGCCGAGTCCGAGGATCATTTAAATATTCATCTGATGTCAGAATCAATCACCACGATCAATCGTTTGAAAAATAAACATTTTATTATAGATACAGTTTCAGTGGCTTAAATTATTGCTTTGGAACATCTAACCACATTCAATTCAATTCAATTCAATTTTATTTATATAGCGCCAAATCACAACATAAGTCGCCTCAAGGCGCTTCGTAGATACAGAGAAAAACCCAACAATCATATGACCCCCTATGAGCAAGCACTTTGGCAACAGTGGGAAGGAAAAACTCCCTTTTAACAGGAAG
>NW_005187462.1:3264411-3266771 GCF_000239375.1 Pundamilia nyererei
CTCCGGGTACTCCGGCTTCCTCCCACCGTCCAAAGACATGCAGCTTGTGGGGATAGGTTAATTGGATAATCCAAATTGCCCATAGGTGTGAATGTGATCGCGAATGGTTGTCTGTCCCTGTCCAGGGTGGACCCCGCCTCTCGCCCTATGAGAGCTGGGATAGGCTCCAGCGCCCCACGCGATCCTGAAAAGGATAAGTAGATGGATGGATGGTTCAGTGGTTTTTCGACAGATTTGGAGCCAGGTTTCAGCTGGATGGTCACTGCCCATCTGCTATATTCAGCAGGGATATTGATATTGAGTGTGGTCGAGTGTTTTTCAGTATTTGTCCCTGTGTGTCTCTATGAAGCTCCTGGACTTCGAGGCTCGGTCTGGAGAGCAGGTTCCTCTGCTGCTGAAGATGAAGAGGAGTCAGCTGGCTCTCAGTAAAGCTGTAGAGAGCGGAGATACCGACTTGGGTGAGTGTTTCAGCCCCACACCTTATGTGTTTGCCAGATGGATGATGTCACACTGACAGTTGGCTGTGTGTGTTGTCAGTGTACACAGTGGTGTCGTACCTGAAGAACGAGATGAACAGAGGAGATTTTTTCATGACTCTGAGGAACCAGCCGGTCGCTCTCAGCCTTTACAGACAGGTGCACCCAACTTCACCACTACCGCTCTCCTCCTCCTGGTTTACATTTGGTAATGTGTGTCTTTGTTTGCATTTGTTTGCTGTCAGTTCTGTAAGCTGCAGGAGCAGGAAACTCTGAAGGACCTGTATAACCAGGACGATGACCACCAGGAACTGGCCAACTATTACGTCACTGCAAGCTACAGGGAAAAGGTAAGGACTGCTAACCGTCACGCCCAGCAGAGATTAGACTCGTCCATCATCACTGTAATCACCTGTCTGCTGTTCACCTGTCCATCTTCAGAGGTTGGAGGGCCGGCTGTCTCTTCTGCAGAGCGCTGTCGATGAGTACAACAAGGCCAAGAATGAGTTTGCAGTAAAGGTAACAAACAAACAATAAGACGTGTTTGCAGGTGTGTGTTTGTACCTGATGCTCAGGTGTGTTTCACTGATTGGTCTGCAGACCACAGAGGACGAGATGCGTCTGCTCCGTTTTCAGCGCAAACTGGACGATGAGAAAGGGGCGGGGCTTCTTGGACTGTCCCTACAGGTAACTACAAGGGGCGGGGCTCCCTGGCCAGCTGACGTTTCCCTCTACCAGTTACCTCCACCTGCATGCTCTGTGTTCTCAGTCTCCATCACCTGGCAGTACTCCAGGTTACTTTAAAGAGGCCAGTGTGGTCGCTCCGCTTTAAAGTGCTCCTCCTCAGATCATTACAGACCCAGACTTCCTCCATGTAACTTCTAAGTTCTGGGACAGCCAATCAGATTGGCCAAATCCGCGGTTTGATTTAAGCAACTGATGAAAACTTGTTTCTGCTGATTGTGACCATAGTTACATCTGCTGTGTGTGTGTGTGCTGTGATGTCACTTGCTGTTTGCAGGTGACCATGGAGACGCTGTTGTCATTAGGACTCCACAAACAGGCAGAGCAGCTTTACAAAGACTTCAGAGTACCTGACAAAAGGTGTGTCACTGAGGCTGCGCTGTTATTGGCTCTGTCTTTTACTACAGTCTTTCCTGTCTGTCCCTCTCGCCTGTCTGTCCCTCTCGCCTGTTTGCCTCTCTCACCTGTTTGCCTCTCTCACCTGTGCAGGTATTGGTGGTTGAAGTTGAAGTCTCTGGCGGAGAAGGAGGAGTGGGATGAGTTAGAGAAGTTCTCAAAGAGTAAGAAGTCTCCCATTGGCTACCTGGTAAGGAGAAGCCCCACCCCCTCTGTTATGTTGCATTAACTACAGGGTGGGCCATTTATATGGATACACCGTAATAACATGGGAATGGTTGGTGATATGAAAGTCATGTTTGTGGTACATTAGTATATGTGAGGGGGCAAACTCCTCAAGATGGGTGGTGACCATGGTGACCGTTTAGAAGTCGGCCATCTTGGATACAACTTTTGTTTTTTCAATAGGAAGAGGGCCATGTGACACATCAAACTTATTGGTCACAAGAAAAACAATGGTGTGCTTGGTTTCAACGTAACTTTATTCTTTCATGAGTTATTTACAAGTTTCTGACCACTTATAAAATGTGTTCAATGGTGCTGCCCATTGTGTTGGATTGTCAATGCAACCCTCTTCTCCCACTCTTCACACACTGATAGCAACACCGCAGGAGAAATGCACGACCAATCCACTTTCCAGGAAACTGTTCATCTAGGAATGCTCGGACCTGGCACCCATAATGTGGTGGTGCACCATCTTGCTGGAAAAACTCAGGGAACGTGCCAGCTTCAGTGCATAAAGAG
>NW_005187462.1:3267177-3269849 GCF_000239375.1 Pundamilia nyererei
TGTGGGCTCTTGCTGAATGAAGCTAGGACAGCCACTGATGTTTCTTCATTAGTGACAGTTTTCTTGCGTCCACATTTTGGCAAATCCAACACTGAACCAGTTTCACGAAACTTAGCAAGCAGTTTGCTAACTTTAGCATGGGAGATGGGTGGTCTCGTAGGGTGTCTTGCGTTGAAATCTGCTGCAATGACCTGGTTACTGCGTTCACCAGATATTAACACAATTTCGATCCACTCCTCACGTGTTAACCTCTTCGACATGTCAATGGCTGTGAACAAAGAGAAACTTGTAAATAACTCATGAAAGAATAAAGTTACATTGAAACCAAGCACACCATTGTTATACTTGTGACATTACCAATAGGGCTGCCACGACTAATCAACTAGTCACGATTACGTCGACTATCAAAATCGTCGACGACTGATTTATAGTCGACGTGTCGTATGAAGCTTTGTAAGATCCCAAAAGATGCAGGAATAAGTAGTAGGATTTAAGAGTGTAATAACGGACTGAAACAGAAGATGGCAGCACTTCATGTACAAGGATGCCAGCTGCCGTTAAACCCCGAAGAAGAAGAAGAAGAAGCTCTGTCCCAGAATTTATTTACAGCTTAGTTTCCAACAATGGCGGCAGCTAGTTGTGTGGATGCCCTCAGAGGGCATCCACACTATTGAGTTCCTGTTTCTCTTTAAACTTTATTCTTATAGTTGCTCCACGTTTTTCGGCAATAACTACTCCCTCAGTTTTCAGCTGATTTTCTCCGTTCAAATGCTAAACTGTTCTGCTATTTCTGCTAATTCCAGCTATATCTTTTGGTGTTTATTGCTATTATACTTTTTAAAATATTCCCATTTTTTCCTTTTTTTTGTCCCATTGAAATGAATGGAAAACTTCCACAATTCTGCTAAAACTTGCTTGTTTTTCAAACTTAACTACTTCCTCATACTTTCACCTAGAAACTCCATTCAAACTTTAAAACGTTCTCAAATGATTGGGCTTTTCGTGTGTGATTCAGCTTTTTCATATCTGTTACCTTTTTCATTTAATGCCTCTTTAAGTTTTCAGTTGCAGCTTTGTGATTTTTCAGAAAATATACAGTGGGGCAAAAAAAGTATTTAGTTGGGGGAACTTGCACAATCGGTGGCTGACTAAATACTTTTTTGCCCCACTGTATGCGTTGTTATGGTTGCTATGCAATTAACTCAGAGTGAGAGCTGGTGCTTTCTGAAGTTTCTCTTCATGTCCAAACAACTTCTTGCTACTCGCTCAATTTCCACTCAACTTCCACAAATTATACATCAAAACGTATTTTTGCTGGCTTTAAGACAGTGTCACTATAATTATCGTGCGAGTTACGGTTTTTTCACAATTTGCCTCGAAGTGACACAAGATCTAAAAACTCCCCATTTAAAGTCTATGGGGAGGTTGTGAAACTCAGAGCTCAAATACTGAAACTGAAGGCATTTTCAAATCGTCATATCTCCTTAATGAAGCGAAATTAAGACATGAGGCTTGTCCCCGTATATCTTCAGACACTCCTGACGCTCACAATTCAAGAATTATTTTCTCACCTATTACCGTACTGAGATGAGTTAGACTTGTTTGAGGGTAGGAAATCTGTCCTCCTCTCAGTTTTCCAACTCCGAAAATGAAGCCGTTTCTTCTCTCGTCATATCTTCCCGATGGAGTTACAAAGAGCTATGAAAATCGCATTCAAAGTTCACCAAAGTCCGCTGATTCACCCAGTGCAAGAATTTTGCTTCTATCCCACCTAGTTTTTGAGTTACACGACATTTTGTAACTCCAAAAAACTGCGTTTTTCGCCTCTGAGCGCGATCTAATTCTGGCTGCTCATCACCCTGTTTTCCAGGCGCCCGCTCTCTTTCCCAGTGGCGCAGTTGGTAATAAAACGGATCTGAAGATCAAAGGTCGTGGGTTCAATTCCACCTTGTCCACATGTTTTCTTCCACTACAAATTAATACAGTATCACAGACCAGTAACTCATATTGATAATTTATTACAATTAAGCAAAGTTTTATGATTTTAGCAGCTTTTCTAATATGGACCTTAGATTCTTGTTAACAGTCCATGGCAGAAATACATACAAGTACACAGCCTGCTGAAGCACACAGAAGCAGTACCTCTGATTAGTGTACTGAAATTGAGCAGAACCAGGTTGTTGTGCCTCTTTTCACCAGAAAGTTCAGTGTTTTCTCAGCCTCTTCTGCTGTTTTTAATAAGAATTTTAAGCTTTTTCACCTGTTTTCAGTTATATGAGAACCAGTTTGGCTCAGTGAGATGAGTATGAGATGAAATTCTGCTGATTTACCTCTTTTCTGCCAAATCTTCAATCATTTCACCTCTTATCAGCATAATTCTCAGCAGCTTCTGCTCTTTTCAGCAGAATTCTGATCATTCACCTCTTTTCAGCAGAAATTCTGCTGATTGAACTCTTTTCAGCAGAATTTTCACCTCTTTTCTGCCCAAATTCTGCTCATTCACCTCTTCTGCAAAATTTTCAGCCTTTTCACCTCTTATTATCACAAATCTCAGCTGTCTTCAGAAAAAAATTCTTTTGAGCAGAAATTCTGCTGATTCATCTCTTTTCAGCGCAACTTTCTGCTTCTTTACCTCTTTTCAGCAGAAATTCTGCTGATTCACCTCTTTTCTG
>NW_005187462.1:3270473-3272334 GCF_000239375.1 Pundamilia nyererei
TAAACGTCAAGCAGACAGCTGATTATCAGAAGTGTGAGATGCTCGAGAATTTACTCCGGTGTCCTGTTGTATTTTAGATGGCAAGTTTATTAAACTTCACTGAAACAATCTCCAAATTTCATTAAACTTTAATAAACTATCATCTTGTCTTTATTTTTAGTTAGCACATACCTTAAACACTTAAAGCTGTAAGCTAGTGATAGTTATATAAGAGCAGATGCTGCTGGTGCAATAAGCTGTACATTGTACGTCCAATGGATGATGATCTGATTAGTCGACTAATCGCAAAAATAATCGGTGACTAGTCGACTATCAAAATAATCATTTGTGGCAGCCCTAATTACCAATAAGTTTGATGTGTCACATGGCCCTCTTCCTATTAAAAAAACAAGTTGTATCCAAGATGGACAACTTCTAAATGGCCACCATGGTCACCACCAATCTTGAGGAGTTTGCCCCTCACATATACTAATGTGCCACAAACACGACTTTAATATCACCAACCATTCCCATGTTATTACGGTGTATCCATATAAATGGCCCACCCTGTACATTTCCCATGAGACTTAGCGGGATCTCTTCTTCAGGCGTTTGTTGAAGTTTGCATCAAGTGTAACAACAAGTACGAGGCCAAGAAGTACGTTTCCAAGGTGACGCCTGAGCAGAAGGTGAAGGCCCACCTGGCCGTCGGGTAAGACACCTCTGTGACATCATCACACAGCACAGGTGGGAGCACTCATGTAACTCCTCCTCTATTCCCGACAGTGACCTGGAGGGGGCTGCGGATGCTGCCATTGAGCGCAGGAATGAAGCTGAGATTGGGGCAGTCCTCTCCAGATGCTCCGCTTCCAACAGCCTGGTGATCGAGCGGCTGAACCAAGCTCGGGCCGCCATTGCCAAAAAGTGAGCTTCCACTCTTGAGCATGACGTTGGTGGGAGCCAGCTGCTGTTACTGATCAGAGACTGTGATTGATTACTGATCAACTGATGCTTTCTTCTTCCCTTCAATTAAAAGCTTTGACTCTATTCACACTCGAGCGCCACACCTGGACAGCAGCACTTCCTGCTGCTGTCCCTTCACAATAAAAGCTTCAGTGTGTAGCATGGCCGGTGTTATATTGTGAAAGAGGACAGTAAGTGTCCAAGCTGACCGCATGTGTCACTTTGTATGATTTTAAATGTTGTTAGTCGATCAATAAACATGAAAAACACAGGGTGCAGTTCTCAGTCTGACCACCGGGAGGTGACAGAAATATAAAAAGCCTCTTTGTTCTGTAAATAAAATCCTTTTCTATTAGTGCCCACTTGGATCAACTCTCCATGGTTTTCAGGATTTTCCATTAGATCATAGTACTTGGTAGCCGTGTTGTACCAAGTGTTCCTGAGTCTGAAGAAAAGCCACAGACCGAGCTGCTATGTTGTCTCCTCCACGTCCACTTTTGTGGTAGTGTTCGTTTCGCATGCTACATACATTATGAGATACTGGACTGTAATGAAAACCAGTCGACCCGAGTATATATCAATGGGAAAAGGGACTTAAAAACAAGTTTTGTAAACGAGTTGATTCTGTTCGTCTGGACGCAGCCTTTTCAGAAATGTCTGCCAACCTCACAGCACCTTGGTCATTCAGTGGGCTCTGTCGTGTTGGCGCCGTGCAGCCCCATGCATGGGGTGATCCGCGTTAACTTGCTAATGGAGATTTGCCGCTTTAATGCGGTTACGGCGTTAACGTCATATTAACGAAGACAGCACGTGTGTGTGTGTGTGTGTGTGTGTGTATATGTACAGTATTAGATTTCATTTTTCTAAAATGGCCTGTATTTATATAGTGCTTTTCTAGTCCCTAAGGACCCCAAAGCGC
>NW_005187462.1:3272354-3273592 GCF_000239375.1 Pundamilia nyererei
CCAAAGCGCTTTACATATCCAGTCATCCACCCATTCACACACACATTCACACACTGATGATGGCAAGCTACATTGTAGCCACAGCCACCTTGGGGCGCACTGACAGAGGCGAGGCTGCCGGACACTGGCGCCACCGGGCCCTCTGACCACTACTACTGTAACTGTGGCTTAGCAAGCTTTCTTAGCGTTCTTTTAAACTCTGTCATAACAATTAGTTATACTGAAAACTATTTTAAAATTAGGCTAATAGGGAAACCACATGGTATTGTTTAAGTCAGTGGTTCCTAAACTTTTTTTGCTTGGCCCCCCTTTGTTTTACAAGAAAAATGTTCCCCCCCCCCTGCACAAACACATCCTCCAACCACACACGCCCATATTTTGTTTTCAAACTCCATTGCGGTTTATTTCACACCTCAAACATTAAGTAAACAATTAAACAAGTAACAGTAATCTGCAATAAATTAAAGGTAGTAATAAAATACATTACTAACTCTCTTACGCCATGTCCACACCTACACGGGTATTTTTGAAAACGCAGCTGTTTCTATGCGTTGGGCATTTCGTTCACACGTAAACTGCGTTTCGAATCACCTCCAAATGAAGATTTTTTTAAAAACTCCTTTCTTGCGTTTACGTGTGGAAGAGGAAGTTCGTAATGCAACGTCAAAGGTATGTGCCTTTTTTCACGTCACGTTGTGCGCCATGTTATTGTTTATATGAGATGAATTGCAGAATGGCAGATAGAGACAAAATACTGTTAATCTGACTGTCTTCAGGTTTTACACACTTGCATATACACACGCAGTTACTGCCCCTCCATTAAGAAATGCAGAGGCGTCATGGTGTGATTATTTTACATGTAGCTGGGGTTTTTTTTTCCTGTGAAATAATATTCAACATTGCTATCAATAAATTTTTCAAAAAATGCCTCTCTGAACTTCCGGGTAGGCTATGAGAGGGTGAAGACGCGTGTGTCAGTGGCTCTTCCACCTGACTTGTTGAAATTGTGATAATCATCACAGTAACACATCTTTTTCTTAAAAAGCAATATAGGGAGTGCAGAATTATTAGGCAAGTTGTATTTTTGAGAAATAATTTTATTATTGAACAACAACCATGTTCTCAATGAACCCAAAAAACTCTTTAATATCAAAGCGGAATGTTTTTGGAAGTAGTTTTTAGTTTGTTTTTAGTTTTAGCTATTTTAGGGGGATATCTGTGTGTGCAGGTGACTATTA
>NW_005187462.1:3303249-3304439 GCF_000239375.1 Pundamilia nyererei
AAATTTAGGTCTTTGGTTGCGCTGATGAATGAGGTTTTCCATGCCCAATAGTTTTCAGGTTTGTCATCAAATTGCAAGAGACCTGTGCTGACTAGTTCTTTGCGAATTAGGTATTTTGCAAACTGTTGCATTTCACTTGATTCAGGTACGCAGTTGTTAAGGTTGGGGGTGTGCTTTGTGGAGTTGGACCAGTACGTGTCGACTACACATGTGTTCACTGTTTGCTCCTGTTTCCTTCCTCTATTTACAGGTGGTGTTTTCGTCTGAGTGTTGGTTATAAAAGGATTAGTTAGTTGTGTACTGTCTTGTACATCTACTTCATTGCAATTTCCTTTAGGAGGCTGTGCTGAGTCGTGCTGAGTGTCTGGGTAGAGTAACTCACATTGTTGTTGAACATATTTGTTAGTGCGGTGCACTGTACTGATGGGCTCAGCTTCCTCACAAAGTTCTCCATACAGCTCCCTGCTCTGAATCTCTGCTTCTTCATAGGCTGAGGCCTCTGCTTCAGCTGCGGCTATTGCTTTTTGGCACTGGAGGACATGTAGATGAGCATCCAGTTCAGCTCTCTGTTTCATTGCATTAGCTTCCTTTTCAGCGAAGGCCAGTTGAGCTCGTGCTGCTTGAGCTTTAGC
This sequence comes from Pundamilia nyererei, assembly GCF_000239375.1. Taxonomy (NCBI): domain Eukaryota; kingdom Metazoa; phylum Chordata; class Actinopteri; order Cichliformes; family Cichlidae; genus Pundamilia; species Pundamilia nyererei. The sequence continues at coordinate 3,303,882 of NW_005187462.1, forward strand.
GTAGGCCCTTGCAGCTGCAGAAGCTGTTGATGAGGATGTCCGTTGAGAATGCCTTGTCGATGTTCTGGATCGCTGTGACTTGGTGTCGAATGGCTGAGACCGTTGCTGCATTGTAGCTGGTTGAGTGGCGACGTCTGGTTGCTGTTCACCACTGGCTGTTTCGTCTAGCTCTTCAGCATCGTAGTCTTTTAGGTAATTTCTTCCTGAGCGTAGACTCATGTTGCTTAAAGTAGCTCTGTATGCTTGAACCCGCTGAGTAAGCGTCTTTTCGTTCGTCTTTTTACTATGCTGCCCTCACGACACGTGACCATGTGAAGCTAGACAGCTAGCGAACAAAATAGAGGAGATCTTCCACACAAGGCTTGCCTTTCTTGCTTTTAATGAAGATCCTTTAAAGCCTTATCTCTCTCAAGGCTTCTCCTTGCTATTTCTTATTTGTAACTGAAACATACAGAAAATGAAAATAAATTGCTAGCTAATACACATCTTAATGACAAACTTAGCCTAGCTTAACACGTGCGTTACATTAACATCGCAGTTCACTCCAGGTAAACACAT
>NW_005187462.1:3306589-3313406 GCF_000239375.1 Pundamilia nyererei
ACTGCGCCTTTTAGCACAGTGCGCCTTATGGTCGTGAAAATACGGTAATAGAGGATTTCTCGAAAGGGTCTGGATTGATGTTAAACTTAAATGTCAATTATTACCTGTCAAAGAGTGTAATGTTCAGAGTCTTTGTAATATAACAGTTAAAAATGAAGCAACATATTTAGGTCTGATTATCTGCAAAGATCAAAAAGACAGAATTTCACAAAATTTTCCCCCAATTATTAAAAAATCTCAAACCAAATTAAATCAGTGATTGCAGAGACATTTAAGTTTAAGAGGAAGGGTATCTGAAAAGCAGAAGGTCTGTCTCGACTGACTTGTGCAACAATTTCTCTGCATGTGGACGGCAAAACTTGTAAGGACCGAATGCTCTTCAACTTCCTCTGGAAAAATGGGACACATTACATCAGAAAAAGTGTATTGATGAATGACTATGAACACGGTGGTCTCAATATTTTGGATTTTACTACTCTAAACAATACATTTAAGATTAATTGGGTTAAACATTTTCTTAAAAATCCGGTATCCATTTGGAATTTTATTCCTCACTACATTTTCTCTAAGTTTGGTGGTCCAAGTTTTATCTTAGGTTGTGATTATAATATAGATAAGCTTCCAGAAAACCTTTTGATGTTTCACAAACAAGTTCTATTAGCTTGGTCCCTTATATATAAACACAACTTTACACCCCATACGTATTTAATTTGGAATAATAGGAACATAGTGCATAAAAATAAATCATTAATTTTTTTTCTAGGTGGGTTGAGAAACAGATTGTTTTAGTAAATCAGCTGTTTAATCCTAATGGGCAGCTTATGTCTTATTCAGAATTCTTAAACACTTATAAATTTTCAGCCACACCCAAAGAATATGCCATATTATTTGATGCAATACCTACGGGTATTATAATGCTTTTTAAAGGTATTCAACCTTGTATATCATCTGTTTCTCTCCCCAACCCTGTGGATACACCCATAGGAAGAATCTGTTTAAAAAACCATAGTAAAGGTAATAAAATAAGATTAGTCCCACGAGTGGGAAATTTCATGTTAAGGCTGCCGACCTATTGCACGCAATGGCGGCGCCAATAAGAATATCCGTGCTTTGTTCCAGACAGAATCTCTAACTGTTCTCCTTTGTCAGTGACATTAACTGGAAAAGACTATGGACAATTCCTAACAAGTATCTGGTAACGAATAAAGTAAAAGAAGTTTCCTTTAAAATACTGCATAAATTTTATCCTGCTAATCATTATATGACAAACTTCAAAAGGGACATAAATGTGAGCTGTGGATTTTGTGGAAGCCATCCTGAGACTGTGCAGCACCTCTTCTGGATCTGTTCATGCACTAGAACATTTTGGAAAGACTTCAGTAGATTCATTGCTGGACATCTCTATAAAGACTTTACTGTGAAACGGGAAAATGTTGTATATTGTTTCTTTTGAAGGCAAAAAAAAAGATGATGTTTACTTTATAATAAACTTGTTAGTTATCTTAGCTAAATTTTATTTGCACAAATGCAAATACAGTAACCAAAAGGCTAGTTTTAAACATTACTATAATGATGTTTTATGTTACATAAAATTGATTCATGGATCACTTAACAAAAAGGCTATGAAAACTATTACTATTTGTAGTAATTACAAATTATTTGAATGTTTGTAATTCTTTGTATTACACCCCCTGGCATATGTTAATTTTGTTCTGGTTGTATACATGTTCTGTATACTGTTTCTCAATAAAGTTTTTAAAAAAAAGATCGGGTAGCGACAGGGGTGCTCCGCTGGGAGGGGCGGAGCTGCGAGACTGGGTCAGTGTGCACACACAGAGAGCACTTCAGAGTACTGCGTCTGGTACTGCAGCAGGTAAGTGGGTGCCGGTTCAGTTGTGTTTATGTGTACTGAGTACATGGTAGCGCTCCAGAAAGCTACAAACTTAACTTCTTTACACCGAACCAAACTCCGTCTAAAAATGTGCTGATTTTTAGTGTCGCGTGCTTTTCCGGAGGCTCGCGAGGTAAAAGTTTGGTGTTTCCGGATGAAAGCGAATCTGTTTTTAATTCGGCATTAGTGTTTGCTCCAAACTTCACGGGACTCCGTGAGAATCTGAATTTTGGCTTGCCAGGGCTCAGCTCCTCACTGTAACACGGTCGTTCACCTCAATGAAGACGTGCACGAGCCGTGCGGGGCAGGGGCGGATCTAGAGAAATTTTCTTAGGGTGGCATGAGGGTGGCAAAGAAATCAAATGGGGTGGCAAAATCAAAGCCTTTTTTTTTTTCAAACACATATGCAGGTGGTTACATATGGTTAGTTTTGATTATATGTACTGTATAGCCTGTATAATAAATAAGTATGTAGCCCAATAAGTATAAAATCCTGAAAGCTACACAACATGAGGCGGTCTATTTACAAACACAGGTCTAACTTGAGTTTCACTGTTTTTTGTTAGAAAACAGTCACATTATTACAGCTTAAATTACACAAAATGTCAGAAATCTGCACTGTCATGAACAAACATGTAAACCTAATTTTTCATGATTTGTTGGATTAACTCACTGAGGTCTGAAATACAACGGGCGATTTTGACTCCTTTTGAGTTTACGTTTGTATTTTTTTCCCCTTGCCTTGTTTGGTATCTTTTCAGCTCAACTGAATTTAGTTGTTTTTTTCACTGACATACTGCATTAGTATTACTGATCTGAAATCACACAAAGAACTTAAGATCCTAGTAGTATTTTTTTTACTGTAAAAAAACCCACAGACATGTTGAGTAAATTTTTATAACTTGAAATGCAAATATAAATTGTACATTTTGTAAACATAAACAACTATTTATCTAAAAATGCAGCCAATACACCTGCCGTTTTTTTTCATTTTGTATAACCATTTAAAAATCTTACTAAAACTAAAATGAGAGAACAATCAGGTGTTGCAATAAGATGCCCCACAAATGATGTGTGTCAGTAAAAACAGGAGAACAGCACAGGGAGAAACCTGCAGGCCTGACAACAGCAGGTGTATCACTCCGCTGGTTTTCTACTTAGTGACAGTGTTTACATTGCAAATGTGCCTCTGTGACATTCATTAGTGCCCTCACTGACACACAAAACAAAACAACGACTACACAACACACTAACTAAACACTCCACACTAAACGTCACAGATCTGCCACATCTAAAAACTCTCTCTCTCGCTCTGTCTCGCTGCCGTTACCGTCACTCCTAAAACTTTTCCCTCTTCCTAAAACACCAAATCACACATGTTGACTTTTTTTAAATTGGCCGACATGGTACTTTTTCCACCGATAGAAGAGAGGTGGCTTTTCTTCCTTTCTTTACTGTTTTCGTGCTGTCCTTACAAAACGCTTAAAACACACACACACAAAAACGTGACGACAGTATTTAGAAAAAAGCGTGGCTTATATATATTATCATAACTCTGGATTTACTGGCCTGTAATTAAAATGTAAAAACTTTGAAGTCCGAATTTTCAATGTGGCTGAAACAGAGACTCAGCGGCTGCAGCTTGTTGCTGTGTCAGCTTACATCAGTCATGTGATTTGGAGGTGCAGCGTGTCCGTGGACCACAGAGGGTTAATAACACTCACCTTCCATTTCCACAGTGTAACATCCACCCACCTGTGTAAAAAGCGAAATTCCCATGGTGTTGTTCAGAATGTGCTCTGGCACAATCATAAGCATCGCTTGCTACTGAAAACAAGAAAAAAGCCGGTCCTGCTATGGGCTGAACCATTTGTTACTGGTGAGGGGGGTTTATATTCAGTTTTAGCATTTATAGTCACTGTTGACTGTAACTACGCTCAAACTGTTAATGCTATCTTATTTTAGTAAACAACACTGTCATATCCAAAACTGGGGTGGCAGGGGATCATTTTAGGGTGGCACTTGCCACCCCATGCCACCCTTCTAGATCCACCCCTGGTGCGGGGACGAGCGACGTCAAATTCACGTAGTTCACCTGTAGTTGATGAGACAGGTGAGGCCGACACGTACAAAGACACACAAGGCGGAAGCAGCGTGTTGGTCCTGCAGGACTCTGCAGTCTTTAAACTTTTTTTATTTTGCGTGTCCGCACGCGCGTGGTTGCTGGATGGTCGAAGTTAAAGACTGTGTCCTCCCTCCGCTGAACTGTGCGATCCTCACGCACGTGTCACTGCTGTGGCAGATGTTTAATGATCAGATCCAGAGCAGTCTGTGCACCTGGAGCATGATGAGGAGGACACGGAGCCATGAAACTTGAGGAGGTTCCCCTCATGTGTGGAGGCGCAGCCGTCACGGCACACTCCTGCTGGGACACCACAGAACAGATGAAAAGTGTTGAGGTCACAGTGGGCTGTCCTAGTTTGGGGCATGTCCCTGCTGTCCTCCTGCACCTTCACCTGTCTCTGTGAGCGTCTGTTGTTATGCCTGAACCTGTGAGGTTTTATGGGACATCAAAGTGACGACCAGAATGCTATCAGGCTCATCAGACTCCTGCTGATTTGTTGTGGGGTAATAAAGACAGCAGTTTTCAGTTTTATTTGTCATATGCAAGTTAGCACAGGGTCAACATTGCAATGAAATGTATTTGATGAGCAGAAGACAGTCACTCAGCAGAATGGTACAGTGGAAAAAATAGTAAAGAGCAAAATGTTAATAAAATATAGTAAAAGAAAAAAGATTAACAGTTAACAGACTAAATATATATATGTATATATAAATATATGTACACTAGTGATTGAATAAAGAAAATCTTATATAGGAATGTGAGGGGGGGGGGCAAATGGGATATTGCACAGTGGCAGGAATGAGCAGCAGTACAGACTGAACAGTACAATAAATTTTTGCATTTAATACAGTATTGCACTTTTTTTTCTCTTAATATAAATACCAATAAAGTGGAGTGACCAGGGAACCAGCAGCTCTTTAAAGTGTCTGAGAGATGAAAGAAAGCTGACTCACTCAGTTTAATGTTTAACTCACCAGTTAGTTAATAATCAATCAACAGATCAATATAAAAAAAACTGCATGTCATGTAGGCTGCATGTTACATAAGACTGCGTGATGCAGTACTCCTTTCTGAACATGAGTAGTACTACTTTATGTAAGACCGCAGTACCTCCCAGCACAGAGCTCATGGTCGGGGTCATTGTCGGGGTAACGGCTGTCCTGTGGGCACATTTCCATTTCCACAGTGTCAATCTGGACTGTACAACTCATAAGGTCAATGTTTGTGTTTCGCCTGTTGCCCTCATGTTTATGACATCACCAGGTGTGTTAATGACATCAGAAAGTTTTTTATTCTGGGATCAGGGTCTAGCCCGACTCGCCGTCAGGAGAACTTCCTGTTGTTATGAGTGGAGGTCACGAAGGTCGTGTCAGCGTCACGCTGTTGTCCATGTGACCGTTATACTTCGCCCACGTTCCTCTGAGCAGTACAGGGAATGTCCCATCAGACCTGTTTCACCAATCAACAAGACACCTGCTCAGCTGCTCATTCATAAGGCGATTAGTTGATTCTCCTAGCAGCTGATTGGTGATTCACTAACACAGTACAGGTACATGTAGTACAGGTGAGTTCAGTACATAATTTGATTTAAAACAACTGACCTGCTGTTTCCATGGCTACAGTGTCCTGCTCTGTGATTGGCCCCAAAGATGTCGTCAGTGAAGGTGCACCCCATAGTGAAATCAAGCGCTCTGATTGGTGAAGGGCCAGTGTGGGAGGAGTCAGAGCAGACCCTGCTGTTTGTTGACATCATAGGGCAGAAAATCCACCGATGGAGTCCTGCGACCAATCGCATCCAGTCTGTGGAGACAGGTGGGCCAATCAGCATTTTCACCTGTCTGACGCTTACCTGAATGTTGACCATGTCTCACCTGTCCTTCTCCCCTCAGCTGACACAGTGGGCTTCGCGGTTCCTCGCAGGTCGGGCGGGTACGTTGCAGGTGTGGGTCGCAACATTGTGGCTGTTGATTGGCAGACGCACAAGGTGACATCACTGGTGGAGGTCGATGAAGACAAACCGAACAACCGCCTGAATGATGGGAAGGCTGATCCGAGTGGACGACTGCTAACGGGTCAGTCTGCACACCTGGTTACTGTCTTACCTGCCTGTCTCTCTGTTGCTATGGTAACAGTGGGATGTGTTTTAGGTACGATGTTAAAAGATTACCCATCCGGGGAAAGGAAACAAGGAGCTCTGTTCTCTGTAGCCCCTGACCTCACTGTGACCAAACACCTGAGCCAGGTAACTTAACCTGCCTGTGATACTGACTAAGATAATCCTGTTGGTGTTCTTAATCAAGTGGCTGTATTAGGGCTGTTTGATTTAACGATATATATCGGATGACGATATAAAGACATCTATCATTTCATATTACGCTATTGTTTGTTTCGTGGTGTCATAAAATAAACTGTTTACGGCAATATTTATTCATCGTTTTGATGGTCACTGTAGTTATTATTAATTTCTTAAAGTTCTCTCTTTCTCTTATATTTAATATAACCACACTACGGACGGACAAGCGCCTGTTTTTACGTGTTGTCGTTAGCAACAACGACGGTAAAACCATCGCGTGGCTCCGCTGTCCGCTTGTTTGTTTTCCACGTAAATATCTCCTACCCCTTGGGTCTATTTTCAGGAAACATGGGATTTCTTTCCACTGCTACGCCGATGACTCCCAGATTTATTTCCCACTTAAAAAGATAAATGGCTTCTCAGTAGACCCGCTGCTCAGATGCCTTGATGATATAAGGGCCTGGATGGCTTTGAACTTTTTACATTTTAATGAACAGAAAACAGAAAT
>NW_005187462.1:3315357-3317422 GCF_000239375.1 Pundamilia nyererei
GAAAAGATAAATACAAGTTGAATAGTTGAATGTCTTGTCTTCGTTTTAAAGTTTGAATGGTGGCTCTATGTCAACGTATGTGGAAGTAGTAAGAGTTTAAAAATGAGAAAATTGAATGAGAATTTGAAGGGTCTCCCCATTGAAATACATGGGAAATTTTTGTTGAAAAAAGTTGAATAAAATTAAATCTTTATTAGGGTTAGGGGTTATTAGTGTGAATGCTTGAAAAGCATTCACACTAATAATAATAAAGATTAGAAGAACAATACTTGTTGTTGTAATCTTTATTATTATTAGTGTGAATGCTTTTCAAGCATTCACACTAATTAGAAGAACAATACTGTGAATGCTTTTCAAGCATAAAGGTGGTATGGTATTCTAAACCTTTCACAATAAAGCTCAAGATCCTGTTGAGACTTTTCAAAATAAACGGAATCACGTGAAAGATGCAGAGAGTTTACGGATGAGAAGAAAAAAAAAGAGCCGTCAGGTGCTAAAAAATAAACCTTAGACTCAAACTTTGAAAGAAAATGGTGGCCGTTACAACTATCCATCCATCCATCCATCCATTCGCTTCCGCTTATCCTTTTCAGGGTCGCGGGGAGCGCTGGAGCCTATCCCAGCTGTCATAGGGCGAAAGGCGGGTTACACCCTGGACAGGTCGCCAGTCTGTCGCAGGGCCAACACACAGGGACAGACAACCATTCACACTCGCATTCACACCGCCGTTACAACTAATGTCTAAATATGTATAGTTTCATGCATCAGTAAAAGCACTCGAATCCAGGTAAAGGACGCCCAGCTGGAAAAACTTCACACAAGTCGAGCTGCCCGAGATTCACAGAATTTACAGAAAATATTACATTTTTGTGATTTATATCGTTGTCAGGAGATTTTGGTCATATCGCAGAGCCCTAGGCTGTATTAATGACATCAGCCAGGTTGGCAGCTCATTAAACAAGACAGTCAATGAGCCGTTGATACCTGACCATGTAAAATAAATGTACAGTCTCACTGTACCTGTCTGTCTCACCCGTCTGTCTCACCTGTCTGCCTCACCCGTACCTGTCTGGCTCACCTGTCTGCCTCTCAGGTGGACATCTCTAATGGGATGGACTGGTCTGAGGATCAGAAGACGTTTTTCTACATCGACAGTTTGGCTCTGACTGTCGACGCCTTTGACCACGACCCCAGCACTGGACACATTGGTACCTGTGTACTTATGCTGCACATTGTGTGTGCTTATGGTGTAGTACATCTGTATTTATAGCCGTGTTTCCTAGGTAATCGCCGTGTGGTATGCCACATTCAGGAGGGGGAAGGGATTCCCGATGGGATGACTCTTGATGCTGAAGGTCGTCTGTGGGTGGCCTGTTACGACGGAGGGCGGGTCATCAACATCGACCCTGCTACTGGTTAGTTCTGGTTCTGATGATTAGTTCTGGTTTCTGCCGATTCTGGGTGTTTCTGTAAGTGCGGTCATTTTAAAGTGGTGATGATGATGTACCTGTCATACACTCACAGGTGTGCGGCTGAAGACGATCTCTCTGCCGGTGACGAAGACCACCTCGTGTTGTTTCGGAGGTCCAGACTACTCTGAGCTCTACGTGACCTCGGCCAGTCTTGGCCTCAACCAGTCTGAGAGCAAACAGCAGCCCCTGGCTGGAAGCACCTTCAGGGTGAGTTGGCAGCTCATGTGTTCCCTTTTAATAAACTTTTGACACTTGACTGTGAGAAGATGATGAAACACAAAGAGCTCTCAGACTGTTTACAGTAGATGGACGTACTCAACTTTTATGTCACTGACCCAAACTGGAGCTCAGACTTCTTGGGTCATGTGTAATATTGTAAGGTAAAGATCCTGCAATAATACAGAGATATCCCAACAATCAGACAACCCCCTACAAGCAAGCACTTTGGCGACAGTGGGAAGGAAAAACTCCCTTTTAACAGGAAGAAACCTCTGGCAGAACCAGGCTCAGGGAGGGGCGGGGCCATCTGCTGCGACTGGTTGGGGTGAGAGAAGGAAGACAGGATAAAGACATGCTGTGGAAGAGAGACAGAG
>NW_005187462.1:3324299-3347109 GCF_000239375.1 Pundamilia nyererei
CGACCTTCATACGCTTTCTCCGGATGAACTTCAGGAGAAGACCTGATCCATCAGTGAACTCTAACAGCCAATCACAGCACAGATCAACATGATGAACTAATCAACATGTTTACTGATTACTTGTCAATCAATCAGTGTACTGATACATGATTAACAATCATCAATAACACAGATTAATGATGCTTTGTGTTGGAAATAAAACCTGAGTGACAGAGGGATTGTGGGTAATGTAGTGTCAAACAGAACACACTGCATCATGTTGACAAGGTGCGCTTTATTAACACACCAAGTGCAGAATCACCACCAAACACAAACACAGACACGTACAAGCATTGCTACACGGTGATCTAGAAAATGTCTGTACATGTAGAAAACGTTGTGCTGCCATTTTTTTGTCTTCTTTGAATCTAAATGATGAAGAGGAGAGAAGGGGAGGGGCTTCAGTCTGAGACTGGACCTCTAAAAGGAAACGGGGACTGCAGAAACACCACAGAAACATCAGTGGGAGTCGAGGTGTGTCGAGCACAGAGCCCCACCTGCCAACTTCACTGTCGTCGTGAACCTGCTCAGGTGGATTCCGGTCCACAGGTGGGAGCTCCTTGTGTTTCAGCTACAGCGGCCCCTCGGTGCCACACTCCAGATTGCAGCGCTGAGTCGTGACCTTTGGGTGACCAGCTTTGCAGGTGTGTGTGCATGAACAGCTGGAAAACAGCATATTGTGGCTGGTGAGGCTCTGCAAGTTAACAGGCTAACTGACAGATATGGGCTCAGGAGGATGGAGAAGGGGCGGAGCCACAGATAGAGTGATACTTCAGTGAGGCTCTGGTACCTGCAGTAAGGCCAGTAGATACAGTAGAACACAGTAGAATATAGTGAAGGTAGAACCCTGTACAGTTAAAGAAACAGACCGGAGAAGCCCATGCACTCTGACCCCCCCCCCCGACCTTTGACCCTTCGGATGTTTGTTAGCCCTCGTGGTGTGAAAAGGCATGTATGCACCTTTGCTCCAGTCCAAACCCAAATGCTGCTCTACAGCATCGTCTGTGGCGAGGCACAACTTTGTTTTTAGCACCGCGGGTTCTCGGTTGTCACGCCAATGGCGTTCAGAGCCGCATGATCTGATTACAGGAAGTGGAATTCTACCTGACCACAGACCACATGATCTTTGTCAGGAGAGGTCAAAGGTCAGATTCAGTCTGTAAAGTGCTCTGAGTAACATCTGCTGGGAAGGTCATGTGATCTAATCAAGTGTTATTTTATATCTGTGGCGAGGAGGAAAGGCAATGATTAGGACTATATCAGTTCAGCTGGAGGGACGCTGCCCCCTGATTGTTCTGCCACGCTGCTGGACTTCAGTCAAAAGGTGTTTAAAACACCTGCTGAAGTGTTCAGCTGACAGCCAAAAAGCCAATCACAGCAGGACAGGGCATCCTTCCGATCGATCCGGTTTAGCTGAGGTCAGGTGTGTGGGCGCCCAGTCTATGCACAAAGAAACCAATAAAATAACATAGAAAACATGATGTCATCAGTTAGAGCGATCAGAAAAGTTCAAAGTGCTAATTGGTCCCATCAATGAAAAGTGGGCGTTGTCACTCTTCGTGACTTCTCAGTAGTGCTCCTCGGTATGGGCGGGGTCACAGAAGAAGCGAGAGCTGCGTTTGGCAGTCCGAGCCGTGAAGGGGACGGTCTTCAGAGCTGTAGATAAGCGAATAAACAGTCAATCAGAGGACAGCTGACACGCCTGCTGTGGTCACTCACGTGCCTTGGCAACATGTTTACCTGTTATGATATCCTCGATAGCGCCGTCCTTCCCCTCATAAACATGGCGGCTGTCTTTTCCTTGGCGCCTTCTGAGCTCCGTGATCAGCTCCTGCTGCTGCCGCTTCCCTCTGTGGGACGGAGACTGAGAGGGGGAGGGGCTTCAGTATTAGACGCTGTGACACGTCACGTCACCTGATCGATCGATTAGTGATCTGAATAAACCTAAATCTGACCCCCTGGAGCCTCCTGACCAATCAGAGACTGTTGAAATCATGATGTCAGCGAGGACAAAGAATTACTGAGCTTCTGTCATGGTCTCCGTGCCTGCCCAGCTGGCCCCGCAAGGCTACATGTGTTTGTTTTGCTTTCTCTCTCTCTCTCTCTCTCTCCCTTTCTGGGCGGAGCTCACTGCAGGCTCCCGCCCTTGGCCCACACACCTGTCCACTATTTGAGGCTGGGACACAGATCTTCTCGTCGCTGGATGATTGTACTACAGACTTTTCCTTCCCGTACCTGTGACCTCCCTGCAGTGCGTGTGTGTGAGGCTGGGCATGAAGACGAGAGCGAGTGTGAGAGAGCTTCCCCTTGGTCCCTTGGAGCCTGGATTTTCCCCTCACTGTATATATTGTGCACCGGTGTTGTAAATAAACTGTGTTTGGAAACGTCAACCTGCTCTGCTCTTGAGTCCTTACTCTCAGTTGTGACAGCTTTATTTTTAAAAACAAAGATGTAAAGAAACTTCAGAGAACCGAGGTATTTTAAAAATACCTGAAAACTAAACATTTTGGTTTAATGTAGGAATTCAACATGGAGGTGCAAGCATAAGCTCCTCCTCCATCAGGAGGTCACGTCCAGCTGACATAATGGGAGCTAAGTAATGGATTATGTCATGAAGTTTCACCCTGGTCTCCTCTTCCTCCTCCTGCTGCTCCTCCTGTTCCAATTTCTCCAACAACATCTGCTCCTGACGCCTCCTCTGCTCGTTCTCCTCCTCAGCCAGCTGGAGACACACAGAAACATATTAATGCAAAACTAAACTCAACTGATATAGGCCTACTATCAGAGAGGGAGCATGGTCTATAGACAAAGGTTACCCACCCTGTAGGCTTTGATGAAACGAACAAAGATTGGGAAGAAGACAGACGGCGGCATCGTCTTTGAACTCTCTCCGAAAAACTTCACGGCATCTTCAAAGGCATCCTAAAGTTTATATATACACACACAAACACACACACACACACACACACAGAGCTGGTTATCATCAGTCTACCTGTTCTCGTACCTTAAAAAGACAAACAATACTGATTAAGAAACAAGTTAGGAACATGTGTAAAGCTTGTAGGTTTAGTGTTGGTAGTGTTGTGGGTTTACCCCTCTTCTTCTCCTTCTACCTCTTCTTCTCCTTCTTTGTCTTCTCCTACCTCTTCTCCTCCTTCTTCGTCTTCTTCTCCTCCTTCTCCTTCTACCTCTTCTTCTCCTTCTACCTCTCCTTCTTCTAATAATAATAATAATGGATTGCATTTATATAGCGCTTTTCGGGACACCTCAAAGCGCTTTACAATACCACTATTTATTCACTCTCACATTCATACACTGGTGAAGGCAGCTACAGTTGTAGCCACAGCTGCCCTGGGGCAGACTGACAGAGGCGAGGCTGCCATATCGCACCATCGGCCCCTCTGGCCATCACCAGTAGGCGGTAGGTGAAGTGTCTTGCCCAAGGACACAACGACCGAGACTGTCTGAGCCGGGGCTCGAACCGGCAACCTTCCGATTACAAGACGAACACCCAACTTGAGCCACGATCGCCCTTCTTCTCCTTCCTTGTCTTCTCCTTCTTCTTCTTCCTCTTCTTCTCCTCCATCTTCTCCTTCTCCTACTCCTCCTATGTGCTCGGCTGTTTGGTGTTCACAGTTTGAGCTGATTCTGCAGGAGGAATTGCACCTGAATCATGGCTGTGTGGTAACACATGGTGTATGTGTGTTTCTCACCTGAGCAATGCGTGCGTCCTCCTGCAGTTTGCTGAGCCGTGATTCGTTCCTGCTGATGAAGTCTTTGAGCGTAGCATTGTGCGACACGCTGAACTCTCTCCAGGTGAGCTCCATGCCGCGCTGGAGCTCCTTCACATCACTCAGCACGTTCTCCAGACTCACTGCACAGTACAGGTAAACGAGCTCAGGTAAACGGGCTTCTCGGAGGGAGCGCAGCGTCCTGATTGGCTGTCAGACTCACCTGCGGCAGCCTTGTCCACGTAGTGAAGCTCGTTGTAAAACAGAGACACAGCAGGATACTTCTCTCTCACCACGTTGCTGATGTAATGAAGCAGCGTTTGTGTCCTGTCGGTTGACTTGGTCTCCAGTAACTATGCAGAAAACGCACAACCATGGTAACCGCAACAAACAACAAGGCTCTAGAGCAGGGGTGTCAAACTCAAATACACTGTGGGCTAAAATTCAAAACAGGAACAAAGTCGCGGGCTAACGTTAATATTTATTGAAATATATTTATTCCTCCAGATATAAGAATGAATCTTTTCTTATGGACTCAAACACGTTTTGCTGAAAAACTGAATATGGAACAAGCAAAGCTTAATACTAAACAATATATATATTAGCTGTATAATACCAGTAGGCCAGCTCTAATAGTAATTTGGTATGGCTTCGCGGGCCAGAGTTTGACACCTATGCTCTAGAGTGTGCTCCAAATAAAGAACTTTGTGATGAGAAGATAATTCGTTCGTTAATCATTTACAAATCAATACTGTCTGTATGGACAGCAATTAAAAACAAGGTGAACATGTAAAGCTGTGGCGTTAAGCGATGCGGTTGGAAAATTTGGGTGCACCTAACTTTTGTGCTGGTGCACCTAAGAAAAAAAGTTAGTCTAGAGCCCTGAAACACACAAACGGTCACAGCTGCGTGTTGGGGCCTATTAAAGCTCGCTCTGGGGATATGTCCACACTAATGCGCTTTTGTTTGAAAACGCATTGTTTTCTCTCCGTTTTGGCCTCCCGTCCACACTGAGATGGCGTTTTTGAAAACGCTCTCGAAAACGAATAAATATGAAGACAGTGCATTTGCGTCGTAGTGTGGACAGTGAAAATGGAGACTTTCGAATCGATGATACATTTTAGTCATGTGATGCAGTCATGTGACCAATTAAACAAAGATAGCAGTTGTTTTGTTTGCTATCAATTTTGACAGCCCTATTAAAGATAAATATCAGCTTGTACATGCTTCAGGTAGCTTTTCTTCAAATTATTTAATTCTCACACGCTTTTGCAACTTTGTTCTTTTGTGTTACTCGCAGCAACAACTCCACCTCATTGTTAGTCCATTTAAAAAACGTGGTGCTTTTCCTTGACGCTTTGCCGCAACGTTTCAAGGAGTTGGAAAGTAAATAAACGGCTGACGGAAATGAAGGGGGCCGAATCTTCTTGTACTGGAATGTAAGCGTTCTCGTCCGTTTCAATGTGGGCGCACAACTCTGTGAAAATAACTGAAAACGCTAGTGTGGACGTGGATTGTTTTCAGATGAAAACGCTGTTTTCAAATCTATCCGGGCTAGTGTGGACGTAGCCTGAGCCTTTTGGTGGGATTCACTGTATCAGACTATAAATAAACCCACCAGCAGGGGACGCCTGTGCTGATGTCTGATGGAGGTCTGCGAGAAACTGGTTCAACCCAGCTGCCATGGCAACACACCAAGTTATAAAAGTCAAGAGATCTATGACTGACTCATGTGACACAAGATGTGATGTCATTGCTTATTTTGGTACATAAACTCCAAACATGTCAGGCAGTTAAACGTCAATTATTAAAAATTAAAGCTGTTTAAGTGATAAAGATACTAAATTCAAAATAAAATTAATTAAAATCATGTTGTGCTGATTGGTCGGATCAGTGATTCAGTGTGTGTGTGTTACCAGGTCTAAGCTCTGCAGCTTGAATCCATACACCGCTCCTCTCTTACTGCTGTTCATGTAGTTTCCCAAAGCCAAGATGATCTACGACAACACACAGCAGCTGAGCATGAGTATTGATGACACTGACTGATTATTGATACAGAAACAGAGAATCAGGCAGAATATCCACAGGTAACCTCAGACTGACCTCGAGGATCTTCTTCAGCTTCTGAGAGGACTTTATAGAAACTGAGGCCGCGATCATGGCGTGGAGTTGCTGAAAGGAAACAAGACGGTCAGATGGGTCACACCTGTCGATATACTTGCATACCTTCCTATCTGTATATCTGTCTCACCGGTGTTAACATCTGGACGTTGTCGTTGAAGTTGCCCATGAAAGTCATGATGGTCATGCGCTGACTGAGTCTCTCAAGGCGACTGAACTGCATCATGAAGCGATCTTCGTCACTTAGTGCCTCCAGAGGTTTTCGGTCCCTCTCATATTGCCGTAGCAACTTCAACTCAGCCTCCGTCGGCAGGAAACGTGTCAGACACTCTACAAAGTCCACCCGAACGGTCCGGAGGTCAAACCTGGAGAGATGATGGACTGGGTTGATTTGATAGAGTGACTCGGAGTGTACACAGGTACCTAATAAGCCACTTAAACACACCTGTAGAGGGTCACCTGATTGATTTCAGGCACATTGCCGTATGGCTGACTCAGATTCAGTTCTGAGGCCTGAATCTGAAGTCTGATTATCACTGATGGAACCCAGGCCAGGCCAGAACCGACTGCTTTTATTGGGGTCATGGGATGCTCACTATGATGCTGTTTAAACTCTAAAGTACTCTGAGACAGAGGAACTTCTATGATGTCATCTCAGGCTGGGTGTGAAGGCAGTTTGTCTGATGAATGGAAGCCACCATGAGTAAATTCTCAGCTAACAGAGGTAACAAACTCCAAATGTTAAAAGCTCTGATATCGGAGGCAGAGAGAAGAAGGTCAAGGATCAAAGCTAGGAAGAGATCAATGGATCATAAAGCAGCAGCTCTGGTGGACAGAATCATATGCCCACCTGAACTCACCTGTAAACACACTGCTGTTGTGCACTGCTGTTATATAAACATAGCTACATTCAATTTTGCCTATTTCTGACTCTGGCACCAAGCTGGCATCGCTGGCACCTGTAACCTGGTGCAGTTCCACCTACGTTTGGATGGCACGGCAGATGACCTCTGACCCCTGGCCGGCCTTCCTCAGCGTGATGGCCAGGTTTTTGGCTCTGTTGGCCTCCAGCAGAGAAACTTTGGACGGAGCTTTCTGAGGAAGCTTCTGTCTGGACAGCGTCAGGTCCACAGCTGGACCCTGAGCCTTGGTCTTAAACATCTCCTCGAACTCCTCCACGTTCAGGTCCTGAGACACACACAGGTCATCGCAGATTTTAAACAGGTGAAAAGCTTTTGTCAGCCCTGAGTGATGCCTCTTGCTGTTGATGTTACCTGCAGGATGGACTCGTCATCAATGTCATTGAAGATGGTTCCGTTTATCTGACTTGGCTTCAGAGCTACCCAGTTCAGCACTGGCATCCTGAACTTGGTCTGGATTGGCTTCTTTATCTTCACCGCTGTGCGAGACATGTGAGCAGGGAGACATGTGAGGAGAGGACGAGACTGGCCTCAGATTGGTACTGCAAGTGACTAAAGTCCAGCTGTGTGTTCAGACCGATCAATCAGTTTGTGCCAAACTGCTGAAGGTTAACAGGCATCACTGCACCTGTTACTATTGTCAGGTACAGGTGCGACAGGTGAGCAGGTCTGTATGGGACAGACCAACAGAAGTCTGTTTTTCTAGCATAACCAATATAGGTCTTCAACTTAATTCATGGATGAGCATTACTTTGGGTCTCATCAGAGCCAATCTATCCCTCGGACTCTATTTTATTTAGTTATATCTTTTCTCTTCTCAGGTAAGAGTAGGTATGATCCTTCAGTCTGAACACACATCATAGAAGTGGGATCAAACATATGACTCTGACTGACAATTGTGGCAGTTGATTAATTGAGAAACCAGCCACTGACTGGCTGCGGCTGGTTTCCAGGTGATGGAGGAATGGAAGAAGATGGAGGGTGGGGAAGTAAGGGTGTTTTGTGAAGATGTTAGAGAAAGTAAACGTACAGAACAATTTGAGAGCACCCTCTGTGAGCAAAACAGAAGAAAAGAAACAACATGTTAGTAAAATGGCAGTTAACATACACATTTATCACACTGACTAATATTTCTGGACTCTCATCGGCTGAAGGTGTGACATATTTAATTGTAAGGAATAGACAGCGTATATAAAGAGATCTGAACTGTGGTTATTTGTGTAAACTGAGAGCTGAGTTCTGGTGAAGCTGCTGAAGTTGAATCAGTTCTGTAAATTTTATTTTGATGAAATGTGATGGAACAAATATCTCTAATGTCTTTTATTAGTGACGATGGTATAAGTAGGATAACAGTCTGAGATTTGAGCTCCATTTCACTTCAGTGGTTCTTCATCAATAGTACAAACAATATGCAACTTTTTCTGTATGAACAGAACATTAAACTGAGAAAAATCCAAAAAAGTAATACTCTGTATATATCAGCATCCATTCACCAATGGAGACTGTTGGAAATATTTAATATTTAATAAGAAATTAACTTCCCAGAAGTAAATATTAACCACCAGAGAAGACCGTCATGACTGAAATTTGCAGACAAGGACTCTATGACCTCTTGGACTTCAAGGACACGTGTTTATTTAAGTCTGACCATCAGCCACCTGCAATCCAAAGCAAAGCATTCATCCAAGGAAAAATGATGCAAACCAAACCTTAACCAACCTAAACTCCAAACCAAACAATCAATGAAAGCCAAACTCCAAACCAAAACAAACCGAGCAAAACCAAACTCTCAATCAAACTAGAGTCCAAACCAAACTAATCCAAGCCAAACCAGCCAAAGACCAGATCAATCTTAACCATGTCTGTTGTTGTGATTTGGTGATGTATAAGTAAAACTGAATTGAAAATTGAATTGAATTGAACTGAATCAAACCAAAACAGTCCGCACCAAACCAAACTCTCACCTAAATCAAATCTGGACCCAACCAAATAATCAATACCAACCCAACCTAAACCAAAAGAATCCAAGCCAAAAGCCAAACTCTCAACCAATGGTTCGGTCAAATCCAAACTTCAAACCAGACAAAAACAACCCGAGCAAACCCTTGCTCTTAACCAAGCTAAACTCCAAACTTAAACAACCTTAACTCCAAACCAGAGCAACACAAATTCGAAATCAATCCAAATTCTCAACAAATTCAACTGAGTTCAATGTCACCAGTTATCACCACCATCATCAAACAAAGGCTCAGATTCACTGACTACCTGCTCTGCATGAGTACCATCTGGCCTCAACAGATCTTCTATTTATGGCTCTTCCCTGATCTGATGTATTACCTCTCCAACATTTCAGAAACAAACTCTGACTATGAAGAAGACAAATCTACAACCAAGGAAGAACAACCAAAGGTTGAAAACCCCGGCCTCAAACTAACACAGATTCACTGAGATTTGCTGACCCAAACTACAACCACCTCCTTCTGTTCAACCTTTGCAGACCTTAGTTTTTCACCCAAATGTTACCAAAAATCAACTTCTCAACTGAGAAAAGTAAAGAGAACTAACAACTGGCTAAAAAACAAGAACAGCTGGTGTCAGCTGGAGTCAGCATGTTTATAGTTTCTATTATTTTTTTTTCGTAATAATGATTTGAAACTGATGTCTATAGTTCATGTCCTGATTAACTGTAACTGAGTTTACTCCTCACCTGGCTGCAGTAATGTACAGGTGTAGTGTTGGTGTGGTTACAGGGGAAAGGACAGTTTGATGGTCAGGTTTGGTTCAGTTCTAAACAGCCTGTGAACCCACTGTTTGCAGTCTCACCTGCAAGTCCAGAGTTAAAGATGACTGTAGGTGACCCCCCTGTTCCTGGGAGTGGTGGGGCCACAGGTGGAGGAGGCGGGGGCATGGGGACGGAGGAGAGCTCACTGGTCCGACAAGGTGGAGGAGGGGGAGGGGGAGGAGGAGGAGGACCAGGTGGAGGAGGTGCTGGGTACGGTCCGTTGGACACTAAAGAGGGAAAAAAAGACAATGTTAGTACTCATTATACAGGTGATACTCAGCAGTAAAGTAAAGTAAAAATCACGAAGTGCTTCACAGAAACAGACATACAACCTCAAACAAACAAAATCAACCAAAAGCAAGTTTAAACAGATATGTTTTTAACTGCTTTTAAAAGAAATGACTGAGTCCACAGATCTCAAACTCCAAGGGAGTGAGTTCCAGAGTCTGGGGGCCACTGATACAAACGCTCTGTCACCTTTTGTTTTTAGCCTTGTATGCTGGACAACCAGCAAGCCCTGGTTGCAAGACCTCAGGGACCTGCTGGGGCGATAAGGAAGAAGATGATCGCTGATGTAAATGGGAGCTACACCGTGCAGGGCCCTATAGGTCATGATTATAATCTTAAAACGGACCCTGAACTTGACAGGGAGCCAATGCAGTTGAATCAGCAGGGGAGTGGCATGGGAGTATTTGGGATGCTTTGTCAGAAGCCTGGCAGCAGCATTTTGAACACCCTGCAGTCATTCCAGGGAGGCATTACTTAAGCAAGTAAACAAGGAATTACAATAATCTAAGTGAGATGAAACAAAAGCATGAAGAATCATTTCCAATTCAGAGCGTGACACAATGAGCTTAGCAATATTTCTTAAACGGTAAAAACAAGAACGAACCAAAGATTTAATGTGTGTGTCCAGCGTCAGAGCTGGGTCAAATGTAACACCAGGGTTCCTAATGGAGGGTTTAATATAAGAAGCAGGAGGGCCTAGATTTTTAACCACGAGGGGAACAAAATTCTCAGGAGCAAAGACAATGACTTCACTTTTATCAGCATTTAGTTGAAGATAATTATCAGCCATCCAATCTCTAATGGGATCTAAGGACCGCAAGATTTGAAGCTTAGAAACATCAGTACCTGCAAGGTTCAACTCACTTGTGCCTGGCATTGGTGGAGGAGGAGGTGGAGGAGGTGGGGCCAGCATGCCTGGGGCTCCGCCCAGCCCCGGTCCCGTACTGTGATAAGCTACAGTCTCAGGGCTGCAGGAATCAATCAAAATCAATCAAAAACAAAATCCTTAGCCAGAAGTTTTTAACTGTGAGATACTACAGCTTCTAGGTCCTGTGATTCACCTAGGGGACAGGTTAGGACAGGGTGGAGGTGACGGAGAGGCAGAATCAGCCACCCCTCCATCGCCCTCTCCTCTCTGTGGTTGAGGAGCTCCGGGTCCTCCGGCCTGCTGCGCTTCCTGAGCCTGACGCTCCAGACGACTCTGACGTCGGATCGTCTGGTCCTTTTCCCGTACCATACGCCGCAAGGTATGCACCTGTGAGTTAGCACTGGCATACACATCCTGCAGAGGTAAGCGGTGATGGTGAGTCAGGGGCAAGAGTGGTGCCAAAGAACAGTCCAACATTTTATAAAACCCATGTTTAAAAAGTATTTCAGCCCTGTAAACTCCACATTATTCCCTGTAGATGTCTCTTCATCATTATCACCATCTGACCTACTCTTATACATTTATTTGCCTCATTTATTTGCTCCATGGTGACAATGTACATGTGGTTTCCACAGTAACAAGACTGACCCGGAGTTGGTCCAGCTCTTTGTTGGTCTGCATCAGCTGTTTCTCCAGTTCCACAATCTTCAACATTGCTTCGTTCTCCACATCCAGCAGACGTTCTGACATCTGAAGGCATATAGAGAAAGAAAGAGGCTGGTGAAGGTCAGCACAAAACCAGAGATTTATCATAATGTCTTTTAAGACTTGACCCCTTTGTTTCCACCTGTCTCCCTCCACCTGGAGGTCTTACCGTGGCCAGGTTCTCCTCCAGTTCCTCGACTCTCTCCAGAGCAGCAGTTTTGGTCTCTGCATCCTCCAGCAGTGTCCCGACATCAAATACGTTGTCCAGGTACGCCTGAATCTGAACCTGCAACCTGTCACTCTCTGTGTGCTTTAGCCGCTGAGGTGAAACAGGTGAGGGCACAGGTGAGGAGACAGGTTTTGGTGAAACACATCATTTTCTGAACAGCACTAGATGTAAATTAAAACTACATTCTGTCTGAGAGTGACTGTGATGCTCTGATTGTGGGTTTCTGTCTTACCTCCAGGTGTTCTTCCAGGTTGAGTTTGGTGAAGTCATATTGCAAGTGGACTCTGAAGTTCATGTCCTCTACAGAGTGAACCACAATGTTGATGAACTGCATGCAGGCCACCTGGAAACATGTTTCACTGCCCATTATTAACCTGATGATGTCACACCAGGCAAGTCTGACGTTACCAAAGTCACACAGATGTAAACTTTGTGAGCTGAATGGATCTTAAATTTCATGCAATTAATTTAAAAGAAAAATCTTGAAATATTAGGTCCCATTTGAGACAAAGTTACCAAGAAGTCGATGTTGTCATCTTCATTCTTAAAATGTTCCATCAACTTTTCAAAACGCATTGACTCAGAGCACACCTGCAACACATCAATCAATCAATCAATCAATCAATCAATCAATCAATCAATCAATCAATCAAACAAACAAACAAACAAACAAACAAACAAACGTATGCTGTTTACTCTCTTCTCATTTTCCCAGTTTGTACCTCCTTTCCTTTAATATAATTTCCTCCCATCTGAGATGTGATGGGAGGAAATACAAGAAGTCGAATCAACAGGTTTTTAACAACAGGAGAGCTCTTTAGTCCAGAGCCTCATTTTATAATAACGCATACAGATGATCACTCTGGATGCCATTACCTTGGCCTCCAGTAACACCATGAAGAAAACCTTTAGTTGTTCTTGACCAGGATATGTCCTTCAATGCACATATAAACAAACATCTTTAGGACTGCAATATCTCTAAAACTAGAAATGTCCTCCTCCCTTCATGGTTTGGTGATTCCAGCTCTGTGGCACACCTGTTTCATACGTTACTTTCTCCTTCTCATGTATCCTGACAGAGACCCCAAGACAACAGGAGGCACAAAGTGGAGAAATGACAAAAGGATTACTTGTTGTTTTATGTTTAGAGTGTGTTGTTATTTTGTTTACAGTTTTAAAGTTGTCGAAGGCCGACAGGATGATCTCGTGCCCTCCTCTGACCAAACACACTGCGGCCAACAACTCCAAGACCAGAGCCTTTGTCCTGATGAAGAAAATGCATCAAATACATTTTTAAAAAGCTATTTATAGAGAGAAAAACAAGCTTCACACACTAATTAACAAACAGTGAACAGAAACAATGTCTACATCTGTGGTTTAACTGACTTTGTGGCTTTCTTCTCAGGAGCTGTTTGAATTCACTCAAAGTTTGTATTTTCTAACACGCAGGTGTATTTTGTTCTCTGCCAGCGAGACAGATACAGCAGTGGTAATATTTATATTAGTTGTATCTGCAGATGTACCTTGGGTTCCTGTTGTTGAGGCTGAGAGCAATTTCATTGACAGCGTGAGGATGAGACATCACCATGTTGAAACCATACTGATGAAGATGAGGACACAGATGAAGGTCAGTAATGTTTCTGGCTCTAAAATCTAAACTTTACAGATTTAGGACAGGTTTGACTTCAAATTGACATAAATGTTCTGTCACCGGGCAGATTAAGTTACCTGGTAGTTCATGATGGCTCTCAGACACATGATACAAACGTGAACATCATCTTTCTTGCACACAAGTCGTGAGTTCTTGAGAGTTCGACGACTCGGCAGCGTGTTGGATCGAGTCACCAGAGTCGAACTACAAACAGAAAATTCACGTTAGCACACCTAGGTGACTTCTGGTTTTATTCATACATTATGTTCTGCTACCTGATGGAGTGTCGAGCTGCTCGGGGTACAGAGGAGGATGGTGAGGGGAGGCTGCAGTCACCATGGAGATCTTCTATCGAACGACTCCAGGGAGAGTCGATGGACGACACCTCGCCTCCAGCCTCTGACTGTTCTCCATCAAACCTGAGCACAAAAAGTTTGTAAAATGTTTGTAAGTCCCAAACCTGCTCCAAACTAATCACCTGAACACTACATTTCATCTGTCGGTGTGATCGCACCATAAAAAGATCCGACATGTGAAGTTCAAAATTCAGACCGAAGCTCAGAAAGCAAAGAGGAAGCCCTGTCTTTACTCACGTGACAGCGTACTGAGCAAACGACAAATATTCAACCAAAACATCAAGACCCCTATTCTCCTCATTCAGAAACTCTCTCACCCACCTGCAGACAGACGGGAGACAGATGTTAGACAGCCATGAGACTGTTAGACAGGTTAGAGAGACAGACAAGTGTTCTGACAGACAGGTACCCAATGTGGTTTGTACGAAGAGAAATCTCGAGTTCTCTGAGTGTCTGAGTTGATTCCTGAACTCTTCTCCTGAACTTCTGCAGACAAACACACAAACTGGTCAATATTTTAAAAAAATATAAACACAGGCCGTAACTGAAGGACTACCAGCAGGACTCTAAAAGAAAGTTTTCTCTGTCAGCGCAATAAACTTTAAACTTTGCCATCTTACCTTCCGTGTGACGGCCGGGTCGAGGAAGCCTCTCAGTTTCTGGATGTAGGTGTGAGGAGGATTCTTGACCTGAAACCTTTCCTACATCAAACATAAAAACAGTGGGACTAGATGGGATCAGATATGAAGCCCCACCCACCACAACGCCTGTCTGACTTTTACTGGGGAAAATAATTCTAAATTTCATTTTTTAAAGAAACTTTAAAATGTTATTAAATTTGCTCTCAACTTTATCAGCTGCAGGATTTTGTCAAATCTCAAATCAACAGAAGTGGAGCAAATTACAGACTGGAACCAAAGGTACGGGGACCCAGAAAGTCCAAGAACCCTAGTCAGGGCTCTAGAGTGCGACCAATTTGGTCGCAAATGCGACCAAATTTTTCAGTGGTGCGACTAAAAAAAAAAATTTGGTTGCAGCTGTGCGACCAACTGTTCGGGTAGCAAAAAAAATAAATAAAAAAAAATCTGCAACCTTCCCTGTGGTCAAAAAGAGACACACATTATGCCCCTATCGTGGACTAAACCAATCAGAGATAGTAAGGGGCGGGACCTCTCTGATTGGCCGTGGTCCCGTTGAAAGTCCAGGTGGAAGTGGGAGGTGAGTAGCTTGAATAAAGCGATATCAATTCATTAAATCCTGAATCGACTTTTAAATATAACTGTGTTTTGCCAGAAACGCCAGATTCTCAGATTAAAGCTCACAAAACCATTTCAACAACAACCAAACAGCAAATGAGAGCAGGTACACGGATTCCACACAAAGACGTAAACACAGACCCGACGCATCAGAATCAACTTTGTCTTTCTCGGCTTTCTCACCCGACGGCCCGTAGACGGACATGCTGTCGGAGCTTGTTCAGTACTGAAGAAATTTAAACTTTAAATGCCGAACATTGTAGAATAGTTTTAAGGTTATCTGCTATAAAAAGCCAGACCAGGAAAATCTCCTTCATGTTTTTCTGTTTTATTCTCAGTTACTTTCACACAAAGGCATCTGCTGTGATGTTCACAATTCTGAAGAAGTCAGTACTGATAAATGATCAGAATTATAATATTTCTGTCTGAGGCTAAGTTGAATCGAATCGGGACTTTGAAAACCAGAATCGAATGGATTATAGAAATCAGTGATGATACCCAGCCCTAGTGAGCAGCCTAGGCACGACAGAAGTGGATGTAGCTGTAATAGGAAAAGAACTATTGCTAACTTTTCTGTTAAGTTAAGGCCTGATCCTTCTGAAATTCATAGCCAGTGCTCTGACACAGTGTCATCAATCTTTGAATGCTGAAAAAGCACAGTGTATCCAGAAAAACACATTATATTATAGAAATTATTATAAAATTTGTGTGCGCCTAACTTTTGTGCCGGTACGCCTAACTTTTTAAAGTTAGGCGTACCTGTACGCCCAGGCAAAAAGTTAGTCTAGAGCCCTGCTAGTCTAAACCAAGCGATATGACATATAACCCAGAAATAACTAAAATGACATACAAGAGAGATGTAAAATGACCGTGAAGAACAAAAACAGCAACAAACAGCTGGAAAAAGTCTAAAATTACATAAAATGCCACATTAGAAACACATAAAACAATCTGTTTTGTAAAATGACCAAAATGGGATAACAAATGACCCCAAAGTCACACAACAAATCATATCTGCACCGTTTATGATTCGTGTCTCTTTCAATATTCAGATCAATGAGTTGAAGCTTCTTAACAATTTGTTCCTGCAGTCCCATAAACATCCACCTACCTGATCACAGATAAGCTCCCACTTCTTTTCATTGTCGTAGGAACGCAGCAGACGCACCTTGTCAGGTGGCAGGTTCATTGAATTCTGAAAATCAGACAGTTTTATTGCTCAAACACGTCTAGAAACAAAAAAGACAACATTTTGAACCCTTAGTCCATGAATACAGACACAAACCCTTAAAGAAAATCAAAGTAATATGTAAATCTCAACCCCCAAACCCTAAATACAGAATGAACTCTAAACTCCCAACTCTTTTTTTTTATTCACTAAACAGCCCAAGACAAAATCTGGATGTTCCAATTCACATGTCTGTACTTAAATCCACAGATTAAATAAAAGAGTCAGTCATACCAAAGGTTGCTCCAAAAACAACAAGATTTGAGCCTTTGAAGATTAAAGTGATGACGATCAACTGATCCTGGATCTGCTGGTTCATCCATGAATTTTTCCATGACATGAAACTTACTTTGTACCAGTTTTATTCAGTGTAAACACAATTAAATGATGGCTGTCAACCAACCATGATATGCTACTCCTGCAGGAGGATCCTGCTGTTACTAGTGGACCATGTGACCACTATTAAGTGATTCTTTAGTTAGCTTGACTTGTGACTTTTAGAGATACTGAGTCAGGTCGTATACCTTCAAAGGTCAGCTGTTTCATATTTTCAGTGGATAGCTAAAGTGGCTTATAGCCCTCATACTGAAGCTCATGTCAGGGTGAAACTTCGAGCCCTCCTATTGGTCCAGTCCCAGAGCTGCTGATCATGGTTTCCAGTATCAACGTGTTTCCCCTGTCTGACTTGGCTAATCTAATTCTCTTGTGTTTTTGAAGACCTGAACAAACTGTAGAGGGGCTTTGAGCGTGAATCTGAAGACAAGCGTGTGAACAGACTCTTGAACAGACCCAGCTGGTTCTGATGTGGTTCTGAATGTTCCTCCCTTTAGATCCAGATTCAGACCAGGATCTGTGTCTCCTGAGCCAGACTACATCACAGTTTACAGAATGAACCTGCAGAACTATAGACCTCTAGGACCAAAGACCACAGGAGAAGTGACCTGGAGAACCAGAAACCCAAAGAGGGGAAACTTACAGATCCAGAGCCCTGCAGAACCACAGGCATTTAAAACCAGTAGATCTGGAGACCAGGATCTCATGGCCTGGTGATCAGGTTCTGCAGAGACCACTAACCCACGCCAGACCTGCAGAGTGTGACTGCATATTTTCAGCATGCCTGTGTGTGTCTGTGCGAGTATCCTACCAGTGCGATGGAGAACCTCTCCTCTAGCTCGGCCGGGTCTGGCATCGGGAGTCGAACCGGAG
This sequence comes from Pundamilia nyererei, assembly GCF_000239375.1. Lineage (NCBI taxonomy): Eukaryota > Metazoa > Chordata > Actinopteri > Cichliformes > Cichlidae > Pundamilia > Pundamilia nyererei. The sequence goes on from NW_005187462.1 coordinate 3,341,680, forward strand.
CAGCTCTGGACCGGATGACGGCCAGCTGGCTCTCCATGCTCTCGGCGTTACCCATCACATGCGCCGTGAACACACACCGAGCAGGAACACGGGAACACACCCACCCACAGCAGCACACACACTCAGCACACACACAGGAACATGTGGTCGACCATCACTATGAACGTAGATGGGTGGTCGAGCTGCTGAAGGCCTGTCTCTCTCTCTCTCCTGTCTGACTCCTCAGACGATGAAGAGCGTCTGCCTCCTCCTCCTCTTTGCCTGTCTCTCTCTCTCTCTCTCTGTCTCTTTGTCTCTCTCCCTCACCGCTGCCACTGCCGCTGCTGATGCTTCTGCTGCTGATCCAGATGAAGCCTGCTTGGCTGCTGTGTTATTGTGTGTTTGTTTGTCTGAAATGTGTGTGTGTGTGTGAGCGCGCGTGGCAGATCAGTCGGTTAATCCTCCCCCTCTCCTCCCCCACACGAAGAAAGAAAGAGAGAGTCGGCCTCCCCCCTCTTTGTCTCTCTCTCTCCCAGCTGCAGTCTCTGTGCAGCTTGCTCCACCCTCCCTCCACCCTCTCTCTGCCTCCTCAGACAATGAACCTTCTGCTGCCACAGGCCCCGCCCACCAACACACACACACACACACATGCAGCGCTGTGAGTAATCTGACTCTGGATCAGCTGTGTGTGTTTTCATTAGTCTATAATAAACAAGATTTGTTGTTAAACATGTAAATCTTGGGTTTGATCCCACACATGTGTTACCATGGACACAGATTATTTACAGCAATAAACCATGTTTCCAGCTTTCAAACATTAAACATGCTTGTATTGTAGTTTTATGATTTTAACTCTAAAACAACAATATTAAATTACACATGTACCAAAGAAAACTGCAGACTAACGAACACTCCTCCTTCATTTGTCACACAACTTCTTCACAAATAACATTTTTACCATTAATTCAAAAATGACTGATCACCATCTCACAGACGTAACTTTATGTACAGCTACTTTCAGTACCATTGATACTCATTTAGACTCTTTATATAATATCCTATTAGAGCGATTAGAGCACACTGTAGGTATTACAGGTACTGCGCTGCAGTGGTTTGTATCATATCTATCTAATAGACTCCAATTTGTGCATGTAAATGGAGAGTCCTCTTCACACACTAAGACCAATTATGGAGTTCCACAGGGTTCAGTGCTAGGACCAATTCTGTTTACAGATACCCAATAACACACACCAATGAGTTAAACTGCAGGAATGTCTTAAAGACATAAAGACCTGGATGATCGCTAACTTTCTGCTTCTTAATTCAGATCAAACTGAGGTTATTGTACTCGGCCCTGAAAATCTTAGAAATATGGTATCTAAGCAGATTCTTACTCTGGATGGCATTACCTTGGCCTCCAGTAACACTGTGAGGAACCTCATTTTTGACCAGGATATGTCGTTCAATGCACATATTGAAATATGTAGGACTGCTTTCTCACTTTCCTCTGAAAGCTCCTCGAATATCCAGCCTGAAAATATCTAAATGCCTTCATTAATTTTTACTTAATAACTCAGTGATTTAGTAAGTGTGACTTAAAAATGTATTCAAATGTTTTAGAGTTAAACAAAAGGTCATCAGCAACAACCAGTTCTTTTCAGTCACTGCATCTCTTCCTACTCCTCCTCAGCAACAGGACAGCTCCCTCTGGAGGACACTGAGAAAACTGCAGGTCAAACTGAGAGGTCTGATTAGTGTGTTTGTGGTAATAGAGATCAATAAAGCTGATTCTGAATCTGTACTAATAAAAGCTCCACCGAGCAATCAAACAGCTGAACTGTCACACAGGATGCATCTGCCTTTAATCTGACAAGCTCATGATCTCCGACATTTTATAGTGTAAGGTTCCGGCTTTGGTTTCCTGCACAATAAAAGCCTTGCAGCTTGTCTCTTCTGAGAGGCTTTTATTGTGAAACATCCACAGGAAGTGGGGTTTGAACTGCAGATCACAGATGAGCCAAAAACATGTGGATCAGTACTTCTGTTTGTGTACCTCAGTGTGTATTTGTACACAGTATGTCAGTTTACTTTCTCCACCTCTCCAGGTGTATCCAGGTGTTGCAATAGATGCCTCACAGCTGCTTGTCTCTCCAAGTGCATTGTGGGTGACTGCATCTGTTTCTTTGTTGTAAAAACAACGGATCAGAGACTAAAACGTAAGCCCTGCACGCCAGCCTGCATCACACGCGGACAGGTGAGACAGACAGACGGATGGGCTTTCTCTCTCCTCTTCTCTCTTTCTCATCCCCTCCTTGTTCCTTTTCCTCCCTCCTCCTCCTCCTCCTCTGTTGCTGCAGTGCCTCTCGCCTCCATCTGGTTGTCGTCATGGGAACGGTGCTGTCTCTGTCTCCGGGCTCACGGAAAGCCGCTCGGGGCCCGGAGGAGCTCGCGGTAAAGAAGCCGCTGGAGGAGGAGGAGAAGGACGGAACAAGGAAGAAGAAGAGGCACCCGGTGCTCCTGCACGCGCTCAGCTGGAAGAAACGGCTCGTGGCCGCACGAGCGAAGAGGAAGGGAGGGAAGAAAGTGAAGCCCGCAGTGTCCGAGCCCAGGCACGTGCAGCAGGAGCGCCGCGAGCCCAGAGTAGTGAAGCCCGGACACAAACACGGACCCATCCCGGTGCCCGTGCCCACGGTCCCAGACCAGAACCAGAGACAGGCCTGGCCCGAGCCGCTCGTGTCCCCACGGAGGGTGGTGGTTCAGGTGGGTGAGTCAGTGAGGGGTGCTCATGTGTGTTGGCAGAGGTCATCAGCTGGTTTTTAATCAGAGACACGTAGACAGACAGACAGTAAGTGCATGCGCTTGAAGGTCAGAACATTAGGAACAGTGAAGGCAGAAAAACGTGATGCTAAATAATAAAAATGGAGAAGCCGTGAAACCTAACAAAGGAATCAGGAATAATAGATGTAAAATAATTAATATAAATTCATTCATAAAATAAGATTTTTATAAAATGGGGGTGTAAGAAGAATTATTCTGAAATTAATAATAACTAGAATACAGTTTTATTGTTAAGGGTCTGAGGTGGTTCAAAGACAGTTTTCAGTCTAAAAAACCCGGAGGAAAAAAACTCCCATCTGATTATAAAGTTTAAAACATCAGAGGGCACCACACACATCCACCCAGAGGACAGGTTCCACCTACAGAACCTTCAACAGAACCTCAGGTTCTACAGAAACCCAAACACTTTGTTCTACTTCCTGTGTTACAACAAAAAGCTTCCTCTCCTCGCTCCTTGTTTCCTTGTCTTCTCTGCAGGCGTCCACAGGTGAGCTCCTACGCTGTCTCTCCGACTTCATGTGTCGCCGCTGTGTCAAACTGAAGGAGCTCTCATCCAATCAGATCGTTCTGTGGTTCAGAAACGTGGACCGAGCGTTGCTCGTTCAGGGTTGGCAGGTGAGAGCCCATCTGTGTGTCTGTGCTAGTCTCACCTGTCCAGAGCTGTTATCTGCATTCATTTACCTTAACCTCAGGGTTTAACATGTGTGCTTACATGAAAGGGGCAGGGCTTGTAACTCCTCTGGCCAGTCACGGTGTTTACAGTGGTGACAGCTGAGTGGCTTATTTCCAAAGGAAGACAAACTGTATATTAGAGAGATATGAAGGTTTCAGACATGCTACAGACTGAAAGTAACAGACTGCTCCACACAGAGCACTGTCGGTGGAAACGTGTGTGTGTGTCTGTGTTTGTGTGTGTGTGCACTTTAACTTCATGTTGTATGTTTTTATTTCATATCTACTGTGGTATTTAATAAACATGTCATGTTACTGTAGGTTGTTGCTGTGTTTACAAACTGCTGCTGAAAATTAACCTCAGCATCGATGTTTGGGCGTTGCATGTTAAAAATGATAAAACGTTACATTCAGGTCATGTTAGCACAGCTGAAAACTGGAGGAGCATGCTTGGTTTTGTTTGGCTTGGTTTGGTTCTGCTTGGTTTGGTTTGGTTCAGTTTGGCTTTGTTTGGTTTAGGTTGGTTTGGTTGGGTTAGGCTTGGTTTGATTGGCCTCCTCAGTTTCTGTGGGCTCGATTATTGTCTCAAGAGAACATCAGACTTCAGGGAGATCGATGGTTGGTGGCAGTTCTGAGACATGAGCCTCTGAAGCCTTGATCTCTTTCAAATCCCTTCTCCAGAAATTTGCAGTGGCAGTCAGAATGAAGGAAGACGGGTGGACGAATAACTACATGAACAAATCAGTCCTCCTCTTACTTCCAGCATCAAGTCTGAACTGGGTTGTTTAATCTTCAGTTTGCAGCCGTCTGCTTTTGAGGGGTTAATGATGTAATTTTAATAAGGAGAGATCACTTGGATGAATTGAATGTAATTCACTGAGATAGAGAAATTATATTATTTTAAATGTATTCTGCCATTAGACTCTGATGACCCGTCATGGCAAAGTGGACTACCAGTGGTGATAGGATTTAGAACAGGACTCCTGGGAGTCTAGACACTGGTTTGGATGGGGCTCCAATTGAGGTGTCTATGAGGTGGAGATGGGATGGAGGTGGGATGTACAAATGAGAGTCTGAAAGGGAGAATGACTGAGAGCATAGATTGAATCTATGCAAATTGGGGGCTGATTGGCTCAAAGATGGCGGGCGATAAAATGATTGGACTAACCATGTCAGTACTGAGATTGACAGCATGGGAACTGATAATGATGCATAGAAAAGAAAAAGAGCCTAACACCCAGGAAAGCAGGTGTATGCTTATTGAACTTAGGCATAAGCTTCATAATGATGTCACTTGGATGTCTTCTGCTATTGGTCAGTCATCATCGGTGGAAGTGTTGTGACACTACGAACTATAATAATAATAATAATAATAATAATAATAATAATAATAATAATAATACATTTTATTTATAGGCGCCTTTCAGACCCTCAAGGTCACCTCACAGTAGCACGTAAACGTGAACTAATAGATAACAATGATATTAATCCAGAATAATTCACCTATTAGTTCAGCTGCTCTTTCTGTAGTACTAGTACTGTTGTCCCTTCATTGCCCTGTCATTGGCTGGCGTTGGCCAGGTGATAGAGCATGTTGTCTGCTAAATGGAAGGCTGATTGTTTGATTGAGATCAGTCCACATTTTGAAACGTGTCCTTGGGCATTGTACCGTCCTCAGAAAGACCACTATAGTGGGTCCGGGATGGGCGTGAGGTTCTGGGGGCGCTCCGTCTCTGGGCTGGGGCCCGGGCCGGGCCTCGGAGGCTTGGGTCCTGGTTGGTGTGTTGCTGGGGTTGTGGGCGGGTGGGTGCATGGGGGCCCAGCCCTGGAGCAGGGTGCCGCCGGTGCATCGAGCCACCTGGGGGGCTCTTCAACTGGTGGGGGAGATTGTCACATCTTGCAGGAGCTTTCCTCTCCTCAGGGGCTCTCTCTGCAGGAGGG
>NW_005187462.1:3349264-3353517 GCF_000239375.1 Pundamilia nyererei
GTCTTTTGCCCTTCTCCCCCGTCCCTCTTCTCAGCTGTTTCTCTTTCCCTCTTTCTTTCTCCCCTTCTTTCCCCCAGTCAAGTCTGTCCCGTATTCAATAAGTGAAAATAAAATGAACAATAAAAGGTGAATCAAATGGACCATAACGGCAAGGCTGGGATGGTCAATTTGGTAAAGTAAATCCGTTGGGCATCTTTCTTTGCCTTTAGACAAAAATTCTGATGGCAAAAGAGCCAAACGGGACAGGCAACAAAAAAAAAAGAAAGAAAAAAAAAAAGAAAGACCACTATAGTGAGTGTAAAACAGCTCTGTATGAGTGTGGATGGACGTGTGGATGGATGAGTGGACAAATGTGTGGACAGATGTGTGGATGAATGAGTGGATAGATGTGTGGTTGGATGAGTGGACAGATGTGTGCATGGATGTGTGGATGAGTGGGGAGATGGACGTGTGGATGCATGTGTGGACGTATGGGTGGACAGATGGGAGGATGGATGGGTGGATGACTCTAAGACTGGTTGTAAAGTCCACTCTCGGTTGTCCCCCTGCAGGACCAGTGCTTCATCAGTCCGGCCAGCCTGGTGTTTGTGTACCTGCTGTGCAGGGACGTGGTGGATGAGGATACTGCTTCAGAGCACGAGCTCCACGCCACATTCCTCACCTGTCTCTATCTGGCCTACTCCTACTTGGGCAACGAGATCTCCTACCCCCTGAAGCCTTTCCTAGTGGAGTCCAGTCGTGATGCATTCTGGGATCGAGCGCTAGAGCTGATCGAGCGCCTTAGCGGCGACATGCTGCGAATCAACGCTGATCCACACTTCTTCACCGAGGTGTTTCAGGACCTGAAGAAGCAGGGCACATCAAGAGCGAGGGAGGCGGAGAAAGATGGGAAACAGCAGGAGAAGGAGGAGTTGAAAGAGGGGCAGGAGGAAAAGATGGAGAAGAAGGAGGACGTCAGCAAAGAGAAACCTGAGGAGCAGCAGCAGCAAGAGAAGGAGGGGCCGAATGAAGACGATGAAGAAGGCAAGCTGGATGATCTGGACCGCTAACAGAGAGAGGAGATCGGCAGTGTTTGTTACAGAGACTTGCCCAGCAACCATTGACCCGCCAGGGTCTGAATGTAAACCGCTGTTAGCGCGGCGACTGACAAGCGGCAGGCGTGATGCCAAAAGTTTTACAGACACTAGCTCACTTTAACTGCATGATGTCAATCAAACTTGTAGACAAGTTACCATGGCAACCCTACCATCTCAAGCCTTATTTTGTTTAGTTGCACAATTTGGGGGTAGGGACAGAAAGCATCACACGTGACAGCAGCATGTTCAGGTCAACGCTGGTTTTGGTTCTGTTCTGAGGTTTCGTTTCTGAGTTGGTGGGGTTTTTTTGGGGGGTGGGTGGGTGTTTCTGGGTTCTGCCATTCTTTAAAAAACAAACCATGTATTGTTTTTTTTTTAATGGGACTGACCTGAATGCTGCCCGTCTGAGGCGGTCCGCTGGTTAGAGTTGGGGTAACAGGTGACAACCCCTACAAACATGCAGGTTAGCATGTGGTGATGCATAATGATTAAATCTGGAGTTTTAATGTGTTAATGAAATAGTATCACTTAGTTTTATAAGGACAGAGGCAGTGCTGTACGCCCTGTACCTGCACAGGTGTGTGCACGAGTGAGTTCCAACCAGAAAGAAAACCATCTATTTTCTTTTGATAGAGTCAGAAAAGCTGGAGGGGGCAGACATAGAGCTTTAAAACGACTCATTTTTTATTACGTCTGACTCATCGTAGATGGAGTGCACAGGGAGATGTTTGTGGTTCATGAACTGCAGGTTTTTTTGTTTTTTTTTTAATCATTGGACGTTGATCAGCAGGACAATTGGTGATCATCTCAGCTCTGAAACTGTCCTGTGCTGATCAGCAAGCTGCTTCAACTCGTTTCCTTCCTTTACTTTAGCTGGACTGAAGTTACTCACTGAGAGACAGGGATGCAGGAAAGGTTCCAGGTGTTTCACTTCATGTGGTTGTGCAGATGAAATCGTCTTTGAAAATAACTTGTTATTGTATTTATTCAGCTCATCAGAGCCCAAAGTGTATTTATTGATCAGAATCAATATTATTGAATGTTGAGTGGAAGATCTCCTCCTCTAGGAGGTTAGGGATGAAAATCTGACATTTTAACTTCCTGTAAACATAGTCCCATTAACAGAGCTGTGTAATGCAGATTTTCTCAGACAGGTCGTGTGACCTGGCAGTCAGCTGACGTGATTTTGATGTTTTCTGTCTCTGGTCTGAAAGTTGAATGTAAAAGCAGTCAGATCGACTGACCCTACTGAACCATCATCATAAACAACAAAAGTCAGCTGTGTGTGTGTGACCTCTTATTTCCCTTTTCACCTGTGGTTTCATCTGCAGGCCACACTCTGTTCTACCTGCCTGTATCCATGGAATGAAAGATGAAGGTTTGAACCTGTCTGCTTGTGTTGTTTGGGTAACCCTCGGTCTTCAGACGGGACGAGAGTTCAGACCTGAGTCCCAGTTCATCCTGTTAGCCCTTTAAACTAGATCTTAAATGTGCCACTACGTGCACACTGCTAAATCTGAAGTGGCCAGAAGTTTGTGATGTGATGACAACTGCAGTCGTGGTTATTTCAGCCCCCTGACTGATGCCGAGACTGAGAGACAAGACCCTAAGTCAGGGGTGGGGAACTCGAGAGCTGGTGTCCTGCAGGTTTTAGATGTGTCCTTCTTCTTCTGAATCTGAATCTGTGTAGGGTTTATTGGCGGTTGGCAAACAGCAAGATGGTGCATTACCGCCACCAACTGGTGTGGAGTGTTAGATGTGCACTTGATCCAACACAGCTGATTTAAATGACTAAATGACCTCCTCAGCATGGCTGTATCCCAATTCAGGGTCTGCAGCCTTAAAGTACGCAGCCTCAACGCTCCTCAAGGGCCGCGTACTCAAAGACCGCTAAGGCTGGAAGTGTGAGGCTTGTGAAATGGGACGGTCTAGCCTCCGTCGCGCTGCCCAGCTTGCCTAGCAACCATGATAGCTGGAAACGTGTGATTGACAGAAATGAAGGAGAACATATTTTGCTTGTTTGTTTTTTTTCCACACGAGCTTTGTGTGATTTAATAAGTATCTGAGGCTGAGACCACAGGACTAAAACATGATTGTTGGGCTTCATATCTGTACTGAACAGTCATATAAGATTAGTTAGTAAATAACAGTTAGCTAATGTTGTTCATGAGACTAAAGTCAGTGTAAATATGATATGGCCAATATAATAGTTATTATATTAATCATTATTAGTTATTACAGCAGTGAGTTTGAACTCTCAAATCAAATCACTTCTATTGTCACATCACATGTGCAGGTACACTGGGACAGCACATGTGAGTTAAATTCATGCGAGTGAACGCTGTGTCAAATACTGAGCTTCAGTAAAGATTCAAGTTGCAGTTATTTATATGTCCTATCACCTTAAATCTTCATTCAAAGACACTCAAGTGTCTTTGACAGTGTATATATAGATGTATCATATATAAGAGACAAATATTGTTTGTTTAATTTGTTGGCATTACTAAATTTGTCTCAATGCTTACATATATGTGTAAAAAGAAAATGTACGAGCTGTGATAACTGTTTCTGATAGAATGAAGAGTAGACGGATATATGAAATATTCCTTTATTGGGTGAGAAAATCAGACCATGTCATAACTGCTTTAAGTCATACAGAATAGACATCAGAGCCTTAAACAGGCTGACTTCTGCTAAATGGGTCAAACTGGGCAGAAAGTCTACAAACTAGGGCTGCACGATTTTGCATAAAATGAGAATCATGATTTTTTGGCTTAGAATTGAGATCACGATTCTCTCACAATTTTCTTTTCCAGTATAAATATTTATTGCACTTATTAACTGCACATCAACTTCGTAACAGTTGAGACTGAACATTAAAACAATAAATAAACATAAAACAACAAATGTCTCACGTTTTGTTGTTGCTGCAAAATGTTGTACTGCTTGAAATTCCGTCTCCACCATTGCTCGACACTGCGTGTATAGAGCAGGTAGTGCAACAATAGAAAAAATAGTTGCGGGACGGCACTGTGTAGCGTTTGTCTAGGGTGTTGATCATTTTCCTGAATCCCTCGTTTTGCACAGTGTTGATGGGAGCCATATCTTTGGTCAGGTGATAAGTGATAGCCTCCGTAATTTCTTTGTGCCTGCGGGAGTTCGACGGGTATAGGGAAG
>NW_005187463.1:0-81679 GCF_000239375.1 Pundamilia nyererei
CTGGTGGTCCCGAGCTCCCCCAGGAGCACCATATCGATACCGAACTTAGTGCGGACACCCGATCGGCATAGTCCGCTGCAGCTCAGAGCTCCTGAGCTCAAACGATCCGCCAGCCTCAGCCTCCCGGTAGCTTGGATTACAGGCGCGCGCCACCGCACCCGGCGAGAAAAAGAAGTGCTCCTCGGGCTTTTATCTTTCACAAAAGTGACGTCACGAATAACACAGCGACATCAAGCGGTGAAAACCGGGTACTGTTATAAAAGGTCTGCACACCGTTTCCTTTGGTTCTTTTAATTCCTCTTTAGGAACTTTAGTAAGTCGTTCCCTGAAAAAACAAAAGGTTCCTCGGATAGCCAATTAGAAGGATTCATTGAATGTGAAAGACTCCAGGAAATATTATTTCTTTTTTCTTTCTAAATTTCCAGCACTAGTAAAACCCCATGGTTTATTCCACATATCTATGTACATGAGCAAATGTCTATGTACTCTGTAATAGGCCAATAAATCATAGTAATTTAGCCGTTTATTACTTGGTATTGACATAACTTTTTCCATATAATGTAACCTTCTTTATAAAGCAAAATAAGCTCAAGCCTAGCCTATGAACTGGAAACTGGACTGATTATTTAACACATCTTGATAACTTGGATTAACTCACCAATAACCACCAGTAAATATGACAGCATTCGGAAACTTTTTTTTTTATTGTTTAGATTTTAATATATTTCCTCTTCTTTGCTTACAGTCCGCTACATGAATAATAGTCAGTGATACAAATAAAAGAAGGTCACTTGCATTACAAGCATTGGGTTGTCATGCCATCATTTTTTTATGATGAAATGTCTCATAAATACACTCACCAGTCACTCAGTAATGAAAATATCATCACCTAATCACATGGCAGAATCTCAGAGTATTTAGGCATATAGAAATTTACTTGCTGACTGGATCTGATAGGAAAGCAACACTAACTCAAATAATAACTCATCACAACCAAGGTTTGCAGAAGAACATCCATGAATGCACATTATGTCAAACCTTAAACCAGATAGGCTACAGCAGCAGAAGAGCACACCGGGTCCCACTCCTGTCAGCCAAGAACAAGAAACTAAGACACTGCAAAATCTGCCAGATTTGGACAACAAGGGCTTGGAAAAATGTTGCTTGGTCTAATGAGTCGATTTCTGCTAAGACATTTGAATTGTAGGGTTAGAACTTGGTGTAAACAACATGAAAGCATGGGCGGATTGTGGAAGAGACTGTGTCAGCAAGTTCCCTTAAAAGGTTTGTGCTCAAAGCTAAATCTGTGTTACAGAAACTCAGCCTTTGTGTTTTTCATTATAGGAACAAAAAAATTCTGTAGCCTGCTATTTTTAACAGCTACTTTTATAGGTAATCTTAATTTTTTGTTATTATTGTTTATTTTATTTTCAATATTTAACTATATTTATATTAGCTATATTAGCTTTAAAGATTTGAAACCTCTGTTCACTTCATATGTTTTGCTACTGAACATTTAAAATATATTTCTTCTGACCGTGCAGTTAAAACAAACTAAACAATAAGTGATTTCATATCTTTACAAAATAACATATTATATTTAGCTATAGACCACATGTTGTGACTTCCTTCTGATAAAGGGTGAACATGCTGTACTAAAGCACAATTGTGGAAAACTTAAGGTTTCAATTCAAAGAATTAGTTTGGCCTCAAACAAAGCTGAAGAAGTCAAAGAATAATACTAATACAAACACAATACATTACAGCAAACAATAATATCACGCACAATCATGCCTCCACTGTATGTTACTGAGAGAGATACATATATATGTATTCCATCTCACTGCCCAATAGACTGCCTGTAGGCTTCATATAAGTCTATTGGGCGGTGAGATGGAACTCATCTCACTCAAATGCCGCCAGATCACAAAGTATACATCTGGTAGACATTGAGGAAGACATTGTTAGAAAAAAGACAAATTTTTATATGATTCAGTGGTAAAATTATGGCTGAAGTAACATTTTTCTGGCTCTCTTCCCATTCACCTGAATGAGGAGCTATTAGTGAGGACACATTAAATAATTCAAACATGACAGAAATAAAATGAGGAAGCAATTTGGTGCCAGAATGTTGTCTCTACAACAAACTGTAGGGAAGGTACACACCACGGAAGAAAAATAATATTAATAATAAAGAATTTAGCCAAACGTAACATACACCTGACAGTTAGCTTTGCAACAGTCCCACCAATTATTAGGCAAGAGTAAACACAGTGAGACAGTTACTGATGTCACAGCTGCATAACAACTAAACATACTCTATAAAAGCTGGCATTACAATAAAATGGTCCCAAGTCTAGCAACACTTGGACAACATGAAAGTTTTAATATATTCAGATTTCATAATTTCGGAATTTCCGCAGCAGATTAGATGGAGAGTCACCAGCCCAGCGGAAGCGTCGATGGCAGAAATCACCTGCAGCAATGATAAGAAAAAGTCACTTCACTTCCCTTTATGCAGTTCAGTACTTTTTAAACAGCTACTGTTTACTCTAGAAGAAATTCACATGAGGAACAGTTCAGATCCTTCACTGAGTACTCTACCCTGTTGTGTACTCGGCTTGAGTATCCGGTAAGCTGTACTGATGCTCGTGAAGGAAAGTCTATAATCATAGCTGTGTTTCAGCTATAGTAATACTGACTTGCAAGTGTTTATTTCAGAGGTTATGACTGACTTCTAACTCTAAAAATTAGTTTCAGAACAAAATCCTTACAGTGCTCTTTAGCGGCAAATATTTGAAACATTTTGTGGCAGTATTATAAAGGAAAAAGGAATCCACAGCGAGCTTCTGTAGAATCTCAGGAAAACTGCATCAGTCCTCAGGGCTACAGGAAAGTGTCAGCCCTGAACACTGAAGCTAAAAACTAGCTAAGAGGAAACTACTAACATGGTCTCACAGCCAAGTTGTGAATAATTGCTGAACCTGAAATTATAACCAAAATAAAATGAAATCAGTGCTTTAAAGTGGTAGCTTTGAAGTGCAAAGTGCAAAACCTCACAAAACATTGGGTGGGCGTGCAGCCCCTCTTTAATATGAGCACTAAAGAGCTCCTACTTTTATATTCCATCAGCTTAATATAAGAGCAGAGAAGCTCTTGAGCAGCTGTTCTGAATATCCATTGCCTCTCTGCAATGAAATTAGATTGAAAATACACCAAATCATGTCTATCATACTGGTATCAATTAAACTTTTCTCATGTCTGACTTTCAAAAATAAGGATCCTATGGCACTGACAACTTCCTTACTTGTATTTTGTGTGTTGTTATGTATTGCTCTCCAGCAACATCTTGCTTTAAAGAATTGGAATAAATTTCAGTTACCCGAGTATGTCGTGCTTTCACATGAAGATTTCCCCGTTTCCTGCTGCTCACAGTGAAAGCTCTCTGCTTGTGACGTGATGGGGTCTTCTGGTTTGGAGGCCTCCAACATTGGTTCCTTCTTATTTCTCACAGCCCAGTGCATTGACTGCAAACAAATTAGCAGGCTTTTTAAGTGTCAATGGTTGCACAGTGTTTTTAAGAATCTAAAGAGAGGACATTACGTACAGTTTTCACTGAGTCGTTCAAGGCCTGCCAGTCATGGAATGGGATCGTAACTCCGCTTCTTTTCCAAAGATCATAGTTTTTCCTTTTGGTTTCATCGCATAAAACCTCTTTGGCTTCCTGCAGCTTCTGGAAATCTGCCACTTTCACAACAGAAAAAACGGTTTTAATATAAAATTTTGAATTTAATAAAGCAATTTACTGTATACAGCTGTAAGCATCCGCTCTATTAGCATTATTTGCTTTGAAGTTAAGACATCAGAAACAGATATTAACTATGTAAGAAAAGTGTGAATGAAGAGGTAATGAAGGGGTAATAGCACACTTTGTAATACTTTATTGCTTCGGGCTATGAAAAAAAGGTTATATGAAATATGACTCACACACAGTTAGTGGTGTGTGTGCATTACCTGCTCTTGGGCTGTCGAGGTGTTTGTCTGGATGACATGCCAAGGCTCGAATCTTGTATTCATTGAGAATCTGTTCAGTCTGCAAGAGAACAAAACAAAATAAACCTCATAGTCTGATGTGATATAATCAATAAGATCTATGTTATCTTGACCGTGTTATTGACTATTTGAGACCCTCAGCTCTGCCAGTCTATGAGTGTTGCTGATTGCTGAGTAATATATTGAGTGAAAATTGGCGATCACAAGACCACGGTGGATATGTGTGTTGATGTTGATAATCAAAGATTTGTTTTAGTAAGATACATTAAAAAATCACACTGATTGCATATCTAATCTAGTTATACACAAATGAATTTAAATGCTGGCTGGCAGACACTGGATGACGCACGACTAGTTTCACATCAACAGGTCTCTGTTGGTTCAGCCTAATCTGAGGCACACATACATTTTTATTTTCACATTTTTTGACTCAGCAGCGTATAGGCTATTGAGCCAAATAATTACTGACTTATAGATCGAGACTATATCCGTTCAGCAACCCAGGAAATAGTCTGAGCCTTAAACCCACTGACGAGAACTTACCGATGACAGTTCATCACATCCCAGTAACCCGTAGTAATCCTCCAAATCCTCAGGTTTACAGCTCAAAACAGCCTCCATAAAAATCTGTCGGAGAAGCACGTATGGCTTCTTTTAACGGACCACAAATGCTGCTGAACGTGATCACAGCTGATCAGTTAAAGGGTTGCCAAAGGGTCCCCCCTCTCACTCACTTACTACAACCAACTAGCTAACTACTAACTGTTAGCAAAGTTTGTCTTAGTATGGTTTTGTCAGCTAGCGTTAGATTTCAGGGATTATTAAACTGTTAAAATTGTCAAGGGAGATCTCTCCTGAGTTGTTGGGAGAGCCCAGCTGCCCCTTTTTACCGTATGACGTACGATGCATTCAAGGGTCTTGATAATGGTCCTGCTTACTAGAAAATTCATTTATTCATCTGGCTAAGAAACAAAGGCAATGGTAGCTTTAGGAAATTAAAAATGTTATATTTTTATGTAGTAAAACTAAATTTCTTTCACATACTTAAGGCTTGTGTGGCAACGAAAAAAGAAAATGACAGATTTGTAACTGGGGCATTAATTAAGCTTTCAACGGCTGCACGTCAATATAAAATCGTTTATATTTACGCGAAACACATCACCGAAAGGCTTGAAAGATTCGTGAGGGCTAACCTATGATTAGAAATCATCCGACAGCACTTGAAGGCAACAATATTTGTTATGGTATAATGTCAGCGACGTAGAGGGGGGCGTTTCGCTCGTGACTACTGGTGGAGAACGAGTCACGTGTGCTATGCAAATGAGCCAGCTGTCCGAGAGGAAGGCTCCTGCTCAGCGGCTCTGCGGGCTGAAGATGGCGGACGGAGAGAACAGTCTCAAAACGGCCCTTTCGGGCGCCTCCGATACGGGGGAACCTCCGGCTAAGATTTCGAAAATCAGTCCAGGAACTAACTATGGACTAAAAGCCGTCGAAGCGGACCAGTTCTCGTGCGTCTCCGCGGCAACTGAGAGCTGGGAGGCGGCGTTGAATTGTGCGCAGCCCGCGGAGAAGGAAGCTAAGCCGGTGATGGCGGTAGAACAGGCCCCGGCAGCGCTAGGCGGAGACAACAATGGACTGGAAGTATTGCTCTCCGACCCTCACAAGCCAGTTGGGAAACTGGACGACACCACTGTCTTTGGCGCAACCGAGGACAGTCCAGGTATAAAAAGAGAAAAACTTTGAGTATTTAAGTGACTTACAGTGAGAAAAATTCTCTTTGCCAACTTAACCGGTGAGCTAACTGGCTCCATGTGAAACAGTTAACTTTGCTAATGTTAAATACAGTAATGCTGTGTGGGTGTCGAGAACTGTGTACTCCTGAAAACGGGAACTTTTCCACTAAATTATATTTCGCTAAACGGAAGTAGAACTCTATCAGTGATCCTGCCAGCACAAATTTGGCCATTTAACTTTTTCATAACCACGCAAAACTTTGAGAGCAACTTAGCGTTTGTTAGCCGGTTGAAAGTTGACTTTGAGAGACTGCGTTCACCGATTTACTTTTGTAACGGGTCGTAGCAGTTATTAAAGAGAGTCGCGACTTATATCTAGTCTTATTTAGTTAATTTTCTCCATGTCTGTACTTAGATTTTCTTGGGCACGATGATCTTCCCTCTAACGGTTTGGCCGTCACTCCGGAGCACATCACTGAAGACGATGACAGGTCCTCACATGCAAGCTCCAGCGACTGGACTCCTCAACCGCAAATAGGTAACTAAGATAATCAGATCATTAATAAACTACAATATCTTAGATTACGCCACTTATAATATGTATTTAGTGTGTATGTATATATTTAAACCACATAATAATTGTTTGCATTGTACAAGTATGTGTGTACAATTTTTGAAATCCAGCCATACTGAGATGTTATGTTCTTGCTCGCAGGTTCCTACAGTTTCATCCAGCAGCACATTAGAGAGACAGATCCAAGGGCCATCCTGAGGGATTTGCTGCCCGAGACTGTACTCCCACCAGATTTAGATGACATGACATTGTGGCAGATCATCATCAACATCTCAGAGCCTCCAAAAAGAAAGAAGCGGAAAGATATTAATACCTTAGAAGATGTAGTCAGGTTACTACATGAAAGTAAAAGGATACTAGTGCTGACTGGTGCTGGGGTATGCATTTTTTACTTTATCATGTAGCTCTACTGTGTAAATTCGATTTTCAGTACTAGTGTTCATTGCATTTCCTTATTATTTTTATTTTATTTGTTGTAGGTTTCAGTTTCATGTGGAATACCAGACTTCCGCTCCAGAGATGGAATTTATGCACGGCTTGCTGTAGATTTTCCAGATCTTCCAGATCCTCAAGCTATGTTTGACATTGAGTACTTCAGACGGGACCCTAGACCGTTTTTTAAGTTTGCTAAGGTTGGTTTTACATGAACAATAGAATAACAATTTGAATGCTCTCTAACAAAGAATTATTAATCTTAATCCAAACCATAAATCTCTTCATGTAGACCATTGCAAGGTCTACATGACTAGTGAATTGTGCACTTTCATTCTGTGAAAGGGTCATTTTGAAAGGGAAACTACTTAAATGTAAGCCGCTTCTGAGTTCCTGTTAAATTTTGTAATGTTGTTTAATACGGTGCCCCACACCCCCATGTTTACACCAACTTTTAAATGGAGAATCAGAACCTGTTTTTTAAGTTAACTTAAAACATAACATAATGTTCAGTTAAATTTGACCCATTTTGACATTTGGCAACAGTTAAGAAAAACAAACAAACCCATATACAGGGAGTGCAGAATTTTTAGGCAAGTTGTATTTTTGAGGAATAATTTTATTATTGAACAACAACCATGTTCTCAATGAACCCAAAAAACTAATTAATATCAAAGCTGAATGTTTTTGGAAGTAGTTTTTAGTTTGTTTTTAGTTTTAGCTATTTTAGGGGCATATCTGTGTGTGCAGGTGACTATTACTGTGCATAATTATTAGGCAATTTAACAAAAAACAAATATATACCCATTTCAATTATTTATTTTCACCAGTGAAACCAATATAACATCTCCACATTCACAAATATACATTTCTGACATTCAAAAACAAAACAAAAACAAATATAGCCAGCGACCAATATAGCCACCTTTCTTTGCAAGGACACTCAAAAGCCTGCCATCCATGGATTCTGTCAGTGTTTTGATCTGTTCACCATCAACATTGCGTGCAGCAGCAACCACAGCCTCCCAGACACTGTTCAGAGAGGTGTACTGTTTTCCCTCCTTGTAAATCTCACATTTGATGATGGACCACAGGTTCTCAATGGGGTTCAGATCAGGTGAACAAGGAGGCCATGTCATTAGTTTTTCTTCTTTTATACCCTTTCTTGCCAGCCACGCTGTGGAGTACTTGGACGCGTGTGATGGAGCATTGTCCTGCATGAAAATCATGTTTTTCTTGAAGGATGCAGACTTCTTCCTGTACCACTGCTTGAAGGTGTCTTCCAGAAACTGGCAGTAGGACTGGGAGTTGAGCTTGACTCCATCCTCAACCCGAAAAGGCCCCACAAGCTCATCTTTGATGATACCAGCCCAAACCAGTACTCCACCTCCACCTTGCTGGCGTCTGAGTCGGACTGGAGCTCTCTGCCCTTTACCAATCCAGCGACGAGCCCATCCATCTGGCCCATCAAGACTCACTCTCATTTCATCAGTCCATAAAACCTTAGAAAAACCAGTCTTGAGATATTTCTTGGCCCAGTCTTGACGTTTCAGCTTGTGTGTCTTGTTCAGTGGTGGTCGTCTTTCAGCCTTTCTTCCCTTGGCCATGTCTCTGAGTATTGCACACCTTGTGCTTTTGGGCACTCCAGTGATGTTGCAGCTCTGAAATATGGCCAAACTGGTGGCAAGTGGCATCTTGGCAGCTGCACGCTTGACTTTTCTCAGTTCATGGGCAGTTATTTTGCGCCTTGGTTTTTCCACGCGCTTCTTGCGACCCTGTTGACTATTTTGAATGAAACGCTTGATTGTTCGATGATCACGCTTCAGAAGTTTTGCAATTTTGAGACTGCTGCATCCCTCTGCAAGATATCTCACTATTTTTGACTTTTCTGAGCCTGTCAAATCCTTCTTTTGACCCATTTTGCCAAAGGAAAGGACGTTGCCTAATAATTATGCACACCTGATATAGGGTGTTTAATTGGTAGTAGGCTTTCGAGTCTATACAGCTTGGAGAAAGACAACATGCATGAAGAGGATGATGTGGACAAAATACTCATTTGCCTAATAATTCTGCACTCCCTGTATGTCTTTTAGCTTGAAATTGTTTAATTTTCTAAAGTAACTTAAAATTTTATCACAAGAACTGTTTGTGTTCCCACCAGATTTGATCAGGCCCCTGCAGGGACGGGAAATTTAAAGGATCGTGGGGAATTCTCCAAACAGTGAAATAGTAAAAGAACACAGGAGTGATCAAATAATATCCACAAAATAACAGAGGCTATACAGAAGTCAGAGGGTCCCTTATCATAGACACAATATCTGTAATAGGGTGGGAAGGTGGTCCATATACAGTAGTATATTGTGGTACAGTGGGTAGCACTGTTGCCTCACAGCAATACTTTTCCTGGTTGAAAAAATTGCTTAAAGTTCAATAGCTGTGTGGGTGTGTCTTGTAAACTTACACAGCATTTAATGTTTTTATCTTCTCTCTTAAGCACATTGTGTTTACATATTAATAAATGTGCTACATGAATAAAATTGCAATTAAGTACTCAGAATAAAGTACTGTATGTATTTGCTAATAGAGATTAAAACAGATCTCATAAGATGGGTTGGGTCATAACATTACAAAAGGACCTGAGCTGCCATTTCAGTGAGTGTGAGAAACTGATGTGGAAGTCCCACACATGCCAGGTTTCCTAGCACTGCTTTGAATGCACAGACTAGTTTTAAGCATTTTGTATATATATTATGTTCTAAGTCAGTTAATACTGCACTCTGAAAAAGGTTTAAAAAAAGGTTTTAAAGATTGATCACTGATTTATTATTATCAAATATATTCAAACCATGCTATGAGGCATGAAATATAAACAGTTATTAAGTGTTTAAATATGGTCCAGAAAAGCCATGGTGGGGGCATATGACTATAGCAATGTTTGCATTTTCTTCACAAGTACTGAATGCATAATTTTATATTACAGGAGATCTACCCTGGGCAGTTTGAACCTTCTCCCTGTCATAGATTTATATCTATGCTAGATAAGCAAAGAAAGCTGCTGCGCAATTATACGCAAAACATTGATACACTGGAACAAGTGGCTGGGGTTCAGCGGATTATCCAGTGTCACGGTGAGTGGTGCATGTGATTGATCCCTCTTGCTTATTTCGTTATTTGTTTTTTTTATAGTTCTTCCCCAGTAATTCAATGTCAATTATATTTTAGGGTCATTTGCAACTGCATCCTGTCTCGTCTGTAAGCACAAAGTGGACTGTGAGGCTATAAGGGAAGACATCTTTAACCAGGTATGTGTTCACTGCAATCTAATCCAGGATACCACTTTTTTGCAGACACTGTTGGATGTTGCACCATCACCAAGGCCAATAATGCAGATACAGATTGCATGTAGAAACATCGTGTGAAAAACCTCTTTAATAAGTATAAGGATTTATCTGTATATATTTGCTGTTAGGGGTCTCAAATATCTACGTAATTACTTGTAAACAAGGGAAACCACATGGACATCAAAAGCTGATAATACCCTTTTTAGTTTTACCTGCCAAACAACCCATAACATAGCTGACTGTTTAAAATATTCCAGAAAGATTGCCTTGTTATTGCTGTGAGTGATTGCCCACCCCATAAAATTTGGATGGTGTTTAGTGGCGCTGTAGTAAATAAATAATACATTAAATTCATCCATCAGGTTGTCCCTCATTGTCCACGGTGTCCAGATATCCCTCTGGCAATCATGAAACCAGACATTGTCTTCTTTGGAGAGAACCTTCCAGAAATGTTTCACAGAGCCATGAAACAGGATAAAGATGAGGTGGATCTCTTGATCGTCATTGGCTCTTCGCTTAAAGTCCGACCGGTTGCCCTCATCCCAAGTATGTTTTATCGAAACGGATTCACTTTTAGTGTCTGTAACATTAAACATACTAACCGATATGTTTCTGTATGCTTTGCATGTCATTCAAACACCGAATATTTGTTTTTCCTCTCTATCCAGACTCCATTCCTCATGAAGTGCCTCAGGTCCTGATCAATCGGGAGCAGCTGCCTCATCTGAACTTTGATGTGGAGCTACTCGGGGACTGTGACGTCATTATCAACGAGCTCTGTCATCGATTGGGTGGAGACTTTGAGCAGCTCTGCTACAACACTGTAAGATTAACTGAGATCACAGAGAAACCCCCTCGGTTACCAGAACAGCCACCAAGCGAGGCCTTGTCTGCTTCGAGTGATGCGACTCAGGAGGAGCAGAAGCGGCACACTACAGACTCAGTAAATATGCCTTCGGAGGAGACAGAAAGTCTGAATGTCACAGAGACTGCTGATAATAATGTTACACCTCTAGAGCCTTGTCCAAATGCTCAGTGTCCAACGGAGAGCACTGAATCTCCAGAGAAAGCAGCAGAAGGTGCGCCAAAAGAGGAGGCACCCGAACGAAAGAGTCAAACCTCCAACCTTGAATTTCGTAGACGTTGCTGGATGAGTCGAGTTAACAGAACTCCAATCAGCAAACGCCTTGAGGGTAAGATTTAGACCACGGTAAACAAGCAAAGCTGCTTTAATGTAACAAATAAATTGATTTTGGATGTGTGACAAAATCGTGCAAAGACATGTTGTGTGTCCCTTTGCTCAGCAGTTTGTTTTTTTTTCTCCCTCCATACAACTGTCATAAACAATGAACAGATCCCAGATAAGTGTGCAAAGCTCACTGATCCTCTTTTGTTTTCCACAGCAGGCCAATACCTGTTTCAACCACCAAATCACTATATCTTCCACGGGGCAGAGGTTTATTCTGACTCTGAAGATGAGACGTCGAGCTCCTGCGGGAGTGACAGCGAGGACTCTGAATGCTGTGCTGAAGGGGAGGAAGACGACAGCGAGCCGGAGGATGCCGACGTAGTACCAGCAGTGGATGGAGAAACATGCCTCAAAGACATAGTACAGCACACTGTAGCCACTGAGGCCACGTCAAGTGTGCAGACAGACAATAATTCTGAAAAGACTGAGAGTACCACACACCTTTAAATGTAAATTACCCAGTCAACAAAGCACTAATTGTCTTTTTATAGATATATATAAATATATACATATAAGTTTCATATATTTTTGACTCTTCATCCTTAATATTCAGGGTTTCCTCCAGAAATGTTGTTAGACCCAGTGGTCAAAGGAGATTTATTCTGTTTGGTAGCAAATAATCCAGTGTCTTTCTCGCTTTTCAAACCACAAGTAGGTAGTAAATAATAGGCTGTATGAGTGGAAGAGCATTAAATTAGACGAAAAAGTCTTGGCTGTTAGCTACACAAATCAAAAAAAGAGTATTAGTTTATCACAGTTCACCTGTTCATTTTTTACTTTCAGAATTCCCTGTTGTAACTCTTCTGAGTGTGTGTATTTGTGGGCTAACAAACTGAACAGCTGTAGCTGCTCTTTCATAGATTGAAAGTAAATGTAAATACATTCAAACATGTTTAGTGTTCAGCGGGCCTCTGGGCTGTCAGTATTCTGGTGGAAACCCTGCTCTCGTTTTTCATAAAGTTGAAGTTGTGTGGCAACTTTGTGTGAATATGCAGCAGGTTTTTTTTCCCTCTTCTTTCTTTCTCTGCCCTGTTTGGTCACATGCACATGTGTCTGAAACTACATACTGTATACTACTTACTAAATAGAGTACTGTGGGGGTTTTTTCTTATGTTTACTTTCCATGTTCTTTTCTGATTTTGCATTCACATTTTCAGAAATTGAATTATTACTTTAATTTAGATTAAGCTTTAATTTCTACATTGCAGTGACTACAGGCAAATGTTCCAAATGTTATTTTCGGTCCATACAACGACATCACCTGTGGTCTAATAATACTTTTTAGAGCTGGTTCATGCTACCATTAGAAACATCAGTTTGTAAGCCAGCAGCTGATAAATGGTGGGTACTATGAGTTTCAGACACATACATAAATCTTCTGATGGTTTACTTGAACGCACTAACTGCAATATAGAAAGTTCAGTTCTGCCTTTTCATAAGGGTCATTGGTGGAAAAGTGACAGTACTCTTTAATTTTAGACCAAAGAACACTTTATCAACACTCTCCTTCATTGTCATAAGCTTTGTATGTTTAATCTGTCATTTAAAATTTGGAAAAAAAAAAATAACTATCGACAAGGTGTTCCTTCTGACATGTGGCAGCTACTTTTTATGGTCAAGCCTCTTATTTTTATACTCTGATGTGAGACATACTCATCAAAGGGTAGATGATGGTTTTTATCTGTACAAAGGTATACTGAGTTGTAATAATAAGCCTTAGGAATATATTCACATTGAAAATGGCACTTTTTGTCCTCCTTATAAACCTGGTTTTGTTGCCTGTGTCACTTTTCATTGAGCATTAAGGAGTCTGCTGCCTGCAAAGTGTTGGTATATAGACATAATTGAGCCACTGTGTTGGATACATGTCTACACCAACATAATTCACATGCCATTGACAAGGTAATGTTTTGTTTACGTTTTAAGAAGGAACATTTTTACATCATTCTAGTTGTTATTTCTCATGGAGTTCTCAGTAAAAAATATAGGAAAGAAAAATTTTCTGACCTCTCATTTCTATTATTGCAAACGCATCTGATTGGTGTCAATATCAGTATCGTCAGACATTAACACAGCGCCACCTAGTGTTTCATCCGGCTAGTTCCTGAGTCACGTGAGCTCTTGAAGTTTGGTGAGACGGTGGGGTCCAATTTCAACATCAAATTTGGTGGACCGCATCGGGGGCTTGCGCATGCGTATTATGGTACCTAGTTTTAAATGTGTTTTATTAAGCATTTTAGTTGTCACTCGGCTTATCATTAACAATTAGGTGGTTATCACATTGTTTAGCTAGCCGCAGATTCACGTATAGAAAGCTAAGGAACATTATATAGCCCTAAAACCTCGGAACTACATTTCCCAACATCCTTTCAGCTGCCCTGTAATACGGCGTGTCGTAAAACTTAAAAGGAAAACGGTGATGGACTCCGCCGGAGACGCCTGACAGTTTTTGTCTTCATTTATAATTGTTGTCTGAAATGTTCATCTAGCGACGCAGTGCTTCGGTTCACCGGACCAGTGAAAATGGAGGCTATGGAAGATGACAGTTTGGACGTAAAAGACGACCATAACCACAACTACCGCGCGAGCGGCAGTAATAAAGTCCGCACGTATCTTAGCAGCCAGCTGTCGGAGATATCGACGGTCCCGCAGCCCGTCTGTGCGACGGTGCCGGTTGGAGAAGCGGGTACTCGACAAGGGAAACTGTGGTCCGGTGCAACCGGCGGGTCAAAGTTCATGGACTCGGATACAGGCAGCGAGAGCAGCGAAGTCAGCGAGACTGACAGCACCGCTCCGGGAGCTGCTTCCGAGGGAAAATTCGCCCTCGACTCGACTTCCAAGTTCCGTAAGTTCACTCGAAGCAGGGCCCGAGAGCTCACGGTCTCACCGCAGCTCGGCCTCCGATTATGTTAGTAATGTATGTGGAGAGTGATGCTTTTGGCTTCTGTTCGGTCTGACATGAAGGCTTAATTCAGCTCCCCTCTCTTCACACAGTTCTGAATGCAATGGCAGTGGAGGACTACCGGAAAAACCACTGGCCAAACCTGGAAAAGGCAGTTGACCGTCTGCTGATTCAGAATCCCACAGACCACATCTCTGTTTCTTATGCACAGATATACAGGTGAGACAGCACAAGTAAAGGGATGTTGAATAAACACCCCTCTGAACTAGACACCTCCAGATTATGATTTCTGTTGCCATAAGAAGCGCCATATATATATTACCATGTGATTAACTGAGAATTTTAATATAACCTCAAATGCCTGTCTTTTGTTTTCCTAGTTATGTCTACAAGTGTGTTTGTCAGCAGCACTCTGAGCTGCTCTACAATGATCTGACATCAAAAATAACAGGTCACCTGCAGCAGGTTTCCGCCCATCTACAAGTAAGCAAACCCAAATGCAAGATGTAATCGTACAGCACATGCAGAAACTAAAAAACTAACTCTTTTTGCAATGTTTTGCAGGCTAGCCCACTCGAGAACTTCATTGAAAATTTCAACATTGCACTGACACAATATATAGCTTCTCTTCAGTGTATAGTCCCCGTCTTTATGTACTTGGTAGGTACCACTTATCAGCTTTTTTTCCCCCCCTTTTTAATCAAATATTTGGCAAATCCCATGCAGGGGAGTGTAGTTTTGTGTTAGTTTGTTACTTAAATTTATGTTTGCACACGCTTCTCTTTTCAGAACAAGTTCTACATTGAGTCCAAACTGAACCGAGACCTCAGAGAGGATCTGATGAAGCTGTTCTCTGATCACGTCGCAGAAAAACACGTGAACACACTGATGCGTGAGTGTACCGCTTCATCTCATGCGCTTTGCTCTGATTAATCACGATGTGATGCAAAGTCACAAAAAGGGGAAATTAAATAAATAAAAATCCTCCCTGTGGTCAAGTCAGTTGACACCATCTTGTCCATTGTGCTCGTTCTTTTCAGCTCTGCTCATTAAAGCTCGGTCCATGCCCTTTGAAGTGCAACCCTCAACAATGGCTAGTGTGGTTAAGGGCCTCTACAGCCTCCAACCAGGTGATTTTAGATAAATTATTTATCTCACACTCCTCTTATTTGAGCAGATTTTTTTTTTTTAATTAATTAATTAATTTTTGATTTTGGTTTCCTCTCTCAGAGTGGGCCCAGCTCGCCCCAGATCTCTTCTCCGGGTTTATCCCCCAGATTAACCCTCCTGCTGTGGAGTCTCTGCTGCAAGACTACGCTGCTCATGACCAGAAACTACAGATGGAGCTCTCCATGAATGGATTCCCACGGTCAGTTTTCCAGAGTCTTTAGCATCAAATGAAGACTGAGTCACATCTGCTTTAACTTGGGTCTTGTGCTTGTTTTCCAGAGGTGACCAGTCTCGCAAACGGGCCAGCGAGGACTCGTGATGGCCGGCGTCACTGGATTTGCTGCAGAACTAATACTGTGCCTCTTAAGTCTTTATCACAAGTTGTCTCCCTGGACTAGGTACAACGCTAACAGTGCGTCATCCCTTTTTAACTCGAGGTCACGAAACACTGTGAATAACAAAGACAGCATGATGGGTTGTTGAGCAGAAGGATTTAAAAAAAGGAAAAAGTGGCTCACAGACTTCCATTTTGGTGCTTTCCTTCTGATTTCTTCATCTTCCGCTCATCTGAAGAGTGCCTTCACGGTGTCCGTCTGACTGAATATCATGATGAAGCTGACGATCCATTCCTAACCTTTAACATGGAAGTGTCTTGTGTTGTCTTTGATATACGGGGCTAATTAAGACTCTATTGCTGCTGCTAATAATATTGTTTGTGTGTTAATATCATAAATCCCTTGGTGTCGCCCACATATTGTGTATCTCAGTGGCTACAGTCAACACAAATGAGTGTGGAAAGAAGTGGGAGCTAGGTCACTCAGCTTAGCTATGACTCTCTTCTTCCTGTTGCTTAAAATGTCTTATCATGCTCAGTCATCCAGGTAAGTAATTCCCAAAAAGTTGATTCTGTTCATCTGGATGTAGCGTTTTCAGTGGGAGAAACATTTTCGTCACTTATCCCAAGTGACTTCTTCAGTCTCAGCTGAGTGCAGGTTTCCCCAACCAAAGACCATGGTTTTTGATCGGTGGTTGTTGGTCAGCTGAGACTGAAGAAGTCACCGATTGACGAAAATGTTTCTCCCACTGAAAACGCTACATCCAGATGAACAGAATCAACTTTTTGGGGTTATTGCTGTTGCCTTTACTGTTTGGGTAAGCCAGGTTGTATTTTCCAGTTTTGCCAAAGAGGATAACTGTTCTTTTGTTTTTTCTTTAAACACAATGTGTTGGGTTCCAGTTTATGTTCTCAATGTTGTATGCTGTCTGAGTCACTGAGCCATTTAATTTTATTCTTTACTAATAAGTTAAAGCTTTGGTTCACCCACTGGTTTACCCTCAAGTCATTCTGCCTTTAATGACAACTTGTTTGTTTAAGCCTTGCGCGTAGGAGGAGGAGGTTGCCGTATACAGGAAGTAACACTGAGTGCCATACAGTTAAAAGGACCACATAATACCATTTGAGGATTTCCTGATTTTATTTTATTTTTACATTTTTATTTATTTTATGTAACCTCACCTTGCCTAAATTTCCCCCTAAATTGCCACCTCCATATTTGTATTCTTGGACCCAACCAGAGTGGCTCTGCATGATTTCCCATCCAAAATAATCCCTGTTTATCTTATACTGAGCCTCAGTGCCGCCTGAAGCAGGTTGTTTTTGGGCTCGCTTTCTTTTGATTGGCTGCCGCCGCATGAACAAAAGGTTTGAACAGCAAGTAGGAGGGGCTTCAGTCACAGGCCTGCATAGCTGAATGACCGTATTACGGATATCTGCTTAGAGTGACATCATAGAGAGCCGGGAAAAAAAAAACTGTCTCAAATTAAGTGTTTAAAGCAGTTTGATACCTCAGCCTCGCAGTGGTTACCCGTATGTTCACTGCACTCATGATTTGAAACTCTGATGATGTTTAGTTTGAGCAGTCACCACTGGAACAGGATAATGGGTCCACTTTAACAAAGCAAATGATATGCAAATGTGGTTTTGTGCCAGAGCACATGCTCTTCATGTTGTAAATAGTTTTTGCCTCTGCATACCGGTATGTGTACACTAGCTTTTGTCACAGGTGCGTTTTTTGTTAAACAAGTCACTCGAATAAATGTTTGATACAAGTTCCTACACTGTTTTAAGTGTAATTAGATGCTCAGGCTTGCTTTTTGTTTCTATCTCGCGTTACTTCAAATGAACTAATCACAGGATTTCATTATTCTAGCTTTTACAACTGGGTCCTGTCATCAAGCGGGGTTGTAATACAGCTAATGAAGTCAAGAGGAATCTAAATCATTAGGGATGCTGAACACTAGCTGTACTAGATTACATGTCTCACCTTTTAATTTTACATGATGCAAAATTAATTCATGTTTAAACCCACTGTGAATGGCTCAAATACTGTTTCAGCAATCTGTTTTTATCTCAAAATCAATAAAATCCTTGAGTCTTAGTATTTGTAACACTAATGACAGACGCTTACTGTTGTCGTTTCTTTATCTAATGCAAATTCTGTTTGGAAATTGATTTTTATCTGCTCATCTGCAGGGTTCACACGAGTGTGTCAGTGTGTGTGTGAGAGTGAGAAAGGTTCGCCAAGGGGCTTCTAATTCTGCAGTACGGAGGTCTGCGATGAACCACAGGAGGAGGAATCCCTACAGCACAGCTCCCCATGACCAATAAGGAGGGACACCACCCAGCCACATGGGCAAGGCCTCCCCCAAAATAACCTGCCACTATTGCACTGACAAATGTTGCTACTTTTACTGGTGACAGGTTACCGTAGCTGCCCGGCTCCACATTTTCCTGTAAACTTCAAGGTTAATTCTCAGCAAGAAAAGAGGGAAGGCCGAGCAGCTGCCGGTGTCTGAGATTTTCCTGGGTGGCAGGAGCCTGAAGACTGGAATCGGCCCCCTTTCAGCACAGGTGCACTCTGAGGATTTACTAGTCCTTCCACAGGGGCCAGCTGGGTTTATTCTGAAGGTAAAAACACACCAGCCCCTAATTTAATTGTTCATGCATCTCGTTGACGTCTGTTGGCATCAGCCTCAGATGCTGAGTATAGCCTCAGAAACACTGACACTGAGCCTCAGACAAGCTTTAACCTGTTTCTGTTTGGACCATACGTTCCTGTTTAATTCAATGAGCTTAACCTGTGTGGACTGTTGTGTTTAGTCAAGGGGTCTGTTCATGTGTGTCATCTCACTCAGCAGTGCCACACTTATGATAATTATAGTAGTGTTTGTGTAACTTGATTAATGATCAAACTTATGATAGCAAGAGCCCACAGGTGCATTGCTGCTGCTTTTCTTTTCTTTTTTTCCTTTTTGTTGATTTCCCTTCAGTAAACTGACCCCTCGCTATTATTAGATATGACTTGGTAGGCTTGGAGCCTGTTTGCAAAGGATAAATGTACACAACAGCTGCAGCTTCAGGTCTGTTGGAAGGGCATCGCTGTCTCTCCTAATTGCACTGATTTGAGTGTCAGTGGCATATGTGTACCCTATCTCATGTCTGCATTCAATAACTTGCTCATGCATGGTGTCAGAAAGCGCTGCAAAATCTAAACCTCATAAAAATGTTGATCTGAGGTGGTCAGGGGGGTAAAAAAGCCTGCCTGTGTCTCTCAGATCTGGTGACAGCACATGAACCTGATACCCTGTCGAGGCTGAATTTAGGCTAAAATAAAAAGCTATTTTTATTACATATCTCTGCTTTTAACCCCGGGCTCTGCATTCATGTTCTGACTGCGTGCCAAATATTTCACAAGGGATTGTTCAAACAAAACTGCAGTAGCGAGAGTTATAGCTCAGATACTTATCACTGTATAGTTTTTACTGACTCCTTAACACACGACGCAGACAGAAAGCATTGAAACAAGACATCAGCTTCTGAACATAAAGATCTGATAAACCTGTCAGAGACCTAAAGAACCATGAATGATTTCTCAGATTTACTGTTTACTCGCTGGGAATCCAGTTAGTTTCTTGATAAACTGTTAACTCAGTGTCATTAATTAGTGGAAATAGTGATAGCTATTGAATTTTCTATCTAACAAAAGTCAAAAGAGAAACAGTTAATTTTCATGTTTTGGCATCTTTTGATTGAGATAGAATAAAATAAAACTGTAAATCAAGGATATACATGTCATATATACTGTTTATTAAACATGGCCAAAGTTACTGAAATAAGTAATCATGAGTCCAAACACTCAAGCTTCCAATTGCTTTAAAAGCATTCAGTTTCAGATAGTGGCCAGAGTGCCTGAGATAACCATAAGAATATACTCCTCTCTGACGTCATACTGAGTCACTTGTAGAAAAACAGAGGGTGATGAGGGGCAGCGAATCAGAAAGTTGGATTAAATAAAGAAGGACGGGAGTGAAAATGCCTTGTTTCAAACAGAAGGTGAATTGAGGCTATACCGAGGCGTCTTATAAGATCAATGACATGTGAAAAATCCCAAGCTACTCCATTAGTGTCCAAGAATTAAAATATGGAGGAAATGAGCCACTATACTATGTTTGTCGCAGATTTTAATCAGGACTGGATTTGTTTGTACGTAAGGAGTTATTCTGATAACTGAGCGCTGATTGTCAAGCTGCAACTTTTCTAAATGCTTGAAGTCAGCAAATTTATGTTTTGCATTAGTTTGTCCTCAGGAGTTAGATTTCCATCCACAGCTGTTTAAATATTTTCAATCTCAGATCACACAGGATGCGTGATCACACCACTGACTGCATTAAGATAGAAGCTGATCACGTCAAAATGTATTTGTTTGTGACATTTCACTCTGCTGACATTCACTGATTTACATTCATGTGGATCAGCTACACACAAGTGTGCAGGGTGTCTCGTTTCTTTCACGTTTGTTAATGACTTATTTAAGAGGGGGGGCAGGAAATTATTCTATAAACCTGCAGAGGATCACATTAAGCCCGAAAGCCTACATGAATGTTTTTATTTTCATACTTTTTAAATTAAATCTTGTGTTTATTTTAGCAACATGCAAGAGAACAGCATTGACCAGCCACCGTCGCTGTCTCAGCTGTTAAGGGAGAGTTACCTGGCAGAAGCCACAGCCCAGCAGCGCCACAGCGAGATGAGCCGCTCAGACGCTTCGTCCTCTCGCATTCAGATCTACGGGTCACTCAAAGGCAAGGCGGAGGACACTATTGGCCACAGTGACCCCCAGTTTCCAGACCTTTCAGCCTTCCTCAGCCAGGAGGAACTGGATAAGAGCGTGAACCTGGCCCGCCAGGCCATCGGACACGAGCCGCGTGAGGAGAGGGCAGAGGTCAAAGCCTCTGTCACGCCATCTACCCCGTCCAGAATCTCCTCACCCTCAGTTTCTTCATCCACACCCAGTTCTGTTCCCATCTCTAACCCCTCTAATGCTCCTTCTGCTTCCTCCTCAACTGTGCCCCTCACTCAGCCGGAAACTTTCACATCTGACAGAAAGATGCACAAAGCATCCACACGGCAGGACAATGTGATCAGGAGCAGCAGGGACTTTGGTGAAGGATTCCAAGACTATAACAGGTCAGCAAGAAATGCCCCTTACGGTGTGGAGACCCAGTCCAAGAAGGAGTTCCTCAATAAGGCAGCTGACTTCATTGAGGAGCTGTCCTCTCTGTTCAAGGCCAACAGCTCCAAACGGATACGCCCGAGAGCCTGCAAAGCCCACAGGAGCAGGATCCCAAACAAGAGCCAGAACGATGGGACAACTTATCCCCTCGTCGCTGACAACCGGGAGCGCGCAGTCATGTCCATGGAGGTGGAGAAGGAGACACCCAGCCCTCCCGTTACACACCAACCAGTTGCCCAGCTGGGTTCTGAGACAGGACATGTGGAGTTTCAGGACTGCTCGATTACTGAGGAGCACCAGTGTGACTCTGTGCTCCAGGAGGCGGAGGAAGAGCCTCAAAGCTTTGCCTTAACAGAAACTCCATATCCAGCAGAGCCTGTGTGTGAACCGCCTCACTTCATCCAGAAACTGAAAAGCAGGGAGGTTTCTGAGGGCACCAAGGTCCGGTTGGACTGCATTGTTAGAGGACTCCCTCTGCCTGAAGTCCGGTAAGATCATAAGTCATCATTAAGTTATTCTTTGTTTTGCAGGACACAATATCTGTTTCAGACTCTACACATTTTTTTCAAATGCAGTGTTTGTAAAAGCTCAATGTGCTGTTGGTTTTCCTCAACAGAAGCATCCCAGTGGACTTTTAGCAGCACACACAAGGGTCTAATTCAGCTGAATGATTTTGTTTGAGTAGTGAGTACATAGCATGAGAACACAAGGGATACAATGTTACTTTGTACTTCTTATTCTTCACTACTGTTCAGCAGCAAATATCAAACTTTCTATTCCACTACATTTATTTTGCAGCATTAGGTTAGTGATTTTGCATTTGGTACATAAAAATATATCTTAAGCTTTTACTGCACAATATAATGATTTTTAAAAATGTAACCATGTTTAAGTATTGCAACAGACATTTATTACAAAGGTAAAAGTTTGAGGGGGGGGGGGTTCTGCGGCCCTAATCCTCTTCAGCTAGCCTTCATTTATATGGAGAAAAGCTACTTTCGGCTGTTCCTTCTCCACAAGGGGTCATCATGGTGAAGGAAATACACTTTAATATGTTATTTTTTAAATATATATATTTTATTTGGTAGATAAAATAATGAATTAATGGTATGCCCATGCTTTTTAAACACTGCACACAGTTATACATATGCATACTAGAGTCCAGCACCTGATAATATTAACATTTCATACATGTATTGGCACCTATGTATGTAACAATGAAATGTCCTGATCAGCATGTATAACTCTGTATTCTTTGCTGATCAAATGCAAAAGATGAAAACTGTCTTTTCTGATGTGATTTATATATTTATTTTAAAAGACATATTTTGGTTACCTGTCGTCAGAGCCCGTCTCTAAATTACAAAGTCATTTAGGTTGTAACTCTGGATGAATGACGCAGAGGTTTATTCGGAGATGCAGACAGAAGTGACATGTGATGACGGCCGACAGCTGATTCTGAACCATACGAGTGAGCGTTTGTGTCGATTTATGTGTCGTCAGGGGAGTAAATGATAACCGCACGAGGCATTCTCCTTTTAAGATGAGCAGTCATACAAATTATAAATCATTAAAAACTACACTGAAAATAAAAAGGCTAGAATTTAAGAACAATTTACACCTTTTACCACATTCAGTTAAAGGCCTCCTGTAACAAAAGTTTAGACATTTTTAAAGAGGCGTCATAATAATAATTGCCACATGGTGTTTTCATGGCTGTTTTGTTTGATCTGTTTTATGTGAATCGTATGTGAGCAGCTTTAACCCGCTGAGGTGTCTGACTATAGGGGGCATGGGCTTGTTAGCCCCGCTGCACATTGTTGAGCCACTACCTTATACTTGTCCAGGGAGAATGTAGCTCTCAGCCATTTTTAGACTGGGCTGGCAATGTGAGCTGCAGTCGTGTCTGATAATGGAACTGAGCTCTTGACAGAAGTGTGAAGACTTTGGTAAGATGATTTACAGTTTCTCCCGAGTGGATATTTTTATATGTTTTGTTGTGTGTGCCCCAATGTCTCACAGATGTACATTTCTGAAGATCTGAGGTGTGTTTTAACAGTTTCTACTTACAAGTCTACTTTCTGTGTTAACACAGAGCTCATTTAATTAAGTGTGTTTTTGTCTGACGTAGCTGTTACCGTGTCTGAATTAAATGAGTCAAAACGGAGTTGTGAGGCTTATATTTTCCATCTGTTTTCAGTGGTGTGCTCTCTCTGATATGTCAGGTTGTAGCATTGTGTGCATCCCAAGTCTATGTTTAGCTTTGTGCGTATGTGGTTACGTCAGCCAGTCAGAGACCCCGGGGTTCATGAGGGAATCTCCTCTCTCGTTCTGATCTTCAGAGGGAAAATATCCCAGACAGGTGCAGAAAGCAAGGGTCTTTGGCCCACAGACAAGCCACCTCCTCTGCCACTCATGCTTTCAATTTAGACTCTTACTCACTGAGAGTGACAAAGCTCTGCTCAGACAGGACACAGGCAGTACACATTCCAGCCCGTCCTGCATTCGAGAATCAGGAACATCCCTTTAGCGCTGGTTTGTGTTTTCGCCCTCTGGAAATCTTCAGCTACAGCGGCGGGGGACATCAGAGCCTGCATACTGAACAGAAAAAGCGAAGCAGATGATCCATAATCTCAGCGTAATCGCTATGATATGAATTAGGACTATGTGGTGACGCGTTTCCAGAGAGCAACACATCAGCTCCCCATTCCTCTTTGTTTATTGGCTCGATTTTATAAAGCATCAGTGCCTCATCTCCTCAAAATAGATGTACGCTGACACAGAGGCTGCTGCATATGTTGCTGGCCAGCAGGGGAAGAAGTTAGAGGAAGAAGTTATTATAGTTTTACAATGACAAAAAAATAGACTGTTGCCAAGTACAGCTCCTGTCTACTCGTGCTCTAAGAAGGCTGTGCAGTACTAGTTGTGCTGGAAGGGTTTTCTGCCATTTTTTTTAAGTTTTACATTTGTTAAAATACATTTTTTTTGCTATTAATAACATAACATTTTAAACTGCAGTACTGATGATTGGCTTTAGGACTCAGACCTGCTGTAAGCTCCCTTGCATCTAAACACCCCTCTCATCAAGTCATAAACAAATTTTTAAAAAAAAATCATATTTGGTTGCGTTTCATTATTTTAACTCGTTGATGTTAAAGTAAATGATGCTAACTGATTTGTGCTCCTTGTCATGACAACATCAGCAGTGAATAGAAACAGCGTTTGAAGTGGCACAGCAAGCTGCTGCTTCTTCTCTTACAGGGAAAAGGATAGGGCATGCTCGTCAAAACATTTCCCTCCAGGCCTGCACAACTCTGCTGAATGCTACCGAGCCAGAAACACAACTAGGGAAGTGGGAAAGAGGCCAGGCTGGTAGAAACAGTGTCAGCAGGTTAATAAAAAAGAAATCAAACTAAACTGGGTTTAAAACAAAAATGAACATGACTATAATGGAAACAGAGGTTTTTACTTCTACTAGAAAAAAAATCAAGTTAAAGAAAAATCTGAATAAACAGAGAAACGCACCAAATTTAAAGCTCGCTGGGATTGTCCTGTAATGATTGGCTTTGTTGGCAAAAAAGAAACAAAAGAAAACTGTCACGGAGATGGAAGAAACTCACCGCTGATCAGTTTACCTTGTTTGTCTTCGATAGGTGGTTCTGTGAGGGAAAGGAGCTGGAGAACAGCCCTGACATTCAAATCATCACCAGTGGTGAGCAGCACTCTCTGATTATTGCAGAGGCATTCGAGGAGGATACCGGGCGCTACTCGTGCTTTGCGTCTAACTGCTACGGTACCGACTCCACGTCAGCTGAGATCTACGTAGAAGGTGATCGCTTCTTTCCTCCTTTTTGACACCTTAATATACCGCACTTCAACTTCTTTATTGATACACACCTTCCTGTTCAATGTCACAGGTGCCTCATCTTCCGATTCTGATGTGGAACCGCACTTTGAACATGTAGCCCAGTGAGTTCCTGCCCCGTTGTCGTTATCGTCACCCACCAACAAGAGTTATCAACACTAAACGAAACAAACACTTCTTTCTTTTGTGATTTTTAAAGGCTGCAGAGAAACCAACCAAAGTCATCCCCATCTTTACCGTCATCTGTAAATGAAACCTTCCCTCCAGAGGAGGAGGAGAGCGTGTCATCCCAGCCTGCAGCGGCCCCCGAGGAACAACCAGAGGAGCAGCTCTCGCCTCCAGTGGCTGCTCAAACAGCATCTGAACCTCTTCTACCAATCCGGACATCTGCTGCTATACTTCCAGTCTCAGAGTTATCAGAAGAATCTGTGGCATCAGCAGCACATCCTGCTCAGGAGGAAACATCTGTGCTGTCTGTGCAGGTGTTTCCTGTTTCAACAGGTGATTCAGAACTTAGAGAAGCCCAAGGGGCGTCAGCATCTGTCCCAGTCATATCTACTCCACAGCTGCAACACACGGCTTCAACAACAGCTACGTCACAGCCTTTAACCTCTGTAGTGCCTGTCCTGTCACCTCCAGCACAAACACCCCAGGCTGAGGTAGAATACCTCAAAGGTTTTCCTTTCACTACATATTCTTTATTTTAGTTTAAGTTTATATAATTTGATCCATCCACCCCTTTTTTTGGACTTTTTTTTCATCTTCAGAGTCCAACTCCCAACCACAGCTCTCCACAAGGATTAAACGGGCAACCCATTATGGCTGCCCCTGTCTTCACGAAGGTAACTTTTCTCTCAGAACGAGGCTGCTCTGTACAATACTGCTTGTTAAGTGATTTAACTTGAAACTGGTTTTGTCCCATCAGAGCCTACAGGACCTCATTGCATCAGAAGGCCAGCTGGTGGTGCTAGAGTGTCGTGTGAAAGGGGTGCCATCACCTCGAGTGGACTGGTACAGAGAAGGAAAAATCATGGAGGACTCGCCTGATTTCAGGATCCTGCAGAAAAGTAAGTTCTTTGCAAAAATCTCAAGTTTCTCCATATTTCTTTAGATTTTTCTGGGAAAATGGGAAATGGATACAGTGATTTACTGAAACATGCAAATATATATGGAAACGAACTATGTAAAGAAAAACAGAGGGGTCACTTTTTGTTCTGCTCTGTGTCAAGATGATCCCACAATATTGATTTTGAGGCACTGGGGAGGCCGATCCATGACTGATTTTCTAGCCAGGTGTGTTTTTACTACATTGGCAGTGTGTTTAGGATTTTTGTCATGCTGAGAAATGAAGCCCATCAGAGGATTTCCAGAAGATTGCAGGGTGCATCAGGCTCTGTCGGTGCTTTTTAGCATTTGTAGTTTCATCAGTTTTGACAGGCTCTCCAACACCACTGACTGAGATACAGCTGCAAACTATGACAGAGCCTTGGTCGTGTTTTACAGATGGCTGTAGACAATCACTCTTGTACTTCAAGATGTCCTCCACATAATTTGGCAAAGATTTGACTTTCAAATTTGAATCCATCACTCCATAATACCCGTTGTCACAAATTTTCACACCAGTTCTTGTGTAATCTGGCATACCTCAGCCTGTTTCCCTTCCTTGAAAATGGATTCTTGATAATAGATGGATCAAGAGCCAAATGTATTTCTCAGGTCTTTGCTGGACTTTCTGACTTTCCCATCCCATTCAGGAGCTTTACATAGTTGTTTTTTTTTTTTTTTAAATTCTTTTATCCTCTACATGTCTAGGTTCCTCAAATTTTCAAGAACGTAATGCATACAATGCCAAGTCATTTCAAGTTTTCGACTTCTAGCTCTTTGGAAATCACTTTGTTGGTTTTAAAATTGATTACTTGCTAAGTTACATGTGGACACAAAACTGGTTCATCCCTCGAGTTAGCTACCTTTTTATGCTTGAATGATTCATAGGTCAGCGTTAAACGACTTTACAAACCTAAAAAACTGTTTTGACTTCTTCTGAAAACAGTCAGGTACAAGGACTGAACTGAAAATGAATGAATACGTAGCCAATGTCCAAAGAAAAAAATGAAATACCTTCAGAAAGCCTGGAGAAGTATTGCTTAAGATTACTTACAAGAATATTACAAGAATGTCTGCCTCTTTAGAAACAAAATATAAAGAAATGAGGGGTGAGTCAAGACATTTGCACAGTACTGTATTAAAAAATTGTCCAAGGGTTAATTTCATAAGCTCCAGGGCCTAAATCTTTATATTGCATTAACAGATTTTAAAGCTCAGATTGTGTATACGTGTATGCATCTCTGCATGTGGAATTCACCAAAATGAGTATTTAAATATTTTGGAAATGATTGCTAATAATGAGTCTCCAAAAAATTCATTAACAATAACATGAGCTTCTCCCCCCTGGTTTCATAATGATTTTGATACTTGCTTCTATTTCAGAGCCCAGATCTCCAGCTGATTCAGGTACATATTTCATTCAGTCTGTCAAAAATACAAGTGTTGACTGCACCATAGCAGCTGCCTGCCTGTATACGATGCTGCAGTGTGTACATATTCCTCTGTTGAAGTGTTTATAGTCCTTGGCTCAAGCTCCTGCTCTTCCCCTGTACATAAGCCAGGGCTGCTTTTCCTTGAATCTGGACCATATAAGGTAGCCTCCCATCCTGTGTCAAATCACCGTTGCAGATCACTTCAAACAGCCTTAGCTGCACGTAGATTCTCACTGCTGAAACAAGAGTCATGTATCTTTCTTTTCTGCACTTAAACACTTTGAGAAATCGCTGGGGTGCAGCTATAGAATATCCGACTTGATTGCATGCCACGTTTTTTCTCTTTACCTCTAGAGGAAATATGCACTTTGG
Organism: Pundamilia nyererei; assembly: GCF_000239375.1. Classification (NCBI taxonomy): domain Eukaryota; kingdom Metazoa; phylum Chordata; class Actinopteri; order Cichliformes; family Cichlidae; genus Pundamilia; species Pundamilia nyererei. The sequence goes on from NW_005187463.1 coordinate 27,802, forward strand.
TCATTGCTGAGGTCTTTCCTGAAGATTCAGGGGTGTTCACATGTACAGCAAACAACAAGTATGGAACCGTGTCTAGCAGTGCTGCACTCAGGGTCAAAGGTAACACCTCTCTTTTGGTTTTAAAAGTCAACAGCTTTCACATTTCTATCCTTATTGAAATTTCTGTATGTGTGTTGCTGGTTCTCCTCAGGCAATGGCAGCAACAGCAACCATGTGAGGTCTTCAAGCAGTTTAATAGTGGAGCCAAGTCAAGTTCAAGAACTTTCCCCATCAGCTCCTGCTGTAAAACCTCAACCAGAGGTTGTTATAACCAGCAGCATTAAGCCGCACTCCAGCACCATTCGTCTTGACCCACTCGTCTCTAGCACCTTACGCCTGGACCCCTTAAACACTAGCAGCCTTCGTCTAGACCCTCACAACTCTAGCATGTTGCGTCCAGACCCCCTCCGCACCAGCCTGCCCAATCTGGAGCCCTCCAGCCTGAGCAGCAGCTCCTGCTTGAACTCTCACAGCACCAGCACCCCAAATTTAGATCCTCTCTCACACAAGGAACTTCTAGGATCCAGTGGAGCACATGGTGCCAGAAAAATTTTCTCATATCCGAAATCCTTTACTTCTCCATCTGCAGCTGAGACTTCAGCACAGCAGGAGTTGTCCAGATCTTCAGCAACATCTCCTGACATCAGTTCCAAAGTTAAGGGGACCCCAGCCCATCAGAACGGGAGCCCTGTTGTGGTTCCCTTACCTGATCCTCCACCCAACTCCTGCCTAAAGACAGGCAACCTTACAAACCACAAAGACTCACGAACCAACTCCAGAGCAGGCCGACGTGTGCACTTCAAACTGCCTGAGGATGACGAGGGTGAACAAAGTGACACATCTAGTCCCTTTGATGAAGACATCACTGAGGCATCACTCAGCAAAGAACCACCACCAGTGCTGGCTAAGCCTAAACTGTGAGTAGAGCAAAAAGAAAGCAACAACACGTTGCTGAATTTTGAAAAAGTGCATTGTTGGCAACAGTACAACATGATGAAAAAAAACATGCGCTCAGATGGAGATTTTGTTCATTATTTACCCAAATTCGGTCAAACTTTGTGTTGAAGTGTGTTTGATGGGCTGTATTATGAAATGAAGAGGTGGGTGGTTCCTCCTCCACTCGCTCAGATAGCAGCTCTAATCCTTTCAGTTCATAAATGAATGCATTCGGACTTCAAATGTGGACCTTCAGACTTTCTAAGACAAAGGATGGCGTTTTCTATTTGTAAGTTTGCTTCTGTGCATTTATGTTGATCGGTTACTTCTAATAATGCTGTAAATCACATCCTGTTCTATGATTTAGCTTATCTTTTTCTTCACAGGCTAAAACACAGATAAACATGACAAATAATTTATTGTGAGCCAATTTGCAATCATGCAAGGGTAAAAAAAAAGCAAAAAATTTGGTTTCAACGAAAACCCAAGGGAACCAAAACCCCGGCCGGGGTGGTTAAGGGCCGCCTGTTGGTAGTCCATAAAAGGGCAGAGTATTCTGCTGGTTGCTGGATGCACTGAGCCTCTCTCGTCTTCACCATGTATAGTTTTGGTTCTTTGATTTTGTGTCTGTTTGATCAACAGGGACCCAGCTCAGCTCCAGATCCTGCACAACCAGGTCCTCATGGAGCAGCAGCAGGAGACTGAACCAGAAACGCAAACCCCCATCCAGCCTCAGTCTCACCCACCGTACCAGACCCAAATCCAGCCCGGAATCCAGACCTCCCCTGAAGCTCCACTGTGGTCTCCAAGAATACCGCACGTGCCGCCTTTACATACTGCATCAGCCCTTCAGCAAACCCCCCACTCCGCACCTCCAGTGACCACCACCCCACATGCGCCAGGATCAACGTCTGCTGCAGCACTCAACACCACCTTTTCACCTTTTCTTAACACTTCCCAAGCTTCCCTTTTGAGCTCTCCTTCTTCACTTCCTCAGCATATGAAATCCTCACTGGTGACCTCCCCTCCACCTGCCCCACAGCTAAACCCCGCCCCTTCTCTCAGTACAGCACCTGTAACCCAGATGAACACCATCCATGCCTCCCATATTAACCTGTCCCCTGCATCTTTTGCCAAAACTGCACCCACAGCCCAGTTTTACTCTCCGCCTGCACCAAAGCTCAACACGGTTTCTACAGATTCGACCCCGGCCTTGCAGCAGATCACGTCCCCCGCTCCTCTTCTAAGAAGCACCCACGCCTCCCTCATGAATCTCACACCTACCTCACACTCCTTCAACTACATCCGACCTAAAGAGTTTGTAACCGCTCAGACCCTCTCACCGGTCAGGAGTCCTTCCCCAACAGAGTCACCAGTACCACTATTACACGAGCTGGCTGCTGAGCTCAACTCCTCCACGGCTAGCTCCCCTACTCTCCTCCCACCCATCTCCCCACCACCCAGGATTTTCCCCACAAGGGTGCTCAAGTCTCCCACCAGCCCACCGTCTCTCGTATCCTCGCCTACACCGGGGTCAGTGCATAGCTTGTTCGTCCTAAGAGCCCAGTCACCCCCTCAGGCTTCTTCTCCCACCTCCAGCAGCTCCACCCCGAGTCCCATCCAAAACCCCGTCGCCTTCCTCAGCTCCGTCCTGCCATCCCTGACCCCGAGCCAGCCCACCAACTCAATGGGCCTGCCCAAGGGAGCTCCGTTAGGGTATGCCGTGTCTGACAAACGACTGCTAATGCAAATGTGACTGTCACACGTTCTGCCATGTGTTCTGTTTTTTGCCCTCTGTTTACTCAGGCTTCAAAAGAAGGCACTGAAGATCCGCCCTCCGTCAGCTGAAGCCATCCGCGAGAGCAGAGAAATTATCCTCCTCGACATCGAGAAGAAGCTTCGAGTTAAAGACGACACTCCACATTTTGTACATCAGCAGGTACTAGGTGGTCTCTGTGGCTTGACTGCCTATTTTGTACTGATGAAGTGGTGAAGAAAATAGAACGGCGCATCAACAAAAAGATTTTTCTTAGCCCAACGGGCGAATCCGGTGGTTTCTCTCGCCTCCACTGGATCCCTGCTCATCGGTTTAAAATATTAGTATGTGATCAATAATTGCAATAGAGTTTTTAATACTTTTAAAGATCATATTTTATCGAGTATTAACCAGTGACTGTGCTGCATTCTCACATCTTGTTGATGGAGACATTTATACAAAACCTCATTTCCAAAAAAACAACAATTGTGATGCAGCGTAAAATGCAAATGTAGCTAATCCGCTGATCATTAAACCCTTTATTTAAGACGACACATCAAATGTTTAAACTTTCAAATGCTGTTATACATCGTCCCTTTTTAAATGAAATAAAGGGTTTACATGATTTTTGAAGGATTACATTGTGTTTTTATTGCACAGCATTCCAGTGTTTTTGGAAATGATGAATACAGAGCAGTGCAATCATTGCCTCCCCCAGTCATTAACTGTCATTCATCTTCTGGTGTCAGTGTAGCCTAACAACCTCTGCATGCTAATAATAACAGCTTGTGCGTTATTCCATCACTCTGTGTTTGTATGTAGGGTTTGTGTGTCTTTGGTGTTCTTCATCCATCCCTGTCCTTTCATAGAAGCTGAGTAATGAGGGGAAAACAGCGAGCAGGCCCCTTGGACCAAACACTGCCGCTACTGTCATTAACTATGATGAGGTACACGGACCCGACCCAAGCACTGCTTTGCTCGAGGCTGTATGGGTTATACTTCTGTTTCAGACACAACTTAGGATACTGTCATCTACAGGAGTGCACATAAGTGGTCCGCAGATGTCAAAATAAAAGACGCGCTCCAGATAAGAAGTTGCAACGCGCGTTTGCGTACATAAGATTTTCTGAAGGAGGACAGACATTTGTTTAGAACTCTTAAAGATGTCAAAGAAGCAAGCTCCTTCAAGCAATTTTTTTTGGTTTTCCTCCACCTCCAAAGAAATGTCAGAAGGAGTCCGAACCACAAAAGAAGCACGTATTCTCAGACAAGTGGTTGCAGGAGGTGAGCTGGCTTCAAACGAATGATGAACGCACAGAGATTTGATGCAGAATATGCCGTGAAAATCCCACTCTAGCGGACAAAAACAGTGCCTTTTTATATGTATGCAAACGCGCGTTGCAACTTCTTATCTGGTGCGTGTCTTTTATTTTGACAGCGCATGCGCACCTGCGGCCCACTTATGTGCACCCCTGGTCATCTACTTATCTAGTTCCCTTAATATCTCTAATCCAGCATTCACGCTTATGTTAACTAATACAGAGCATAACCTGCACGAATGATGATGATGAGAATAATAATAATAATAATAATAATCCAATTAAAGGGGTTCAAATTCAAAAAAGATTCAAAATATTGTTTTCCTATATTGGAAAACTATATTTTGCAGCCTTTTCTTCATGAGTTAAAAAAATTCCTTCCTCTCAGTGTTTCCTCAGTAACACTTCTACTTTTAAAAACATACATATTACCATGAATTTTCACACACCTCATCTTCCTCTGTTCTCTGTTTTACCCTCAGTTTTTGTGATTAGGTTAGATAAGCCTTTTTATTTAGCTTACAGTAGGTGGGTTTTTTTGTTTTTTAACCTGATGCTCCCAGATGCTGCTGTGTGGTCTTTCAACAACTGGTTTAAAGTCTGCATCTTTTTTTATTATGAGGTTTGAGTTTTGAGATGCACGTTGTCTCATGTTGCCGATTACTCCAAACCTCTCTTATCTCCCTGAGTTGTGGTTTCTGTGTATCAGGTGTGCATGTTACTGTAGCCATTTATTGTCAGGCCAGTCTGTGTGAGCAAACGGGGGACACGGTCCATGCAGCAGTATGACTGTTGTAACTATATCTATGTCGTGCTTCTCCTCCACTAGGAGTATAAAGTGTCCAGTTTTGAGCAAAGGTTAATGAGCGAGATCGAGTTCCGCCTGGAGAGGACGCCGGTGGAGGAGTCAGACGACGAGGTGCAGCACGATGACGTTCCCACGGGAAAATGCATTGCACCCATATTTGATAAGAAACTAAAGAACTTCAGGGCTATGGAGGGAGTGCCTGTAACTTTCTCATGTAAAGTAGTGGGAATCCCGGCACCAAAGGTGAGAGGTCAACAGCTAGGCTACGCAAAAACATCTCTGACTTCGACCTCAGATTTTGTCATTCACACCTGTGGCTCTCATCAGGTTTACTGGTTTAAGGATGGCAAGCAGATCCTGAAGAAGAATGTCCATTGCAAGAAGATAAGAGAGGGGGACGGGACCTGTGCTTTACACATAGAATCCACGACCAGTGACGATGATGGAAACTACACCATCATGGTAGCCAATCCACAGGTGAAACTTCTGACTTATATCCTCTTCATGTTATCAGCACCTTGTTCTAGCTGCTCGAGCTGAGCTGTGATGTGATATTTCACTGATCACTAGGGGCGAATCAGCTGCTCAGGTCATTTAATAGTCCAAACGGGACCTCCCCGAAACCGAATGACACCCATTCATGCTCAGAGGTGAGTGTGCAGGGTCAACAGGCAAATATAGATTATCCTCTCTGATAGTAATATTGCTTTGGTAGCGCTTTATAACTGTAGATCTAAGTCATTCTGTTTAGCATTTGAAAGGAACATATAAACCTTTCAGAAATATTCCTATAAAAGTAAACGTAGTGTTATTGATATTCTGGGATCTATTCTTAGTGGCCATTTACAAAACCAAGTGGATTCATGTGTGTGTTTCCTATAACATGCTGTGATCGCCTCCACGTTTTCAGGGTGCGAAACCGCATACAGGAAGTTGAAGGTGAACAAAGTCAGGGGCGCTTTTTTCAACCTCACTTCCTCCAGGCTCCAGGGGACACGATGGCTCATGAGGGAAGACTGTGCAGACTAGACTGTAAGGTAGGCAGGAGGTCCCCGTGTGCCACTGAAGCCAGGAAGAATATTGCCTCCCCACACTGTAACACGTTTCTGTTCTCCAGGTGAGCGGCCTACCCAACCCTGAGCTCATGTGGCTGGTCAACGGGAGGCCCGTTTATCCAGACCTTTACCACAAGATGCTGGTGAGAGAGAACGGCGTCCATTCCCTGGTCATTGACCCTCTCACTCAGAAAGACGCCGGCACATACACCTGCATCGCAAGCAATAAAGCAGGGCAGAGCTCCTTTAGTCTGGAGCTGCAGGTTGTGGGTAAGGACCAAATACGATTGGGACTTTTGCTTTTTGACAATCCCAATGTGGACATTTCAATTATACATATTCGTTTTAGAAAAGGAAAGGAAGCACCCACCCCAGTTTGTGGAGAAGCTGCAGAACATGGGGATTCCTGAGGGAGCTCCAGTAAGGCTGGAATGTCGCGTTGTGGGTATGCCTCCTCCGGTCATCTTCTGGAAAAAAGACAACGAGACTATTCCCAGAACTAAAGACCGAATCAGGTTAGTAAGAACTCTGACTCCCTCAGACACGGTTTCAGAGCCGTGGCTTGATTAGAAATGAATTTAGAAGCCTGAGTGGTTAAATTTGGCAACTTTAATTCCAATGTTATACCCGCTTTCCTCTTCTCCTCCTCTCTTAATTTCTTGTCTGTATGTCCAATAAAAAGACACGGCCAAAATCCATATAACAAATTTTAAACTCTTTTGAAATTGAATCAAATTTCTCTATCATCTCTCTACCTCAGCATGACCCAGGACGCCACAGGATATGTGTGTCTCCTTATCCAGCCGACAACAAAAGACGATGCAGGCTGGTACACAGTGTCAGCAAAAAACGAGGCTGGAATCATTTCATGCACCTGCAGACTTGATATATATGGTAAATATTCTGTACAGCTGAGTAGCTATCACTTTTATTAAGAAATCCACGGCATTTTTGGGTACGTCACTCTGTGTAGTAATGCTAGCTACCACCTTTAGCACAGTGGCATCAGAGCATCCCCGCACCCATGAAGAAAACTCCACGAACAGGAAGTCGATACGCAGCTCTGACAGGCCAGGGGCTCGACATCAAGTCAGTGTTCCCCACGTCGGACACCAGCCCCATCCTGTTCGCCAGCTCCCCACCGGAGGCCACACTGGAGAGTGAAGAACTGTGAGAGCTGGCGCAGGGGGAGGGACCCTCCAAACAGATACTGCGACCTCTCTGAGGAGAGCGATTACCTGAGCAGATTTTGTGTGATGCATTTGAAGTGACGGATTCAGATTAGGACGGCAGAGATTTATTGTGTTAAAGATGCAGCACTGATAGCGGGGGTTTGTCACCATTCCTATTTACTCAAGTTATACAACGAGTGTTTCACCTACAGAAAAAAATAACAGATTTGCAAAGTCTTAGCATGAGCCATCAGTGGAGTTCAGTTTCATGCGTGAAGTTTTTGAATGAATCTGTTTATTGTCAACATCATACTTGGCTATGATGGCGAGGTTGCTGAAGATCTGTTCTTAATATTTTGTCCTCTACTAAAGAGTGGTCCTGGCACCATGTATTTGTACTGCAAATCACATATATACCTGTATTGGTAGCAATAGTTTCTTTAAGACTTTACATAGAAAGTAGCTTGTATGTTTTTATTTATAGTATATATTAGACGTTTGAATGTGCCATTTAGGTCGGTGTATCTAAATGGCTCTAGGAGGGTGGGGTGCTTCCTTCAGGTTCATCACATTTTGCATCACGTTTTTCATGTGCATGTTTGCCTACGGCTGATGAAGACTACGAAATAACTAAAGAAACACGCAGGCTCTTCTCATAGTCATTATACAGCCACGTTCAGCGCTCACCGGTGCCTTGATTTCAGGTGAGATAATCGATCTGCTTAAAAGCAAACTAAAGTTCAAGAAGTGTTTCCCAGAGGAATGAGTCTGAAAACGACTGAAAATGCGTCACTGACATATACAACAAAAGCAGCCATTACTACTGAGCATTCAAGTAAAAACAAGACTGCAGGCACACATTCAGCTAATGTAAAATTGCACATTGTAAAATAGTTTTCTCCTTCTCAGAATGAAGTTATATTTATTCAAATGGGTGACGTGTTTGCTTTGCTGGAACAGCTTCAACAGCACCTAAAAAACATCTTCTCCATTTCCTTCTCGGGTCTGTTTGATTACAGTTCATTTAAATATTTTCATCTAAGAGGGCTTTAAAATCCACTTTTATTTTTTTTTGCTTTCACGATTATGAGCCTGTTTTGACTCTGCTCTAATTGGAGTCCTATTAGCTTAAACTGATGCCAAATACAAGGCAAATGGGAAAGCTCAGAAGCCAATTAAGCATTGCTAATCAGTCCAATTATAGAGGATGAGAGTTCAAACAGGCATAAAATTATGTTCACCTTACGTGACCCAATTATACTCGCTGCCTCATCTGACCAGCTGCCAGGCCTACTTGTTAACTGGGTGCTGTGTGTGGGTGGGTGTTGTAAAGCAGTAAACAATCAAGTGTTTTGTGGGTTTTTTTGTTTGTTTTTTTTATTCTTAGATTTTTTTTTTAAGCTGCATTCGTTACACTTACAGCTCATTTCGTGTTGAATATTGCCGTGATGTTTTTTAAAATACGTTAAACCTGATAACTGTTACTGTCTCCATTGCACTGTAATATCAATGTGCCGAACACAGTTTTGTAAGTAACTGTCACAAAATACATTTGATAAGCGCTCACATGTGTTTGAGGAGAAGTTTAGCACACAAAGCATTTCCTCTGAAAGCAAGTGTAATCTTATTTAAGATGCTTGTTTAAGGTAAGGTGGATCCTGATGATAATGAGATTTATTAACTCAATGTAGATTAAACCTGGTCTTACACTTTCGCTTGCACTAAAGCATACGCTTTCTTCCCTAATCTCTATTTCTCCATGAGGAGATCTGGATTTTTGAGGGTGCATGATTCTCTCAGAGCAAACCAATCACTCCTCAGATGTGACATATGGCTTTTGACAGAGGGGCATGGCTGAGCCATCGGTGCTCCGACAAGCCAATCGTATGAGGGGTTGCAAAAAAAGAAAAGGGTGGAAGGCACGTAAGGGCAGGGCAACGTCGAGACGAGCCCCTCAGACAAGACAAGCAGCAGCTGGCAAACTGCATCAATCTGTAATCAATTAACCAACTGGTAGATGGGATTACATGCCTAACTGCACAGCTAACCAGTCCATCCCAAAATGACCAGACAGCATCAGCTTGTGTGCTTGACCCAATACCAGAGACGGGCATTATGCTCGGGCTCCGACAGTGATTAATCATTCATAACCTGCCTCTACACCCAAGCTTTGAGCCTGTCAATACACAGTGGCAGGAGCTGCATGTCCTTCCTGACAAAGAATGACAACAGGAAAGAAAACTCAACAAAACACAGCAGAAGCAGCAGTTAAAGAAAAAGAGTTATCATGTAAAAGAGCTGAATTGTAAACAAAAGTGAGTCCCTTTTTTTAAGAATACAATCTTATTATGTAAATTAGAGGTGTCAAACATAAGGCCCAGGGGCCAGAAGAAGCCCAGCAATGACTTCAATCAGGCCCTCTGGGCAACTTTGGAAATTGTGAAAGAGGGTGTAGATTTTTAACTTTTAACTGTATTTTCATGTTTTACTGCATTTCCTATTGATAAAGACCTCAACTGGTATTCAATAATGAACTGAAATAGTTAAGTAACAGAAAAGTTCCTGTTTTCTACTATGTACTGTAAAAATTTCTGTTTGTTAGTTGTTGTTTTTTCTCCATGGCAAAAAAAAAAAAGCAAAAAGCAAATAAATACAATACAAATGAGATCTTCTGTTGCACTTATTTTTCATATATTCAGACATATGAGTGATTAAATGTTTATTTAAATGTCTTTACACTGACCCACTCAAGATCACAGTGGGCTGTATGTGGCTCACAGTGTATTATACTGATGGATGATTAAAATCTGGAAGTTTAATATTTGATTCCATAAGTTTTAGCTGTACTTCATCTCAAAATAGTTACCTAGAAGTACATTAAAACATGTAAGTACAGTGCAAGTGTGTAAAAGTGATGAAAACACTGCTATTTTGAAGTCAAATGACATCTAAGGTGTTTCAGCAGAATAAGTCTGAGTGTCACTGGAACCTGCTGAATGACAGCGTGGGCAGATGGGAAGGACAGACAGACAAATTATTCTGTCTGTCTCATTTTCTCGGCCGACTAAACAGATCAATTATTTATATCGCATGCAGACGCAAGTACATAAAGAACATTAATGCATCCCATACACTCTCATTCATTACCACTGATAAAAAGCCTTAAAAGAGAATTATAAAAGTCTCCACATCTGAACATAAACTGCTGCCCCCGCCCCCCAAAAAAAAATCCTCCACCGGTGCAGTAATCTTTACACCATCTTGCTCCATATTGTTTGAAAGTCATAATCCCCTGATGTGCTGTTAATGTCCCTCAGGTTACAGGCCTCACTTACACTCGCGTTGCCTCGGGCTAATCTCAGATTATGGTTCTCGTCGCACAGAGGCAATTACATTTTAAGTGAAAGGCTTCCTCTCGATGGCTTATGTGACTTAATAATCGCTTTATAGCCAAGAGTCCATATTTAAGTTATATATAAATCGGATATGTTGTAAAGACTGAATCCTGACAGTTAAAGACAACAACGTAAAAGAAACGTTAGACCTGAAAAGACTCATTTATGTACAGATTGAAAACTTCCTTTCACGCCTTTAGAGGCTGAGACATAAACTGGATTTTTATAAAATTCCTTTTGTGTTGAAGTTTTAGCTTCTAATACAAGAAATCTATTTTTGCATTTAACTTAATTAGAAGTCCAGCATTTATAGTTTATTAGTAGGTTTTACATTAGAGCTTTAGCCTCTATTAGTTCGTTTGCATCCTCAGCACTGGTGAGTGGAGCTACCAGATGGTAGACTTTTGGTCTTTGTGACACATGGCTCCGAGTGAAGCCATGGCCAGATAGCCCAGCCCAAGATAATTGAAATTTCATTAAGGTTTTGTGTGTGTGTGTGTGCCTAGGAGTGGGTGTGGGTGTTTATGAGTCTCCATGGGTGTGTTTTTCTCTATGAGCAATATTGAGGGTGGGGGTAGGGCAGGGGCTCCACCTGCTGCCACCTGTTCGTCTGCTTTGTCTTATAAAAGCTGCCCCGATGTCTCCAGGATCACAGACACCTTGGATTCTTCAGACTGAGCACTCCTTGGAGTTGCAAATACTTGAGACCCCGCACACAGGGAAAGCCTTGGAAAAACAAATAAATCAAAGCTCAGAGAAGCACTGAATCTTGAAAGTAGGAACCTCTTTGATAAATCTGATTAGTTTGCGTCTTCAATCGAAAACCATGAAGGCCCGTCGACCCAGCTGCACCGACTCTGGATCCGAATCTTCAGAGCTGGACTCCAAGAGCCCGGAGAAGTACGAGACTGCTACGAGGCGCCGGATGGCTGCCAACGCCAGAGAGAGGAAGAGGATGCAGGGCTTGAACACAGCCTTTGATCGCTTACGTAAGGTGGTCCCACAGTGGGGCCAGGACAAGAAGCTGTCCAAGTATGAAACCCTGCAGATGGCCCTCAGCTACATCGTGGCCCTCAACCGGATCCTGACAGATGCCAGGAGGCACACTGGTTCTCACAGGCAGTGGCTGGACCTGCAGTTTGATTGCGTGCAGCCTGAAAACTACTCCTGCCTCATGAGGTACGACTCCGCTACCGGACAGGAGTACATCCACTCATCGCTCTCGTATCAGTTTGACGGGCACGAGGTGCACGCGTAAACTGCTCCATCGAGTAGATAATCAGTCATGTTGTTGGATGTGAATGACAATGTGAATCATTTTTCTCCAGTCTAGGAGACAGTAAATACATTTGTATTGCATTATTTTCATTTTGTATGACAATCAAAGAGTCTTCGGTTTCGGCTTGAAGCCTTTCATTTGTTTTTGCTAGGAAACCCAGCAATGTTGAGCAAGTTTTTGTTCAGAGTATAGCAATGAAACGACTGTAGTGTCATTGCAGACCGTTAGATTGTACTGAGGATACAGGCAACGTTGTAATTTTCTTAATCGGTTATTTTGATGTGGCCCTAAAAAAGCTGTGCAATGTTTGATGGATTATGCAAAAATCACTGAGGTCTTAGATGCATAGCTGATGTCCAGATAACTAAAGTAACTATTTTCCCAAAGTGTAAATGCATGTTTGTAGATTTGAAAAAAAAAGAAAAAAGTATGTTATTTTTCAACAGACTTTTTTTTTATTATAGTTTTTCATCAAAAATAAAATTATTTTGTATGAAACTTTATAAGTGTTGTTTTTATTGGTACAGCTATGAGAGGTTTTCTCCCTTTTCACACAATTTATTGCTATTTAACTTTGCAAAATATACACATGAAAAAAAGCTAATTTCTGAGTACTTCATACCAAAACTGTGACATTTAAAGTATAACAAAGTATGGCATTTAAATGCTTATAATGTCACTTTGCGTGAGGAATTATCACTGGGAAGAAATAATTTACAGCATGGTTTGTGTTGCACATGTCAAACTCCCTGTAAGAGCGAAGCCTCGCTCTGCAGCCTCGGTATTAAATCATCCTTTAGTTTGAAGGTCCTGTGCTTTGAGATAAGACACTTTTACATCACGGGGTGGAAAATAGCCTTTGTGATTAATTTGCATCATTTAGCAAATCAACTATCAAATTTACTTGATACATAAAGACTTTTCTTTTAAAAAAAAACAGTACAATCATTTAGTTTAATGTAAGCAGAGATAATCATCAGCGACTCTTACAGCCACAGGGCTACCCATCTAAATAGCCGTCATCATCATGATCATCATCATTATCATAAGCCACTGAAAAGTGATTATTAGAGATATGAGTAAGTTTGAACAGTGGCACAAGCCGCAGCAGATTAAGGAAGCCTGCGTGCCAGATTCTACCACCGCTTCAGCAGGGGAGCAGAAATTAAACTCTATTGTGTGGCAGTGTGTGTGCGTAATCGCTCTGTTCAGAGCCAATGAAGCATGAACGCCCATAGCTGGCCCCAAACTCTATCCGCGTTAAGATGAAGACATCTACAGCAGTGCTTTAGCTGTAATGTCCAAACACTAACGCATTAAACTCATCTGATTACCCTGCTGTTCTTTTGTGTAGCTGTGTTTGGATTTAAGTGCTTAAGACTATAATACAAGTGGCTGGTGCTGCGAGAGGCTTGTTATAGCACAAGCAGATGATGCAAAAATTAATAAATGGAAGAGCTAAAAGTGCATAATGGAAACTATTCAGAGGCTGTAAGTGAAACTCCAATTAGACTCATTAATTCAGCCACAAGTGGTGAACAGTTGGTAACAGAGAATATACTTGACATGCAATTAATCGATAGTGACAACAATGTGCTCAGCATGGAAGTAAACTGTCTTTCAACTGCTGAATTATTCAGCCTTATTCAGCTCATGGCTGCGTGTTTTTTCTTTAATAGGACATTTCCAGCAAATTAACACGCAGGACTGTGTAGAGATTCCTACAAAAGAATGAAGTTTATCATTTACCAAAGTCCTTTATGTCATTTCGAAGGATGCGAGTGATGGGAAAGCTACTCTTATTTTGTCACCTCCGCCAAGGACATGTTTTGGTGGCGAGCACGTTGTTGTTTCTGTAAACACGATAGCTCGAAAAGGTTTGAATGAATTCTGATGAAAGTTTGTGGGGGTGTAAAGTGAGGTCATGGTAGCAGTCTATTAAAATTTAGCTTACACCCACCAAGGGCTTCAAAGTCAGCTTAATGATTTATTGGTCAAAAATGGACAAAAAGCCTTATAACTTATAAACTAGGATTCTTACAAGTATGGTGTGTACTGTCAACATGTAGAATTTACTGTATAAAGATTTCAGATTTGACCTCTGACCTCTTGTTCAAGGTCAACAAATTGAAATAGATCAAAGTCATAATAATGCTAGAGATAGTTGAAACTATGTTTCTTATTGCCATTGTTTGTATTGTGCTATATAACGCAACATTAGACCTCTGACCTCTTCCTTAGGGTCAAATACAGTTTCATATAATATCTTTCAAATGTTTCTAAGGTTCTACTGCCTTTGTTTGTATTGGCAACATTTATGATACCAGTATATATGTATTCTAAATATCACATTATAGTTTGCATTGAACTATCATCTCACATTTGACCTCTGACCTCACTTTTCCATTTCATATCTGCCTTTAGAGAGAGAACGAGCTGCCTAGTTAATCTGAAATATACTGTGGTATAATATTATATAATGATCTTGACTTATTCACAAATCAATACCTGTTGTCCATTAACTACTCCTACATAATGTTTACATAGTCAAACTAAACATCCGTCCACCACCCCAAAGTAAGGAGTGCCCAGAGAGTGAACTAACTTGGTGGAGGTTTGCGCTCTCTGAGTGCTTCTTGTTTTCTAATTGAATCAAATGGAAAACCAAACAATGTTAGTTATTGTTCTGCATTATATATATATATATATATCCAAACACTATAGAAACCAGTATGTCAATGCTGTGTGTTAGCAGAACACCTACTGTGCTGTTACGTCAATGTGTTTCAAAGGGTCTCAATCTCAAGACTACAACAGTAGACCAGCAGCTCCTCCCTCAACACAGCTGATGTCATCCACCTCTCCAGCAGGTGTTCAAAAGCTGCCGACACTGCTCAGCTTCACTTTCCTCTTTAATCGAAACACCAGAAGTTCCACACAGAGAAACACACGCGTCTTGCACCATGAAGACCCTGAACAATCGGGCTGAGAGCCACCTGACTGGGCAAGTGGACTTTGAGTTGGACAAAGTAGGTAATGGGGGCTGGGTGAACCAGAGCTACTGTAGCTCCCCTCCACCCTTCCCCCAGGTCACCACTGTCTTCAACCCCAAACCCCACTTCGAGGGGAACATGAATAGCCTGTACAACCTGGACACCCCGATAGCGCTCCCAGAGGACCCACCAACCAAAGACCAAAGTCTGAAGAAACGAAGAGGCTGCTGCTGTTTTATCAAAGGCAAGAACACATTTGAATCTACCTCATGTTGACATTTCTTCTTCGAATCTCAGCTGTATGAGCAGTGTAACAAGTACGAGTAAAACCAGTCGAAGCCTGGTACACTTCTGCTTGACAGACCAGCAAAAAAACAAAAAAAGCTTGTGTCATGTAATTACATATTGATGATTTAAACTTCTATTTTCCGTAGCACTGTGGGGGACAACGCTGACCAAAAACACCTCTGACAACAGAGAGCAGTTCATCCGAACCACGCTGCGGGAGCTGCTGGTCTATGTCTTTTTCCTGGTGGACATATGCCTCCGTGAGTACTCCACATCAACATTTCTGCTCGTCACTGATCTCAAAAGTTTTGACTGAATGTTCAATATGCTTAATGAATGCTTATTAATGTTCAACACTCTGGTCAATAACTTCCTGTCCACGCTTAATCTTATGATATGAAAAATGTTTTCCTACATTTACAAAAAGAAGTTATTCAGACACATTTTTACTTACCAAAAAATATCCTGTATTTAATTTGCATAATGTTGTCATTGAAATATGGGATACACATCCAAACACATCTAAGTCTACTTTCAAACACTGTATTTGCATTACTGATCACTTTAAAGTGCTCACTGTTTGACAGGCTGTTAGGGCACTCTGGACTGTTGATTTAACAATAAAAGTATCCCCGTTGCTTTAATGGCTTCTACAAAATAGCCTTCCCATTTTTCTTTCCCAAAAGCCATTGTCCAGCTAGGATTGAAAGGGATGTGCCTTTTAGCGATAAGAGCTTTTAGCGTCATCCTTTGTCTGGGTTAGATTTACACTGTTTGATGAGGCCATTTGCGTCAGGACAGCGTGCTCCCTCTTCAAACAAATTACGGCCTCTCATCTGGATCTGTTTGATAGCTAAAGCGATGTAAAAACAAAGCAAAAAAAAAAAAGAAGCCAAACAACAAGTCTTCAATGCAGGTTTGCGTGTCAGCATTCGAGTCTTATCTCAGAAAACTGAATGGAGCAACGTTCAGAGCTGAGCCTGACCAAAGCCAGATAGGAACCAATGACCAGGCATTAACGATGTGATTACGTTGTCTTTCAGTGACATATGGGATGACCAGCTCAAGCGCCTACTATTACACTAACGCCATGACGAACCTGTTTGTGAATACACCCAGTAGCAGTGGGGTTACGTTTCAGTCTATTGGCTCCATGGCTGACTTCTGGACCGTAAGTTTTCCTCATTTTTCCCATGGCAGTGATTTTTCTGCTACTAAATGTTTCTTTCTTTTCATCAACATTTTTTTTTTCATTTCCTTCAAAGCTGAGATGTTCTCAAAATTTTAAGGAACTATATGATTCATTTAACCGAACATGTATATTAGTGCCTGAACTCAAATGGAAACATCTTAAAAACAATTATAAAAACTGATTATTCCTTAAGTACAATATGTTCTTCCCTGCATTACCACATCACTTAAAATGACCAAACAGTGATGTTTGTGTTACTGCTTCTTTCATATCTTTTTCCACATGCTTAAGATTTTAGCAATACTATTAATCTTTACTGATATGTTTATTAGTACATGCAGGAATATAAAAATATGTCCTTCCAACCCCATAAAGAAATGAGTAGTTGTTTTACTAGGCCTAAAAATAAGAAGCTTGGTTTCCAGTGATCCTGCCTGGTAAGTTTCAAACTTAAACACATCTGCTCTCCTTACTTGTAAATGGTAACAAATAATAAAACTCAAAAATGTAAATCTATGCAACATCTATCACATCATATCCAAACTTTTGTCTTGATTTTTTGTAGATGTGTTTTTTTTAGTCGATGGTATCAATTTGAAAATCCTACGTCGGCTCATTTTTGAGTTATTGGGTTTACAAAGTTGGGTGTCCACACCACCTGACGCTTGCCTACCGGTCTATTTCCCCCGTTGCCTGCAGGGTGACAGCAATACCCCAAACCTTTCAGGCTGAGGGGTAAAATTCACTAAGAACACAAAGAAAGGTACAAATCAAACTCTTTCTTTTTATGAAAAGTTCGCCCAGGGCCCACTGTTGAACGGACTCTACTGGACAACGTGGTACAATAACCAGCCCTTGGAAAGCGGAAACACGTCTTTCATCTACTACGAGAACATGCTGCTGGGTGTCCCCAGGATGAGGCAGATCAAGATCAAGAACAACTCCTGCACTGTCTACAGTGACTTCGAAAATGGGATCAAAGGCTGTTTCGCCGTTTACACTAACCAGAAGGAAGACGAGCAGAGCTTCGGCCTCATCAACGGCTCTGCGTAATTCACTCACTGTTTTCTTACTGACATGCAAAGAAGTGCAGAAGCACAATTTAGTGTTCTAAGTATTTGTGTTTTTCCACTGCAGCTGGACCTACCACACAGAGAAAGAGATAAAGGGTTCCTCTTACTGGGGCTTGGTGGCCACCTACAGTGGAGCAGGATACTATCAAGACCTGAGTCGCACACAAGAGGAGAGCGCCAACATACTGACAGAGCTACAGAACAACCTTTGGCTGGACAGAGGAACCAGAGCAGTCTTCATCGACTTCTCCACTTACAACGCGAACATCAACTTGTTCTGCGTCATCACGTAAGGAGCATTACTGCCCATTGCACCTTTACCCACCTGCTGATACCCATCCAGTGGTTGACCAAAGTGTCATCTGCTTCTTCAGGTTGGTGGTTGAATTCCCAGCGACCGGTGGAGCAATCCCTTCCTACCAGATCCGAACAGTCAAACTGATTCGCTACATAACGACCTGGGACTACTTCATCCTAGGCTGCGAGTTGCTCTTCTGTGTGTTCATCTTCTACTACATTGTGGAGGAGATTCTTGAGCTGAAAATACACAAGTTCTCCTATTTCAATAGCATCTGGAACATACTAGACATTGTTGTCATATTGGTAAGAAAAGGTGGTTCAAACATGTCATTTTATCAGATTTTTCAGGGCCTTCTAAAGACTAACAACCTTCTTACAGCTTGCCATTGTTGCCATCATATTCAATGTATTTCGGACCATCAAAGTGGACAGCTTGCTTGGGAATCTGCTGAAAAATCCTAACATCTATTCAGATTTTGAATTTCTGGCATTCTGGCAAACCCAGTATAACAACATGAATGCGGTTAACCTGTTTTTCGCATGGATCAAGGTAAAGAACTGACACCTTTCAGTCCAACATATTGCTTGTGCGATTTTGCTTTGTTGTCTCTCCAGAGAATGTGTGCTTTCTTCTCGTCCTTGTAGATTTTTAAGTACATCAGTTTCAGTAAGACCATGAATCAGCTGTCCTCCACGCTGGGCCGATGTGCCAAAGACATCTTCGGATTCGCCATCATGTTCTTCATCGTGTTCTTTGCTTATGCTCAACTCGGATATTTGCTCTTTGGAATGCAGGTTCAAACATTCAGCACCTTTGTAAAGTGCATGTAAGTCGTGTTGAAAACAATGGCAGGATGAAGGGTTTTAATTGTAACGAGCATCAGTTGATTAGTAGTTCTTTACAATTTTTGTCCACCCCACAGCTTCACACAGTTCCGAATTATTCTTGGAGACTTTGATTTTGATGCCATCGACAGCGCTAACAGAGTCCTTGGGCCGATCTACTTTGTCACTTATGTGTTTTTTGTTTTCTTTGTTCTGCTGGTAAGTCATGCTTCTGCACGAGATAACTGATAATAAAAGCATCTGATCCGAGAAGTCACATTATCTTGTGTATTTTTCCCTCAGAACATGTTCCTGGCCATCATAAATGATACATATGCAGAGGTGAAGCAGGAGCTCTCTGAAAAAGATGAACTACAAATTACTGACATTTTTAAACAGGTAAAAGCAAATTCAAGGAAATTGGCATAAAACTAGACATATTTATGGATGATGTTTTACCAGACTTTTCTTGTAAATCAGAGCTACATGAAGACATTTATGAAGCTGAAGCTTAAAAAAGAGAAAATATCAGATGTTCAGAAGGTTCTACACTCTGGATCTGGAGATCTTGAATTTCAGGACTTCAGAGAAACTCTTAAAGAGTAAGTGACAAAATATCAAAAAGGAACACTTGATTATTTTACTGTTAAACCTGAGCCTCACTTCTGTGATGATTTTGAAGGATGGGACATGGCGATCAAGAAATAAACGCAGCCTTCTCCAAGTTTGACCGCGACGGGAACAAAATTCTAGATAAAGACGAACAGAGGTGGATGAAAGCTGAGCTGGAGCAAAAGAGGGTTTGTGCAAATTAAAAAATAAATATGACTATGTTCATATTTATAAAAAATTTTCTGATCATTTCTTATTTTGATTCCCGATTAACAAAATAAATGTTTCTTATGCTTGTGCGTTTTTGTCAGGAGGCTCTCAGTGCCGAAATCAACAATCTCGGAATGAACTATCAGATGGAATTACACGAGAAGCCTCCTGTCAAATCCAACGAGCACAAGAGCAATTCCAGTCAAACCTTTGTGGAGCGGGAACATTTCTTGAGGTGGGACAAATTTTAAACTTAACCTGCGAATGCACTTATCTCATTCTCCTAACCAGAGTAATACATTTAACTCAATTACCTTTCTATTGCCCCGGAAGTCTGGCCAAACAGGTTCTTCACCTTGAAAGCTCCGTGGCAGGCATTGCGTCCCAGACTGAGCTGATTATGGAGAAACTGGGATTACAAGGGAAAGCTAAAGACGCTGCAACAGCAAAGAAACCGTGACCAGTAACGATGTGAGCAAACATCACTTGTAAACAGCAAGATTACATGTTAGAAATCTTAAACAGCTCCAGAAGAGTACATTCAAGCTACCAAGTGTGTTGTAGTATCTAGAAAATGAGAGTAGACTTTCTTGGTTGCAGTCTTACAAACACACAACAATTAATTTTAAATTGCCCTTATCCAGAAGGATGAAACTGTCTCAGATAGTCATGACTTTGGTCAGTGAGGACAGCACAACAGACGGCAGAGATGTCACCCCAAAGGCAAGCAGTACACAGCTCCACCAGCAAGTGATGTATGTAATTAACCTCTGAGGAAAACAGCTGGATAAAAACTTCCTAATATACATGTTAAATAAAGTACTGACAATACGACATTTCAATATTGAAAGAACAGAAATCATGCAGATATGTAAATTGTATAAATAATATTTTGTCTACTAGCTGACTGCACAGTTTAAGTATATATATATAAAATGTATGTAATATAATATACTTAAATAGAGAAGTTGTGTAATATAATCCAATTCTGGGCAATACATATATCAACTAAATTCCAAGTGAATACTTTGCTTTAATCTATTGATGAATGTTCACATTCGCTTACATTTGCTCAATATCTATTGGCCAATTTTATAGTTTATATGGTTTAGCGAAATGGCTCAATTTTTCAACACCATGCCAAGGTGTAATAATCATACTCATCACATTGGGATGCACTCACTATGAAATGACACCAGTGTTTGAAATCTTGCAACAATTCTTTTCTCAAGTTTTGTTTCAGTAAATCTTTCAGCTCTCACACCATCTTTAAAGGAAGATCAATTTAAACATACAAAATGAATAAAACTTAATACACAGTGTTTAACAAATTTATTAGACCACCACCAAATGTAAGCTTTATACCACAGCTGTCTTAAAATACCAGGGCAGGTAATAACAAAACGATGTTTACGTTTTTGTGATGGTTAACTCACCAAAATAATATTAAAATATAATTATTATTGTCCGTGAATTTTCCATGAATGTACCATTTTACAAGAAAAGTAGTAAAACACATTGTTTTTGATTAAGTTGCAAAATTAGTTAATTTAGTGGTTCAATGTTATGTTTGATTTTTTCTGATTAGTCCAGCGTGTTGGTTCAAATTTGGGTATAAAAATGTGAATTCAATGATTTTTTGGTTCTAAACAAGTTTTGATAGGTTTGTATTTTCTTGTTTTACGAGAGGTTTAACACATGTGTTAAGTATTATAAAAACCATAACACATAACTGAGACATCAAACAATAGCTAATGTCATCATTATCTGCTGATAGGACACTAGCAGTCAAAAGTGAATGCTGGCAGATACCAAACCTATTCCTGTTAAAAATGGAAAAATATGTCTATTATCCAAGTAAAATAAACACTAAAAAGGGCAGAAAGATTTTGAGCAAATGTGTGAAACGTGTTGTCTTCTATATTAATCTAAAGTTTAATAATTGTCATTTATTGTGTCTGGTAGGCAGTGAATATATGGTTTCCTGCAGCAGCATTTATTAGTCCTCAATAAATGTACCGAACACTCAAAGGTTCAAAGGTTTCTTTATTTGACGTGACTTTGTTGAGTTTTTCCATTAAATGTGAAATCGATTCAATCCTTTATTATTATATAAACATCACTTCTGTTGTTCAATTTATGTGTATAATGGTCAAAAAAAAAAGCAAATCGTCATTACATTCAATAGTTTAAGCAACAAATATATTACATGTCATTAGCGTGCAGTTCAAGTTGATACATCACCTGCTTCCTGCTACATCCTGAAAATGGCACAAAGCTTAAAATGAGGAAAAATTAAAAGGAAGATAATTTAGATTTAAAATGGAGCATCTTTAAATAACAAATTCAGAATTTACCAACAAATCAATTAAGGCTCATTCACAAACTATATTGCTTAAATTTAATGATGGAGATTAACTTTGTAACATTCTACCTACAGTATCTACATCAGTTTAAGTTTTGAGGATTTGTGATCAAGGTTTGTATTTACACTCTAGACAAACAAGACCCTGTTTAATTCAATGAAAACCCCAGCGCAAATGAAAACAAACAAAATCTGTATCAGGTTTGTTGGCTAGCACTACAGAACGAGCAGGTAGCAAACAGGGAGTATGATATTCTGTACAAATGGCACAAACACAAATAAAATCCAAAATTGCAGGATGTTTGTGAGAAATCCTTCTGTCGTAATTTCTCAGCGGGTTTTATGATTTACCCGAGACGTGTCAATATTCTTTAAACCGAAAACTCAGAATGCGTAAGGGGAAGTTTCTGCCACATTAACAAAACAGTGATACGTGCACTTAGGAGACCCTCCGCTTTCAGAATAAAAGTAAAATAATTCTTTGTGACCCTAAAACATTTGAGCTTTTCTTTATGCTAGTGGGTAATTAAACCATAATATTTGAATTATGCAATAAAACTAGGGCTGGTTATAGTACAAAATTCACTCTACAACTCTATGCAGAAAATTCAAAGCCACTGGAAAGAAGTGGTTTTAAATGATGTCATTAACACAGAGGAAGAATCGGACAAAAATGTTTAAGAGTCAGCATTCCTCTAGGAAACCAGCCCCAGAATCAGCACAGCAGGGTTTGTTGCCTTTACAAAGTTTGGGGGGGTTAAGCAGTTTTTACAATACTTTCTATATACAGAGACTGGGTGCTGCAGCCGTTCCTTTGAGACATTATGAATTAGTCCATCTTGGCTGCAGTACGGAGTAAACTAAAATTCACTGAAGTCTGGGAATCGGATTTAAAAAACAAAAACGACAACAACAAAAAACATGAAAATTCTAATAATTTTTTGCTTTTAGACCTGTGTAGGTGAAATCTTCTTGGTACACAATCCCATTTCCCACCCGAATCTCCTTTAAAGCCACAGTTGTTGTACAGAGTTTCTTCACATATAATGGAAAGGTAAACTACCATTCCAGGGCCTCTATTCACAAAGCATTTTTGACTTAAAATATTAAAACAGGACTAAAAGTCTGGATATTTTATTCCCTGAAGATCCAGACCAATGTTGAGTGGGTCATTCTTGCGGCTCAGTGGAGTGTAGCACAAATCCATGGAGGATTTACCTTCTCGATCTATCGTGAACTCGCATGAAGGGCTTGTTTTACGCCCTAAAATGACAAGCATGACCAGAAAATAAACTTTCAACCTAAAAAAAAAATATTGCCATAGTTTGGTTTTTAAATATTAATGTTGGTATGTTTGAGGTTTTCACGGTTTTTAATCCTCATGAGCTGATGGATTAAAAAAAAAATTATAATAGTGGCATTTAAAAAGTGTGCGCTATGTTACACGTACATTTTCTCTAAGGCCCTTTTGTTTTGTAAAATATGAAAGAATTTGTAATAAATTGATGTTTTAACCTCCTAAGACCCGAACTCTTCCACGGCATGCATTTTTGATTTCTCTTTGATATTTGGACATATTGGGGCCCGATGAATGTAAAAACAAAGAATTACCAGATTTTTTTTAACCTTGTTTTTGTTTTTAAGAAAAATAAGAGCCAAATATGAGGATATTCGTTTAAAATTTTGATAGAACAGTAGCAGTATAATAATGTCCTTGTAAGTGGATATCAGGCCCTTGTAGAGCAAAATTCAGTATTTTGGTCTAAATAACCCAAAATGTGATGCCCACATATGTGGACGCCAGGTCCTAGGAGGTTAATGGGTTGGCCCACTGGTCAACCTGTTAAATGTGTGATGAAAGGAAAGGCATTGTAAGTTCTGTCTCTGTGCCAAGATCTCTACCCTGTAGGCATGAATCCTCGATGTTTCACATGGTCTAGCACTCATAAGGACGTTGTGTCCTTAAACACGTACTCAGACAAAAACAGTTGGTTTGGCTTTACTTGAGAAGCCTAAGAGAACTTTTTTTCCCCTCTTTTAAAAAGAAATTAGAAATAAAAATGGACAAACTTTTTTTTTTTAAGTGTTTTGAGTTTAATTGACTGTGATTAAAATCATACACTCTACACCAAAAGCGAATACACACCTGTACAATATTACCTAGATTTCAAAAGATTCAAAACTGTATCACTAACAGCATTATTGCGTGAATTGAAAGGGTATTTCCTCTGATGAAGAAAAGCAAATATTATATAAACACATTTATTATAAAGGAAATATCTACCATTCATTTTTAACTTTGCATGAGAGCAAATACCATACTGCTGTACTCAGAAGTAACACAATTACTGTTGGACAGTACAGCTCTGATCACCTGACCTTTATGTAATATTGCACAGGGGTGTGCTCCCTTCTGTTGTATACTGTAATTGTGTAGGAGCAACTATTAGCTAGAAAGGCTTTGTGAATATGGCCCCGCCCTTCTTTTACCACAGCAGCTGTCCAAATGTAAGAGTGCTGTGTCGCCTTGGTATTACATTGAGGTTAGGGCCTTCTTACTGCGTTTGGTAGCCAGCCATGCCGAAGTTGGCCAGGCTGGACATGACTGTACCAGGCGGGGCTGCGGCCTGGGCTGATGGAGATCCAAAGCCTCCCATCCAGGCTGTTGACTGGGACTGCCTGAAATGATATCAGTTACCCAGTTAGTGCAAATATGGACAAAAATATCAAGTGTGCTGTAAAACAAAGCAAAGAGACAGTTCTTCTCTTTATTAAAATATAATAAGTGGTGTTTAAGTGAAACAGTGTAGTTATACAAAATATCAAAAGTCAAACTCACTCTACTCCAAAACTTTGCTGGTTCCATGTCTGGCCATACATGTTGTAAGAGGGCATTTGCCACCCATTGGTCACATACTGCCCATACTGCTGCTGCTGCTGCTGCTGCTGCTGCTGCTGCGGATTCCCGTAGACCTGGTTCCACTGTCCCCACTGACTGTAATCAACCTGAAGGACATCAGATGACAGAAATGTGAGTAAATATACAATCTCTTACCCGTTTATTCAACAGCAAAAATAACACAACAAAAATACGACACTAGAAACCTTTTTGATGAGTAAATTTCCTCTTCCTTTTTGTGTGTCATTTTTTCTATATTCTGGCTTAAAAGCAAGATTATTTTAAGAGTGGACAAAGTCACGAGTTTCAGGGTGTTTTTGTGGTTTGGAAGTTAAGACATCAATAAACTACATTCTGATTCTAGTGTGACTAGTGTGTAGTCATTCCTACCAATTGTGACATATAAAACGCACATTTTAACACCACTTATGTCACACGTTCTCTCTACCTGCTGTGGACTTTTTGCCATGTCGGGTGATTCTTTGCCCCAGAAGCACTTCACTACGTGTCCTTCAATGACTGTGCCATTTACTGAAACAATGGCATGGGCAGCACTGTCATGGGAGGAAAACCTTCAAAGCAAAAGAGTAGATTGAAAGTCAGATTTTCTACCAGACAAATCACAGGGAGAGTTCACTTTCATACTGCTGAGACCATATTTGATATCATATTACAAAAAGAACCAAGTTTCCTGCTAAGCTTGGATGGAGTTTAAAATGAAAATAAATAATTTAAGCCCTATACTTAACATTAAGACAGGGACATGTTTACCAGCATGTTAAATAACTTCCTTTAATAACATCACATGCACATCGAAACTAAAAAACTTTAGAAATGCTTTGGAAAACTGCATAGGGACAACAACATGGAGATATTTTTCTCTCTTATCCAGAGTTCTACAAGCAGGAACGCTGAATAAACATAACAGCAACTATCGCTGACATTGAATAAGGTATAAATGGTCTCTGACTCATGCAGTGTGCTTGTATTGACACCTAGAGGCCAAATGCTGCAACAGAATCAAGTATTACCTGATGAAAGAATATCCTTTCTCTGGGAAAACCCGGACTTCCATTATCTGACCGAATGGTGAGAAGGTCTGTCGCATTAGATGTTCTGGATAAGATAAACAAGAGTTCAAAAAAAGGGTTCATTGGAGGCAACTTAAAAAGTTATTATTACAAAGTGACTAGAGGGTGCAACAATGGCATCTATAGAATGTGACACTTGCCTGATAGCCCTGATTGGATCCCTCCACAGTACACAGTGCAGTTCTGTGGACTGGATTGATTCACTACGTCATCAAACCTCAGCTGCTTTGAACCATCTGAAATAAAAACAGATTATTTTTAAATAGATGATTATAATTTACACATTTAGTTCATGCTGATAATAAAATCCAAATCAAATCTGCAATTTATGCCCATAAAAGCGCTGCTATTTTTTTTTTTTTTTTAAATCAAACTACACCCAAATGTGACTCATGAAAAGGTGAAAGTGAAGATAAAAGTGAAGGAAATTAAGAGAATTTATTCTTAAGAGAGTTTCTTCTATATTTAAATACAATATCAAAATGCATTGATAACAGACTCTTTGGCTGCTTTATTAGGTACACCTGTTCAACTGCTTGATAATGCAAATATCTAATCAGTCAATCACATAGTAGCTACTCAATGCATTTGAGTAAACCAAGCATCAGAATGGGGAATAAAATATATTTATGTGACTTTGAACATGGCATGTTTGTTTGTCCCAGACAAGCTGGTCTGAGTTTCCATCTACTGGAATTTTCCCAAAGCCATCTCGACTAGATGGGCTACATCAGCATCGGATGACATTCCTGTCAGCTACAATTCACACAGCTACAATACACCAAAAACCAGAAAACAGAAGATTGGACCGTTTCCCGATCTGATTAATCTCAATATCTGCAGCAGCATTCAGACGGTACGGTCAGAATTTGGTGTGAAAAACATGAATGCATGAATCTACGGAAGAGGATTGGGGCCAAAAAGAAGTGGGCACGTCTTCTTGTTTTTTCCGAATTCTGACTTTTTTCTCAGAATTCTGGAAAAGGCAGAAAAAAGACGTGCTCACTTCTTTTTTTTTCTCCCCAGTGGCCATAATCCTCTTCTGAATTAGAACAACAAAGCTTATCATATCTTATGTGGTAGAACGGGAGATTCACATCATGGATTCAAGCTAACAAATCTGCAGCAAACATGTGATGCTATCACATCAATATGGACTAAAATCCTTCAGGCACTTTGTTGATGCTTGGGCAGAGGGGAAAAGGGGGTCCAACCCAATACTAGCAAGGTATACCTATTGAAGTGGCCAGTTAGTTTGTAATTATAGCACCTGCCGAAACTGGATATGTGACAATACTCACTGTCCTGAGTGCTCTTAGGAGCTGGAGGTTTACGCGTAGCCCAGTTAGTCCTGATTTGGCGCCCTCCGAGCCACTGTCCCGACATGTTAATAATGGCATTCTCTGCATCCTGCAAACCCAAGCCAAACAATTACTCATGGATTTGATAGATTTATAAAACTCATTTGTGGCCATGCATGACTCTTTTTAATTTTAAAATAGTAAGTGAAACTGGTGATTAAAATAGGAAACTAGTAATGCTAGATGCTTGTAGTTGTGATAAGACTAACTATTAATAATTGAGTTTTGAATGTATTCAAGTAGGATAAGAAACAGAAAATAGAAATAACCTTCAGTCTGTGTTCTCGCACTGGAGCCTTACCAGTTTGTTGTAGAAGGACACAAATCCATACCCCTTTGATTTGCCTGTCGTCATGTCCTTCACAACTCGGGCATCCCTGGAAGGAGAAATGAGAACAACTTCAGCGCACTTTGAAGTTTAAATCTTCTACACTAAAACAAAAAAAGGAACCACGCAAAACACAATGAACTGTGAATCCTCTACTCTGCCCTACATTAAGCTAAATTAGCTATCATGACCTTGTACTGACTCGTAATATAACTTCAAAGCAACACTTGCAAAACAAGTACAAATACATGCAGCCTACAGTACTGTCTTTAAATCATTTCTGATGTATTAATGGATCTTTACCACTAGAGCACCACTGTTTGCTCAGTCCTCACAACAGTAGGCTACAGATTTAAAAATCACAAAGCAAATGGCTATGGATTACCATGCATTCTCATAAGCTGCTGTTTGTACTCTTACTACAGACAGAGATAAATAGAAAATATCAAAAAGAGAAAAAAGGAATTAAACGGCATACATGGCCTGTTAACAGATTTCTTTATTTTTCCTGGTCAATTCTTTACCACCAATATGGAGTATGGAGTTTGGGGAGCTGCAAATTTTAAGAAATTGACATTTTCAGAATTTTTGGAAGAGGATCATGGCACTACAAACAACACTATGCAAATCAAAAATAAGACAAAACACAGATTTAGAGGAAGACATTTTGTACTGGAATTTGTTAATCTAAGCTAGGTCATGTTAATACATGGCATCTACAAATAAAGACATATGGAAAGAATGGAATAAATAGAGAAAAAAACTACATCTGAGTCTCCAGAGTGAACAGTTCCTTGCTGTTAGCCTTCAAGCTCCTGTCCAATCCTATGAGCATTTCTGTAAAATAACCAAAGTGCTATTACTTCACTGAGACTCAAAACTAAAAGCTGTTCAGGTACATATACACAGCTTACATTTTGCTAACATACTGTACAGTTTACTTACCACACCCTACATATGCATAAAAAACTGACAGTTCAGTCATAAAAATAAAGAAATAATAGACCGACCACACTGTCAATGCAAATGTGTCGCCACTCTATATCTAAAAACAACAACGACATGATTCTAAAGGTATAAGTTACTCCATGTTTAAGTATGTTTACATGCATCGATGTGGGGCCTTTTCTACTCAATGTAAGCAATACTCTTTGTGACAATAAAGGGCTATTCTATGCTATTCTATTCTAGTGTTAATCCTTTCCTGTTACACATTCATTATGTTGTCTGGTTCGTTTTTCTCTCCAAAAGGTGTGCACAAAGCGCCAATTTGCAGTCCTTGACAATCAAACATAATTGTCTTTCATCCAAAAAGATTGTGTCAGAAATGCAGGCCTCATTGTGTAATGCAACTTTCTGTTTCACCTTTACAACCTATAAAACCTGTTTCTCAACCGACTGGGAGGAAGAAAAAAAATATCAGTGGTTGCACTGAAACATATTGTATTACACATAAGACAAGTAGAAAAAAAAATACACACACAAACACTCTCCCACTCACACACACACGTAAAAACTTACGATATTTTCCCAAATGGTGCAAACGCAACCCTGACATCCTCAGTAGTAATCTCTGGATTCAAATCACCCACAAAAACATGGAAGTGATCTAGTACAAAAGAAAACACGGACATGGTAAACAAACTATTTGCCAATCCCCAGTAGACTCTGATTCTAGCAGAGTGTACGTGCGTTTGTGTGCGTGGTGGTGTAGGGGAATCAATAGGTGATCACTCACTGGATGTGTCTTTCTTCTGGCTACTTGGAGTAGTGGCCCAGTTTACTTTAACCTCCTGAAAACAGAATTCACAGAGAGCACTTAAAACTGTGAAGAAGAATCAGGAAAACAATGTTGTATGATATTCAAGGATGAGAAGCATTAACACAACAAATAAACTTAATAACTTTGCATATAATCGTTTAGAGCAGCTATGTCCCACCTTTCCTAATATCTTCCTCCCATTCATGGCTGCAAGGGCTGCAGCAGCATCTCTGTGTTCAAAGAACTCCACAAAGCAATAGGGATCATTGCTCGTGTGCTGTAAGGATAAGATCAGACACAACAGATTAACAGTGTGGCTCAACTAAAACTACAACTCAGTGAAAATGTTTTTATTGTCTTCGGGTTTCTCAACAGTGAAGGCTATCTTTGCCGTTAACTTTTGAGTTAACATTAGGACACGACAACAACGTAGAAAACAAGATAACCCAGCAACCTTCGCTGCTTACCTCTGTGATCATTTTACAGCTTTTGCATGGTCCTATCTGGGTGAAGAGTTGCAGGATCAGAATTTCTGTTACATCCCTGGAGAGGTTTCCCACATACCTAGAGGAGGAAAAATAAAAAGAAGTCCACTTACTCCTGGAAACAAGCTACAGCTATATTTACTTCGAAAAAGTGAACCACGGGTACTTCGTTTCTGGTATTACAGTATCATTGGGGATTATGAGGTTTTGAAGTGAAGTTCCTTACAGTAGTCTGTTTTTTAACGATGTTAGTAACATCTAACAGACAGTTGTTAACACTTATATATAACTCACATATACTTATTAATTAACTCTTATGTCAATTAACCTGACAGTAGTGGATCATAAACGCTAAATGTTTATGTCGTCCAGTTGTTTGTGAAAACAACGGGTAGCTAATTTAGCCACCGAATACCGACGATAGCGAAACTAATGACACGCAACGTTACTGCTGGACACGAAAAACTACTTACAGGGTTCTGGGGTGCATTTCGTCGTCCATAGTCGATGCTGAGAGTAACCAGGGAAGAAAACGCCACTTACTAGCTAGTTCTAGCTGGTATTAACTGGCAATTAGAAACCGCAACTAGCTAACTAGCTTAGAAGCTAGCTAACCGGGCGCCAGGGCATACGTCACACTGTGAGAGTCCAGAGTACGTACGTGCGTGTGCAGGAAGAGACCCGTCACATAAGGTTGAAGTAATAAAAGGGTTTTTTTTATGTTCTTAATTGTAAAAAAATGAAAAATTCTTAAAGACCGTTACTTCTGAATGATACAGTTTTTTTTAAATTAACTGTAAAAAGCCAAAAGAGCAAACCTAATGTGTACTTATTTTATTCATTTTGGCAAAGGAAGCTGCATACGAAACTCTTATTTTGAAGTGCAAAGCAAAGGTACGCTTGTTTTCAATGCCGAGATTTGACGGCTCAAGGCAGTGGCGCGAACCACCAGGAGGTTTCTCGAATCTGAGCTCAGATGTCACTGTGAAGAAATTTCCCGTTTGACTTGTACATTCACGCTTTTTTAAAAAAACCCTTTAAAAAATTAAGCAAAAAAAAGCAAGGGGTGGGGAAGGGGGGAAGGAAAATAAAAGGCAAACGAAAAGGTAAAAAAAAGTTGAATAACAAGATTGTTGAGTTCATTGCCTGAACTGTTGTGATAACCCTGGGTGTACAGTACCAAAGAATTGTACTTTTTTATACTATCCAAAGACATTATGTTTTTTTTCTTTCCCCCCTCATTTTTATTTTTTCCTTGTGGTTTAAACTTGGCGCATGGTGGGCGCTTTTATTTTGAAGGACTTTTATTAAAGGACAAATGCGTAAAAAATTATCCCCTGTCATTCTTAAGTCTACTAGTAATTTTCCATTAAAAAAAGACTTTAGTTACTCTCACTCTTTAATGTTACTGGCTCTAATTTGTGTTGCGCAACCGTGATATTTTTACAGCCATAAGAAACCGTCTGAGGTGGATTAAGAAAAGCGTGGCGATGGGTAATTAACGGTGATATAATTGACAGGCTTGCAACAATTAAAGTTGGCTTCCCCTCCTTGCAGGCAGATATCCAATTAAAACGAATTGCTCCCATAAGCTACTTAATACACATATTTTATTACTGTCAATCACGTGTGTATTTCCTGGAGTGCCAAAATGCAAATATTAGATGGCGTTGCCTGCAATGTCCAAAATATCAAACACCTTTAAAAATCCATGTGTCGAACCTTTGTGACCCTGTTAATCCCACGAAATCAAAGGTTTGCTGCACTGGTGTTTTCCTTGTAGTACAGGGCACAATTGGAGTAGTCCTTTGATTAAGAAAGATCAGTCATTAGACGTGTCACTGTGCCCACACTTATCACACCACCAGTTACATAATTGTGCACCAAATCAATGCAAACCCAGACTGAGTTCCCTTGGACAGCATTTATCACGTGGGAGTCTGAGTACATCTATTTGGAGAACATCTTTTTAAGCAAACACTTTGGGATTCCCTTGTCTTGGAAAATGGTCCAGGGGCAAGGGAAACTGAGGAAGGTCCACAGTGCCCACTGTACACATAAGGGTGATTTCTTCTCTGCCCAGACAGGACACTGTGATTTAGCTACAGCACAGATGGAAAAAAAAAGGTTGCCTGGTGGGGTGGGCAAAAAAAAAATATACCGAGGGTTTACTCTGTGCCTATGTGAGGGGGGTCTGCCTGCGACATAAAAAATCTGGGAACCCATGCCACTGTATCCAGCGCTGTCCGCCCCCAACATTAACCCTGCTATTTCGAGAAACTTCCAGCCCACTTTTCCACGTCACTTGAAGGAATCTTTAAAGCGTCCGTCGCCCGTATAAAATGTCTCAGTACTCGACAGCCAGGAATATGAACGGCATGAAGACACAGTCACCGATGCTGACCATGGCGAGTAATGACAACGACCCTCTCCCCCTCGGTTGGGAAGTAAAAATTGACCCTCAGACTGGATGGCCCTTCTTCGTGGACCACAACAACCGCACCACAACCTGGAATGACCCGAGACACGACACGAAAAAGGTAAAAGAGCGGCGGGATAAAGTTGGTTAGTTAACGGTAACGGCTAACGGCAGTGTCGCCGCTATTTTTTTTCTGTTGAAGTGCGTCGGTTGTGGTGCATGTTTTGGTTTGTTGCGTTGTTAAAGCGGCAGAAGCCTTTGCGCTACATCACTGTTATATATTAGTCTTGTTGACCGTAGGCCCTGTTTGGCACCGTTGCCTCCCCCTCACGGACAGCTCATAAGCCCATTATAACGGGTGATCAACTCTGATATGTTCCCGAGTCATGATCTAACACTATTATTACTCGATGACTCACTCTGCAGCATGCAAAAGGCTACCCATGATGAGCTCCCCGGTATTTTAATGTGTTTCTTTCACGGTGGAAAACACTGCTGCGACGTCCTGCTCATATTAAACTTTTTCCCTTACAAGGATCGAGGCTGGTCCACTTGCTTCGGTTGTGTACGGCTGTAGCCGGGCGCTGGCTGCCCCCCGCGTATCGCATTCAGCTGTATTAAAAACCGTGTTGTGAAAGCGCACAGGTCTGCAGAGAAAACCCGTGGGCTGAAGTGAGCTTCACAGCCTGCCAGCTGGTAATCTTTCGTCTCAGAGAGAGAGACGCTGTTGTCCAAAGTTAGCGTCCAGAGGAATCTGCTAGAAAGACACAGCTGTTGGGGGATAAAATTGGTGCAATGGTGCTGGCAGCGTGGAGTGTCCCATAGTGGCAGAGGGCAAAGGGTCGTTCACGGCTATATCATTACTTTAGTCCTACTGGAAGAATGCCACTGATTTACAGATAAATGCAGTGTTTGCTTTGTAGGTGTTTACTTTGGGTGTGTTTCGGGCAGCTGGTACAACTTTTGTCACTTTTCAGTTATGCCATTAACTGAGTGCTGAACTGGCAGACCTGTTGCTTGTACCCATCCATAGCTGTCACCTGCAGGTGTCTATTCTAAAGTAATACTAATAGAAAACAAGCGCCTTTCTGCAGTAGAAAATGGACATTTAAAGCATTGATTTACTAGTCACACTGTAGTACCCAGCCCCTTCTTTTAATTACATTTTACTTTTGTATGCATACAAATGTATCCTGGGATTGTATATGATTTGATGAATAAATGTTGCTCAAGAAAGAATTTACTGTGCTATGTGGAAAGAACTCGTATATTTACTCTTTTTTTTTTTCAATCAAAGCAAACCACATTTCCTCTCTCTGTAAAAATCCTAATGTTTGGCTGATATTATTAGATCCAAGGATGTGCTAACTGTTGTTGTTGGATAAGTCAGGACATTCATCCAGGTTATGTTACTCTGATTGTGAAACAATCAACAATAATATTCATCACGGAAACAGCAAGCTGTCTGACGGGGAAACGCACCAGAGCCTGTGGGTTCACATATCAAAGATTCAATGAGGTGATACTTTTGGCATCCCTCTGCGAAATTGTGACATTTTAAACTGTAACCTCTGCAGTTACCTCAGGACGGAAAACACTTTCCTTTTTAAAATTCCTTAATAGTTTGAAAAAAACATTTAGTGGGACATCGTAAAATGTCCTGTTGTACGTGGACTTAAATGTAACTCTTTAAGTGGACGAGCTTATAGCTGAATATTTAACATATATAAAAGTAATGTTGCTTCTGTTACACACCCATGAGCAAGAATAAGTTGGGTAAAAATATATTAAAGCACATTTTGTAATCAACCGATGCCTAAAATTTGCAATAAACTACAATAGCAACTGTAATTCATCTGAGTATAAGGTTATATAGATTGCTATATTGCTATGTTTCAGGTTCGAGAAGTGTCAGCAAATGGACCCAACATACAGCCAGAACTAAGTCCTCAGGAGACACAGAAGACCTTTGTGAGGGAGATGAAGCACCCCATTCTTCGCCCAGGTTATGTTCCCATCCCAGTCTTTCATGAAGGCGCAGAACTGAGGCAGCAGCAGCAGCACCCGTGTTATTCCTACATCCAGCCGAGCATTGCACAGAACATCCGGACAGACGGGCGGACACCTTCCCCAACGCCGGTTCTCCACTGCAGGCCTAGATCGCCTTTACATGGCCCGTCAGACAGCTCCTCCTCTGAGCCTGGAAAGACCAGCTCGCCTGTCTCACAGACACCAGAGGTGGGAATTGAGTTTAAATGTGCCACCAGATGGAGTATAATGTTTACAGTAGGCAGAAATGTTCCAATTTTCAAACAACTACTGAATTTTGACTGTTTTAATTTGGTCATTTATTTTTAAGGCTTATACTGTTACGCATCACCAACCTTCACGTCCCAGCAGCACCGGTCTCCAGTCTGGTTATATCCCTATACCAGTGATTCATGAGGGTGGAGGGGGACAGACACAGGTTCAATTAAATCCCTCAGTTTACTCTCAGCGCATCCCTTACCCAGAACATCAGCAGCCCTTCCATCGTCTTCAGACAGATGAATGGCCCGGCTACTCTGCTGCAATGCAGCCCCCCCGGGAACAGGCTTCGCCAACTCTGTTTCCTCAGCACCGCGATACTGCCTCCATTCATCTCCCTCCTCACATCAGAAGCCAGTCACCTGTTATATCACAAGTGATGGGAGAAAGGCCACAGGTAATTTTACTTTTTCTGTGTATTCACTTGGCGTGTTGTTGTTTTTTGTTTTCTTCAGATATATATAAAGCTTTGATTTCCCTGTTAGCATGCTGTGGCCTAGATTTTGACAGATTCCAATAAATTGTTTTTGACGTCTAAGGTTCAGCAGCATATCCTCACGAGAGAGCCGCCACAAAAAATGGAGCAGGAACAACAAAGCATGCAGCAGAAACCCGAGAACACGCAGCTCCCCCAGCCGATGCACACAGAAGCCGACGTCCAAAAGCCTCAGCAACCTCAACACTTCCAGCAGCCTCCACCTCAGCAGCCTCAACACTTCCAGCAGCCTCCACCTCAGCAACCTCAACAGTTCCAGCAGCCACAGCAGTTTCAGCAGGCACCACCTCAAACGTCTCCACAGCCTCAGCAACCTGAACAACCACAACACCACAGTTCAGACATCACAGTTCAAATACCTCCAAAACCAGAGCCCCAGGACACGAAATCTTTTCCTCCAGAGGTCCCACCTGGAAAAGTAGAGGCTGGACAAGCTGCTCAGGGTCCCATCCACCCAGGATTAGCTAAGGTACAGCAGATAGTGGAAAGAGTCGCTAAACTGGAGCAGGAGGTGAAGTGCTTTGATGGGAAGAAGAATGATAAGAAATACTTGTTACTGGAGGAGCTGCTCACCAAAGAGCTCTTAGCGCTGGACTCTGTCGACCCGGAGGGCCGTTCAGACGTACGGCAAGCGAGACGAGACGGAGTCCGTCGCGTCCAGACCATACTAGAAGAACTAGAGCAACTGGAGGAGACTGTGATGGAGGGACAGAAAGGAGAGCCCAGCATGAAGGAGAACATTGAGATGACAAAGGAGACATCGCAATGACTGCACACTTCATAAAAAGAGTCAAGAGGGATTACCTGCTGTATATTTGATAGTGGATAAGTCTGCTCTGACTAACTCTCCTCCTCCTCTACCTACAGCATTTGTGGAAGTTGCATGCATTGATTAACAGTGTTGGTATGTCCAGCCATTCAGCACATAATTGATGGTAGCTCAGTGCAATCATGTTTTTTCAAGCCAATGTTGTTGCCTTCTATGTTGTGCCGATGTCTTTATAATAAGACGGCCGTCATGATTATTGGTTGACAACAAATACCAGGCAAGGGTTAAATAAGAGGCCTTTTTTCAATAAATGGAAGAGAAGCATAAGTATTTTCTTAAGAAATGTCATGTGTAATTGCCTTTTGTCTGATCGAATATCATACGAAGCTTTTCACAATCCAGTTGGTACACGTGTTTGTACACAAGTGCAAACGTCGGGGCTTTAAAGCAGAACTCTGCTAAACTGAGTCAACAAGGAAAGCATTTCTCCCCCTTTATCGCCACATGGCCACGTTGGAGCTGCTTTGTCACAGAACACAGTGAATATGTTTATTAGAAGCTGCTTTTTGGTGCATTACTGATTCTGCTGTCTTTGCACTTTGCCATCATTGAATTGTATCATGCTGAAAATCAGCAGCACTTCGTTTTAAGTATATCAGTTAAAGGAGTTTTGATTGATGTGTTTGAGTGTTTGTATGTGAATTGGTTTTCTCGTTATTTCAAATCATGATATTAGTATTTATATCATTATATGAAGTATTTTGGTACATTAATGAATGTGTAATAATAAATGGAGGGTGAGATTTGTATCTTACTTGAGATGTGAGACAATCAGCACTTGGTGCTAAATAGGAGATGCAGTTAAGAGATTGTCAGAATGTCCTTGTATAACTACCAAAGCCACAATCTGTAATAACACTAACGCACACACACACACACACACACACACAAATGGCCCTAAAAGCCTTAAAGATGCCAACAGCGATAAAATACCCCCCAAAACACTATAGTCTGTCAGTTTTATGATCACACTGTTTGTGTAGTAATTTATTACTCTAACAAGACTGTAAGCCATCTGCCTAACACTCTTAACCAGAAATTATAGATCGTGGCTTAATGTTGATCACGGTTTATTAGTAGCTTTGATGAAAGAAATTCACGTTGGTATGGCTGAAAATAAAATGACTTTGACATGAATTTTGACTGATGCTTGGGTTCCCAAAGATTCTCAAAGTGTGAGCCTTTTTATTTTATGTTTTTATGTTAATCGTTTACTCAAGGACAAGAAAATTACCAGGTAATTGAATTGTATATATGTATATATGTATACGTATATGTCCACTTGGCCAGCTACCAAATCAAGCCTGATTTTAATAAACACAAGTATGTGTATCCTCCATTTCCAATGCAAACGTGTCCCGTGCCTAGTAGGCAGCTGTCTTAAGTCTGCCTTATTTCCTGCTAAAGACTTTTCCATGGTGAGATTAACAGTTATCACACAGTGTGAGGTCAGCTGCTCCCTCCCTGTTCCCTAAGGCTCACAGTGAATCATGACTGGGAACATTTCTGCCCTCTTTTTCCTGGATGGGTGTGGACAGTTAAAATGAGCCCTTCACTGATGAATGAGCTTAACCTCCAACATGAGTTTAACGATTATATTATATTTCTCTGGTGGTTATTCAAGCAGATAACCGCCTAATTTTGAAAGCATTTATCATTCAGATTTAAGCCCAGTACTGGTTTAGCTGTGGTATTGTGCCCTTATAGGGTGGCTGGTTAAATAATAACACCTGGGAAATGTGTTGGTAACGTGTTTGTGTTTTTATAGCTTCTTAGTCCTTTAAAGTGTAAATATAAGATTAGTTAACAATTACAGTAATCATATGGTAAACAGTATGACGTGGGGGGGGGATGATCAATACCTGCACACACCGGTGATGACGGATGTCACGTGTCATTGTTTAGACCAGGAAACTGCCTATTACGTCTTGAACGGCTCACCGCTGCTTCACCCCGGGGCTGTTTCTCACTCACTGATGTGTAGCCGCCTTCACTCTGTCCACCATGACCGTGGGAAGGGATGCTACTCCGGTACAGAGCGAGTTTGAGTATCAATATGCGCAGAAGTGGAATAAACAAATCCGACACGCATCCAGCTGCTGCTCCCGCTAGCTCGCTAGGTAGCTAGCTCTAGTAGCACGCGAGCCAGTGGGAAACGAGCTAACCGAGGCTATCGACGGTTAATCGTCGAGACGTGAAGGACCAGGACCGGGCTGTCGGACCAGCTAGTTGTTTGTTTTTGTGTAACCTGAAGAGACAAAAATGGAGTTGTTTCAAGCTAAAGACGACTACATTCTTCAGAGCGGGGACCGTGCTCTGTGGTGCAGCCGAAAAGACGGGACGATGACCGTCAGACCTGGTACGTAGGTACTGGATGTGGATGTCGCTTTTCACTGCTGCAGCCGGCCATTTAACATTACATTACAGTGCCACTAACATTTGGACTTACCACTAAAGTCAAGACGAAGCGTCGTTTTTGCTGGCTTGTTTTAAGCTGACAGCATCACTGTGCTCATTGGGTTTTGTCCCAGTGCACCTCAAACACATCAGCAACCTTAATCTCTCGTGTCTGACGCGTATTCATCTCTGTAATAAACCCTTTGATGATTATTAGATCGAAGCTAATTTACCTACCTCCGTTAAACACAACAAATGCTTGCTAAACGGTATTTTTAATGGTTCAAGCATTGATCCCAAGCTTTGAAATGATCGCGTCTTTGCTTTCATTTCGACAGTGCCAACACCCCTAACAGACTTCAAACTTCTGACTTTGCTCTTTATGTTACACACTGGAAGGTGCATCTCACTCTTCAGCTCTTTTTTTTTTTTTTTTAAGACAAATCTGATATAAAACAAGACAACGAGAAGGTGAAAAAACCGGAAAAGTGATTGATTAATGAGAGCTAAATTATAATATAATTCCGATAT
This sequence comes from Pundamilia nyererei, assembly GCF_000239375.1. Taxonomy (NCBI): domain Eukaryota; kingdom Metazoa; phylum Chordata; class Actinopteri; order Cichliformes; family Cichlidae; genus Pundamilia; species Pundamilia nyererei. Next base: position 66,324 of record NW_005187463.1, read on the forward strand.
AAAAGTGCATACAGACCAAAATTTAAAGCTAGCATATTGAGTGTTATTGCCAGGTTCTGGCTGTTGAGTCACATAAACGAGTACTGAAACACTGGCTCAGCTGTGACTAATGATTGGACATGCTTTGATGTTAAATGAATACCAAGGCCTGTGGTATTAACATTTTCCCAGCAGAAGGGAAAGAAAAAGTTTTATGAGAGTCAGCACAAGAGCTGTGCAGGTCGTCCCCTGTGGCAGTTGAAGTAGTATGGTTGTGCAGCCATCCTGAACAGGTTTTTAGTTGCACCACTGTTTCATTATTTAATTGGAAAAAGGGTTTCCGCTCCTCACTGCGTTTCCACTTCACTCTCTCGCACATAGTTAAGTATTTCACTGATTGTACTTTCTATGTGAAGCTGTTGTTGTTACTTTTTTAACTGTTTTTTTATTTATTTTATTTTTACGTTGTTTTGGTTTTTTTTTTGGTTTTTTTTAATTAAATTTTGCCGTTTTCTAGACCTTTCTTGTGGGGGCCCTCCCAGCCGGTTCCCCCGCACATTAAATTGTCTGCCTTGTGGAACAGGAAGACTCATTGTTTAGGGCAGCTTACAGTTCATGTTCTCCACCCTTAGCCACGCCCTTCACATTTTTCCAATTTCCTCCACTGTGATGTGTAATCTCTCACCAATGCAGAACATTGCGTTTTATTTGCTGGGCTGACCTTATACTTGACCTGGTGTTCGGAAATAAAAAATAAATAAATAGGCAAAGCTTGTCTTTTCATGCATCATATCACATTTTATTCAATAAAATGAAAGCAGGCAGACTTTCCTGCAAGTGTATAGCTGTCATTTTATATAGATATGCACGAACAAACAGTGAGAGACCTTACAAGTTTGAGACAGAAAGTCTACTGCCTGTGAGTTGTCACCACCTTTACACAGCGTTCACATCATCTAGGCTTGAGAGTGTTCTAAGTATTAATTAAAAAAACAAAAAAACAAGTTCCTGCATGTAACAGAGCACCAGCCAACTATGACTGTCGTTTTGTCGTGACTACTGTACTTTTGTTTGATTAACTCATATGCAAAACTGTGACCAAAAAAAACAGACAAACTGTGTCTGCAGAAAAATGTTACTTATGGCTTCTTATATGCTGCAGAGCATGTATTACAGCATTGTTGTCGTGTTTCATCTCTGTATTTTTCTTTCAGCCACAGACCTGCTGTTAGCTTGGAACCCAGTGTGTTTGGGTTTGGTGGAAGGTGTCATTGGAAAGATACAGCTTCACACAGGTACGTGGAGCACGGAAGACCTTTGAACACTTCGCAGAGCAGGCGCATTCTCGCCAGTGCTTTCCATCTGTGTGTGCTTGGACTTTTGAGCCGCCAAATCATCCGGTGCTCAGGATGTTTCTTATTCACCAGTAAAGGTGTGAAAAGAAATGTGTGAAAGAGCTTTGAAATCTGTGTAGTAATCAAGAGGAGTGAATCAATACTGATGATTCAATTGATGACAAGCCCCGATTTGTATGATGCCGAGTGCTTTTGTTGTTTTTATACATTCTAGTATAAGCGATATTATTTAAGAGATTTCTTGTGTTGCCGTTAATGACCGATGTGCAGCTGCTTTCTTCACACATTTTCAGAATGTGAGGAATTTTGCACCCATGATGCAACTCTCCCACCTTTTTTTTTTTTTTTTTCCTCCCCTCCTCTTGACAGATCTTCCTCTCGGCCTTGTGTTAATCCGTCAGAAAGCGCTGGTCGGCCACTTACCGGGAAACCACAAAGTCTACAAGATCACCAAGATCGCCGTCATCCCCTTGTCTGACGAAGAGCCTCAGGAGCTCGAGCTGGAGGTGTGCACACATGCGCTGTTTATTCTGCTCTTTAACTTCTGTTTTAATCATGCTTTCAGTTCCCTGGGCAGTACTTCTAACTGTTAAAATCCTAAATTGGTATTAATGTATCCAAGAATACACTATGAGTCAGTGTATGATTCAGCTCTGAGAATGGACTGAGGTGTAGAAGTTGTTTAGATAAGTTTTGTTTTTGCACACACATATCTAGTTTAAAAAAAAAAATACATGCAGACATAAAATAACTGCAGCAGACCGCAAAGGATGTTGATTGCTGAGATTTGAGTTTTTCAGGGGAGCTTCGTGGATGGTGAGACAGAATATTTCCAAGTGAGTAATAATGGCGGTGGATTGTTAGCAGAATGGCTTTTAAATCTTGTCCACTTGTCCCTTATAGCGCAGAATGAACACGTGTCTCCCTTTGTGCATAGAAATCCTGGTGTGTGCATCAGTGTAGATGTTGGCTTGTTTACAGCAGCCCTGTAGTAGTATTGCTACTATAGTTTACTCTAGTGTCCTATTTGGCTGTTTTTGTAGAGGTTATCTAATATCTGACATCTGATACCAAATTCACTTTTTTTTCCAACTCTGTCCTCGTCCCATTGAACGTGTTTGATGGTCTAAATATCACTATCATGTTTCGATTTGTAAAGCTGCAGAAATTTGATAGACCATCCTCTTTTCTTTTTTTTTTCCAGCTTTGCAAGAAGCATCACTTTGGCATCGACAAACCAGAGAAGCTGGCCCAGTCTCCAGATGAGTCCAAGCTGATGAAAACTTTAAGTCAGATCAAATCTAATGTGGCTGTGCCCATCAAGAAAAAGGTATTGTTTTGTTTTACACACAAGCATGGATTATCATCTTGAAACTGATCCCCTACCTTTCCTCCCTTTCAAACTAGGGAAGGCTTTGAAGTTCTTCTAGGATTTCCTTCTTTTGTTGACTTACTTTTTCTTTCCACCTGCCCAATCCAGTATTCCCCTGCTTTCCAGGTCAAGGAAAACAAAGAGAAGGAACGCCTGGAGAGGCGGCTGCTGGATGAGCTGTACAAGATATTCATGGACTCCGACTCCTTCTACTACAGCATGACCTACGACCTGACAAACAGTGTCCAGCGTCAAGGAGACTCTGATAAGTCTGACATGCCTCTGTGGAAGCAGGTTTGGAGTTATTGAAGTTATTTTATTCTGCTTATGTCTACTACACAAACTCCTTATTGTGGCTGACTGTGTTTTTACTCTGTGTTAAAGGTGGATGACCGTTTCTTCTGGAATAAACACATGATCCAAGAACTTATTGACCTTCAGGTATTGAACACCCGCCCCACCCATCTACTGGGAAATACAGAGAGCGTCTGCTTAGTGCTGCTTTTCTATTTTCAGGCCTGAGTAATTAGAATTAAATGAAAACACCGTGTTCTCCTGAAAACTGCTTACAGAGTCATTGTATTTTCTGTAAAATAGTCAGCTTAAAAGAGTGTAGTTGGTCATGCTGTTTAAATGTGGCATTTGTATGTACTGATAAATGCCAGGGCGTTATCAAAAGCAGCATGAAAATACTCAAAGGCGGGATGCAAAGTACTTTCTTATCAACCTGGCCTCAAACTAAATTTTTATTTTTATTTTTTTAATGTCTGTTGAACGTTCCAGGTCCCAGAGGTTGACTTCTGGGTGATACCAATCATCCAGGGCTTTGTGCAGGTGGAGGAACTGGTGGTAAACTACAATGAGACCTCTGATGAAGAGCGGAGCAGCCCTGACACCCCACCAAAGGAGATCACTTGTGTTGATGACATCCATCCTCGTTTCACTGTGGCCCTGATCTCCAGACGTAGCCGCCACCGCGCAGGTAGAGTTTGCCTTAGGGGAGTCATGCTCTGATTCAGTCCAGTTGCATGGGCTGCAACAAGTAATTAAGGCACATTCTGGTAGCTAGCTGATTTATTGTCTGCAAGTGAAGCATGATCCAGGATATAAATAGTCTGAATAGTCCACATGCATTATTCTACCCCAAAGGGATGCGGTACAAACGCAGAGGAGTGGATACAGACGGCCATGTAGCTAACTATGTGGAGACGGAGCAGTTGATTCACGTGCACAGCCACACTCTGTCCTTTGTGCAGACTCGTGGCTCTGTGCCTGTCTTTTGGAGTCAGGCAGGGTATCGCTACAACCCCCGGCCACGGATAGAAAAAGGTCAGTAGAGCTCTATCTTGTATTTAGACCTAAACTGATGGTTTCTGACACTCTTTGTGTAGAAATCTTTCCAGTAGCAATTTCTCATGAGGTAGCTTAAAAATTGTAGCCTAGCTTCTCTGCCCTTGCTCTGATTATTATTTTTTTCTTGCATAAATTCTAGATTGTAATCAGTAAATTATTTTAACTGTGACTGCCTCCTTGTTTTGCATTGGAAACAACATAAATAACTCTTTCACCAGAATCAATAATAAAAAAAAGCTTTTAATGCATATTTTCACCTGACATTTCAGGAGAGAAGGAGACTACGACCTACTTTGCTGCTCACTTTGAAGAACAACTTAAACTGTACAAGAAGCAGGTGAGTGTTCCTCACCAGAGTGCATACTTGTATATCTGCTTAGGCTATTTATTAAATGCATTTTCTGTTATTTACTTTGGGTTGTGGTGTCTGCAGCTATACATAGTGCTTTCATAACCCGCTTCCTGTTGTAACTTATACAGAACATCCTGCTAATGATCAGTGACATTGCTTGTCAGTAGCTTGGATTATTTCAGATAGTGTTTACAGTAGTGTAGCAGTACTTTTATTTAAGCTTGTGATGAGCTCAGCTGTTGGCTTTTTTTTTTAAAGACTTAAGCCTGTTTCCCAGTTTTGTTTTGTTTTTTCTTCATGTGATAAAGTTAATATTTATTTTTTCACTCTTCACTGAACCCAAAAATCTTAAAAATCCAGTGACAGCACTTTTTGGTGTCTTCTTTAGGTCATCGTTAACTTGGTGGATCAAAGTGGGCGGGAGAAGATAATTGGTGATGGATATCTGAAACAAGTCCTCCTGTACAACAACTCTAACCTCACTTATGTTTCATTCGACTTTCACGAGCACTGGTGAGACAGACCCTTTTTACACGAGCGTCTTTTACACGAATTTCACAATCTATATATGACCACAGTACATTCACTTCCCCTGTATGGTTCTTGTATCCTGTTTCTCAGCCGCGGCATGAAGTTTGAGAATGTGCAGATACTGACAGATGCCATTTCTGACATCATCACTGACATGAAGTGGGCCTGGTAAGTGTCGTGCCACCTGAGCACTATAGCATGATAAGTTTGGTGTCAAAATGCGATTTCTGTGAATGTGTCTTGATTCTGGTTGTGTGTCCCTCTGCCAGGGTGGACCAAGCAGGAGTAATCTGCAAGCAGGAGGGCATCTTCAGAGTAAACTGTATGGACTGTCTTGACAGGACCAATGTGGTCCAAGCTGCTATTGCCCGGGTAGTGATGGAACAACAGGTCTGATATTCTGGATTTTTTTTGTTTATGATAACTTATATTTTAGAAATCCTGATTATTAAAAAAAAGGTCAATAACCATTATAAATATCAAGGATTGCATTTTATGTGTGCTTTTCTTCCTGCAGCTGAAGAAATTGGGTGTGATGCCTCCAGAGCAGCCTCTGCCTCTCAAGTGTTACAGGATTTATCAGGTCATGTGGGCAAACAACGGTGACACCATCAGCAGACAGTATGCTGGCACAGCAGCTCTCAAGGTATCTTAATTGTATGAGGTCTGGGATAATCCTACTAAGAAGTGCTACCCAAATCTGAGTACAGTGTAATGTTTTCCTACTGTAAACTTACTGAACAGCACCTTTTCAGAACCAAATGACACACAGGGAAGCATCTAGTATTCTAAATGTTCTTTAGAAGACTTGACAGAGAGAAAAAAGTGTTAAAAACAGAAACGGTACTTCTCACATATTGTCATATTGGGCAATAACTGTGAATGTGCAAATACACAAGTGTTAGGTAAGCCATATTTAAACAAAAAGGAATGTCACAAATATGGACATAACCTTTTAGCACTGCACTCAGGTCGTCAAATAATTAAATAAAAAAAGCAGTGCGACGAGTTAAAGGTAACACTTTTGTCCTGTTTTAGGGGGATTTCACCAGGACGGGAGAAAGGAAACTGGCCGGTGTCATGAAGGACGGGGTGAACTCAGCCAATCGCTACTATCTGAACCGTTTTAGGGATGCTTACAGACAAGCAGTGATTGGTATTTGAAAACAAAAAAACTACTCATATTGGTTTCTACCTATAGTGTCTTGAAATCAATCCTTAATTTGCATTTGTTAAAACTCCTTTTGCTTCTGTCTGCAGACCTGATGATGGGCCTGCCAGTGACGGAGGACCTTTACTCCATCTTCAGTAAAGAGAAGGAGCATGAAGAAAAAGAAAAGGAGAGCCAAAGAGGGGCCCAGGAGCAGGTCAGCCTCCTCCTGCAGACCTACATGCAGCTGCTGTTACTAGACGATGAGAAGTTTCACGGAGGCTGGGCCCTCATAAACTGTGACATGAGGTGAGCGAAATGCTGTTCTGACTGTGCGTTGATGCTTAATGGCTTTATATAATCAGGATATAGCTGAACTATAGTTCCATCGAGGCTTTTCCGTGCTCTTTTAATCCCACTGTTCTCTTATCTCCCACCAGCCTCATTGATGCAACCAACAAAGATGAAGATGTGCTGCTGCTCCTGTCTGATAAAGCATACTATATTGCCTTGTAAGTTGAACCTTAAATTTGCGAAAGAAAAACCCCCAACTCTTATATTTGACTTATATGTACATTTATTTCCTTGTAGCTATGATGAAGAAGCAGATAAAGTCAACCAGTACCAACGCCTCATTTTAGAGGGTTTGGAAAAGATCGAAATTGGTAAGAAGTTAAACTCCAAGGAGAAGTGAGAGCTCTTGTAGACTCAGTGAGTCATTCAACACTTCTCGAAAGTGTGCTTAACAGTTTCTTCCGTAACCTTTTAGAAATATCTGCGCTCATTATGATTCATGAAACGGAAGCAAATCACTACAAACGGATATTAGAAGTTGCACTTCGCATTGCAGGTCCTGAGCCTACTCTGTTCGGGAAGCCAAAGTTCTGCTGTATGCGGCTGCACTTCAAGAACGAGGAAACTAGCGGATACTTTCACACGCTGCGAGCTGCAACGCGAAATCCCGAGGATGATGGGAAAGGTAGTGTGTGACTATTTGAATTCTTTAAATAAAATGAGAAAAAGTGTGCAGATATTGCTTAAGACTTAACACTGTGACATTTCACAGATACATTGCAGTGCATAGCTGAGATGCTTCGCATAACTAAGCAGGCTACAGGGAATGACCTGCTTGTGGTTGAAAAGAAGCTGGAGAGGTAAGTACAAATTATGCTGATTAGCATTCGTCTCGGTCTCTCTTTGATATGATTTCAGTGTAACGAAGTTAAACATTCAGACTGCATTGCCAACTTTTAGACAGCAGCTAGAGCTGTGACTTAAGTTGCGTGTGTTTTCCAGGCGGCAGAGTAAACCTCACGAGGATATCATGGGGATCCAGAACAAACCTGCTGACCAAGTTCAAGGGAGCTCCGGCCTTGCACAAGGCAAAAGTTTTATCCTCAATAAATTCTCCACTCTAAATCAGAAAGTGAAACAGACCAAGACAAATGTGAACATCGGCCCCTTCAAGCCCCTCGGTAAGCTGGGCAGCTTCTCTAAGCCTGATGTAAAAGTCAATTTTCTAAAGCCAACTATGCATGTCAACCTGTGGAAGTCGGACAGCAGCTTGGAGACATCAGATAACGTCGCTGGCACGGGAGCCCTAAAAGACATTGGTAATGAAAACTATGGACACTCTTCAGATTCAGATTCTTATAATTCAGACCCGGAGCACCCGTGCTCTGGGTCCTTAGAAAATGTGGACTATGTGCTGCCCAGCTGCGGCATCGTAGCATCAAATCCCAGACTGGGCAGCCGCTCCCAGTCCATCGGTAGCGCAGAGCTAAATATACCCTCTGTTATCCGGGTCACGGGCTGTGACGGGAAGCAAGAAAGCTCAACTCACATTAGTGATGACAAGTCTCCCGGGGCTGCCTCAGTGGCTGAAGAAGCCATTCTCATTGACTTTGGTACTCCCATCGATGCCTACTGCCACCAGTTCATCCAGGATGCACAGACCAAACCTGTTGAGGTGTTCGGAGAGCTGCCACAAGCTGCCATACCTCCACTCCACAACCCTGCAGTGCCTGTGCATAAAAAGAACCCAGCAGACTCAAACAAGCAGCCAAGCTCAGAGCAGATGGAGCAGGAAGAGCCTCAGCTCCCCAGGCCATCCCAGCTAGACGTCCAATCCTCTACCTCCAGTTCCAGCCTCCTCACTATCCAGAAGCCTAGCTCTGCAGTCTCAGGAGGCTCTCAGAAAAGCGCTTGCTCACAGGTGGAGGGCAGCCTCGGCCCTTCGCCTGCCGACAGCAACGGCAGCCGAGTGGTGTCCCCCTTTGCCAAGATCAAGAGTTCCATGGTCCAGGTGGCCAGCATGACCCAGGCGGGATTCACTCAGGGCATCAATTTTGCAGTTGCAAAGGTACAGAAAAGCCCCGAGCCAGAAGCTGTCAACGAGGTCCAAGAGAACGAGTTGAAGGCAATGTTTACACAGTGCCAGACCAGGATCATTCAGATCTAGTGCTTTCCTTGTAGCAGCACTTTGGAGTCGTTTGTCATGTATAAACTTCCCGTAACGTAGCAGTAGCAAAAGCTTGCACATGGTGTCACTACTCGGCCAAGAAATGTGCTCTTAAGTTAAACTTGCCCATGTTAATAATGACTCTTGTACAGAATTGATAAAAATACCCCAAAGCCCATCATAGTAGTTACTATGTTTACGTGCACATATGTATGGGTTACTCTTTCGAGGGCACTGAATCGTAGATCTTTTGCCATGCAACCTTGCACACTGACGCTCCTCTCTTTTATGGTTTATTAACTAGTTCTCAGATGAATGCTGAATAAATGTCTCAGCATAGTAGTGCACAGTACCTAGGATGAATAAAAACAATATGGCATATTCATAGAAATTTGAGTACTTGGAGGGTGTAATAATTTTCAGTCTTAGTGCTCCATCCAACTTAAGTCACTCCAGAAATAGTTCTACTATATGATTAGCTCAAGAGACAAACAACCAAGACAAAGAAAATATTTAGGCTTTTAAACTCATATACTTTGAGAGTGGTATGCAGAGTATTTCCGTGTGTAAACATGTTATTGTCCTTAGTCCGAAGTTATTTAATTACCCACAATGCTCGAGTGTGAGGTTAATGGTAACAACCAATTTTTGACGACGCAGGTAAGCAGTTAGCTGCATGTCGAAAGACCAACTCTGATTTTATCATGTACTGTAGGATAAACTCATCCTGGCTACTCAATGGCGTTTGTGAGCTAGTAATGCCCTTAAGTTTGTAACAGTCGTCGTAGAAACCAACCAAATATCTTTTGTGATTCCCAAAGGACTATTCTGTGTTGAAAAGTACCCTTTGTATAGCTGTCAGAAACTAGCCAGACGGCATAATCTATGTAGTAATCCTATGTAATATCAATGTTGTCGAGTGTAACTTAGAAGATATACCGCTGTAGAAATAACGACTATTTAAGAACTTAGAGTATCCTGGTTGTTGATATGTACAGTGAGTATTGTCTGTCTCTGAGTAGAGCTGTCTTTTAGGCTTTTTGTATTGATGCTAAGGTGAAGTTTAAAGAGGTATGAGCATTATATTTTGAAAAGAACGCCCAGTACTGTCATTGTTAACCACGAATAACCAGAAAACATCTGGTTGGAGTTGTTTTTGATAGATTTATGTATTGAAATAACTATTCTGGTAATGGTTATAATAATTACCTACACGATGAGGGTTTATTTGAGCTAAATCCTTAGCTTGCGTTATACATTGAAAACTGCATGTTTGACAAAGACAGGCGAGTTGCATATAGTAGGTATATATGCAACTGCACCCACGCAGTTACGAGAAACACTGACGCTTTATGCACTCCCCAAACTTAAAGCATATTTGCCTTAATAGGGAACTAAAGTGGGATTATGTATATCAGGTATTTATGGCAAAATCTACCTTTTTAAGTCTTACATGTTACATTTTGTGTACTGTATAAAAGATATTCAGGGTTGGTGCATGTCATCGGAGCTTTTTATGTTGGGATATCTCACTGATAACGGCACATTCATTCTCTGTGGGAATGGGCAGGTTTTAGAATTTTTTTATTTTTATTTTGTTGTGTTTGTGGTTTACAGTGAATCTGTAAATCGGAGCATCCTGTTGCTGCTGGTGTTTAGGACCGCTTGCCTTTGAGATCCCAGTTATTTATAATATGGAAGTGTAAACTCTGTTACAGTGTACATGTTTGTTTTTTTTAAAGTAAATTGGTGGTAAAAAAAAAACAAATCTACCACAGGATCTTGCTATAGACACCAGAAGAAATTATAATAAATCACAGCTGCCCTGTCCTGCTGGTGTCCGACTGTGATATGAATCTGGCTTGCTCTGAGCTGAGATATCCCAAGATAAACTGTCACATATTTTGTGTTACCTTTGCCTGTTTTTTTTTTTTTCTTCTCCTTTCTGCATTCGGCTTGCTCACCAGCAGATAAGATGCGGGACACTTGTATATTTTGTCTGATTATAAATGAGACTCGGCTGCTTTTCTAGGTGCTGCTGATGGTGTGTTTATGTGTGTGTGGTGCTGCCAAAGCTTCAAGGTAATAGCTGTGAGGTTTTAACACAGAGGGTAAGCGGTGTTTTTAAACTTCATTCAGGATTGCAAACACTGGGGCAGCTCTCAAGCCTAGAAGGAAACTTAATCCTCCACATTCCTGAAAGAGTCCACAGTGCTAGAGTGTCGGTGTCTTGCTTTTTATATGCAAATGTCGCCTGTTCTAGTCAAACTGTATTTGCTGGCTAAAAGTTTGGTCTTTCCTTCCGTTTTTTCACACCAAGTGCTTTTGCGGTCACCTCTTGATTTATCGTCTGGTGGTTGCCCACTCCCATTGTGGCTGGAGCTCTCCAAGCATTTGATTTGCACTGTTTAAGCACATTTTTCCTGCGTTAACATGGTTTCATCTGGATGTCTGTGTTCATATCCTTACCAACTGGCTGTCATCGTTTTCCACAGTGTACTGAGATTGTATTGTATATTAAAAGTATCCTATTTATTCTTACCTTCTTTGGGTGTATTACTTGATAACAGGGTGCACTGTACACTTGTTTAGGCAGATATTTCATTGGAATAAAAAGTGACTAAAAGATTCCTGCATGTTTACTGTCAAATGTATTCACAGCACAGTATACTAACCCAGGAAGAAAAATGCACCAGGACAAACAGTGATCCAGATCTTGTTCCTTTATTTACTTTTTTTTTTTTTTTTTTGAAGATAGAAATTATTTTTTCTCCTGTAAACAGACCTTTCTGTCTAGTAGAGCTTAACCTCTGGTGTGAACCCCACAAGAGACTTTGAATTTAAGGCAGTACTTCAGTGTGATGATAAACTGCGATGTTAGTGTACATACAACAGTATCTAAATCTTATATGTAGCTCAGCACAGTAAAAAAAAAATACCTGAACTATGTGGCAAATGAAAACATCTTTATTACAAACTGTTTAGATATCAAATGGGGAAAAAAGCAAACAAGTCATGTCATTTGCCTTTGATCACGGCTCGTTGCCGTTGACACACTTGTGCTGCTCCATCCGGCTCCTCCGCAGCGCCTCGATGTGTTTGGCTCTGAGCCAGCTGTCTCTGGACAGCGAGGTCTGACCCTGGCTCAGAGACAACAACCTACGGACAGATTCGCAGAGAGCCACATCTCAGTTTTAATAAGCTGCCAGTCTGAGACTATCTATGAGATGTACGAGCGAGTTAAAAAAAAAAAAGAAAAAGAAATTGGCTGCGCTGAGGCGTGAAGCTATCATCAGCCTGTTTATGGTGCTTTCAGTTTTGATTATAGCTTATTGCTTAACACTCTAAAGCGCCTTAGGGGCTGTTATTATTCTCATGAATGAAAATTAATTAAATGCTACATAAAGGCAGTTCTATAAATCACAACCCACCTCGCCACAACGAGCATCCTGTGCAGGTCCTCGGCAGATATACTCTGGGGGTCATCCTTCCTCATGTCTACAAAGTCATCTTCAACTGACTGAGTGCAGGAGGAAAAGGAGACACTTAATTCTTGTATGCAAACTTATAAAAAGAGCTGCTCAAACAGACTGGGTACATGAAGAAACAGCTACCATACTAGCTGAAACTCAACTCACTGTACAAGTATAAGAGCTTGTCTCACCTTTGTCACTTCATCTGAGATGCTGTAGTCAAGCAGCCGAGCCACACTCAGGTAGATTCTGAACTTGTTGAGCTGTGATGAGGCCTGAGAAAGCATGTGCATGGTGCTGAGATACTCCTCCAGGTGGGATGGAGCGACCTGAGTCTGCAGGTGTATCTGACAGTCAGACTGTGGAGATAAAGAATAATATTGATTGTGTGCCATAGAGGAAGTCCATATCCAGAAAGGATGTCTTTTTTACTAGGTGTTGCTATGCAAAAGTTTCCCTGTGTGCTGCATGCCCGCCTACTTTGGCATATTATCAAAACTTCAGAGCACGGCAGACAGGATCAAAGCCTTGGTGACGGTTAAGCATCTGATCGAGCCGAGCCTCCAGCTTCTAATCAGCCAATAGCTGCTCGCTGTAAACAGTAAACACAACCATGTAACCATTGTGACTTCTAATGAACCGTGGGAATTGTTTACAGCATGCTGCCCTTCACTGCTCGCCTAATAGCAGGCCGAGCCTGACGCCTCTCCCGGGATTGTTCCCGTGGCACACAGCTGCCACCATGGCAACCCATTAGACCAGCACACAGAAATAGCGCACAGCACATTCCTCAGGCTGTTCGCAACACAGCGGGACTCTGGTTAAAGCCGCCGGCTTGAAGGGCTGGCTGCGGCCGACCGATGTCAGCTGAGACGACAGCGTGACGCCGGCTGGAAACAACCACCAGTGTCTGACACGGCTCTGCATCGTGAGACACCGGAGGAAACCGAACCCCGCCCCTAGCCGTAGCCAGGGGTGGGGAGCGAGGCGAGGGTGCTGGGAGGGATCCGCGATGGGTGGAAGTGAGCTTTCACTGCATTCTTACCGGCAGCAGCGAGCGGCCCTCTGACGCGATGAGCACGTTAATATTGCAGGGGAATTCCATCTGATGGTAGTTAAAGTCATAATCAACCTTCTGCCACGAGATCAGGTTCCCCAAGGCCGTGACGTTACGCACACCTGCAGCAACAAACACAACAGAGTAACAGATCCAACCCAGTTCAGTCACAAGGACAGGAAAAATGGCGACGTTTGAGTCCTCGCTGTCGACCTCTTGTGGTCTTCTAGAAGACCCACCTGTTGTGTCCAGCTGTCCCTGCTCCAGCTGCGTTTCATCTAGGTAGAGGGAAGTGTTTTTGGCCAGCTGCAGGGCGCCGCTCACCAGCCGGTTTGCCACATAGTCCTTCTTAGGCACCAACCGTATCTGGTTCATGTTCTGGAGGCTCATGCCCAGGTAGTGTGACTGCAGGGGAAACAATGTTGAGTGTGTCTCAGTTCATCCAGATATAAACCAAGCAGTACCTGCGACCGATTGCGCTGATAACTCACAGAAGGCACGAGCTGCTGGATGATCTGATAAAGGCGCTCAGTGTACGAGGCAACAGTAGGACAGCCACTCATGTTCAAGGTAAACTTGCCCAGCGGGAGGACGTCCCGTCTCACGTACCTACAAGAAAAATAAAAGTGTGCTGACGTTAGTTTGAAACCATCAAATAAAAAAATAACAAAAAATAATAATAATCAGGAAGCTCACATACTGAACTTTACGTACACGTTAGAAATGAGATGCAGAATGAGGTACTCGGCTGCAAGAGCATCACCCAGGAGGACATGAGTCAAGTATGCCAGAAGCTCTTCTCTGACAGAGGGCATCTCGCTCAGGGTCGAAGCTAAAACTGAGGAAGAAAGGACAAAGAATCAACTCAGCTCCAGTCTGAACCAGTCGCTGCATTGTTCCTCTTATTAGAAAGCTTTTCAAGGCAAATGAACTTCAGTTTAATGGGATGGTTTTCCTGCTTGATTTCAATACTTCTCACACTTCATTAAACATTCCTACAACACTGATGGAACAAGTCGCCCTGCTTAAGCGATATTATTTATTAATGAGATCTGACAGTACATCTGTCCTGTTATCTTCTTTGATAATTACTGAAGCGACTTCCTTGATATCCATGCACACTTTAGTAAACACCTCAGACTGTTTTTAAATGGTGTGTTATAAATTAAGACAGTGTGAAAACCCAGCTGTTGGAAGTAAAGTACACAGTAATCCTGTCAGAAATGTCCATTTATCATAAGCAACCAAATGAATGAGTTACTGCTGTGCATCACATGCTTAAATGTGCACAAATCTCTCATATGGGAACACTCATGGGTAAATGTTTGATGCTACAGAAACTAAACTTCAGCTCTTGTTAATGTTTTACTAAAACCTAATGGACTCATGAGAAGGACTCTGCGAATCTGTTTCGGGCTTTGACAACTAGAGTCGAAGGAGCGGTGCGTTTTCAGCTCTCTGTGACTTTTACTGGGCTAGCGCTAAACTTTAACCAATATGGAAAACAACTACAAAACAAAACATCCACATATTTACAGACTACCCGTAATCAGTGTGATTTTGTTTTAGCAAAAAGAATCTCTGAGCAAAGCAAAACAAAACACAGACCATGTTATCACGTTATGCTTATCCAATTCAGATGGGGCTAGAGGTTGTCCCAGCAATCACAGAGGAAGACCGGGGTCACCCTGGACAGGTCGGCACTGTTTTAGGGCTAACACACAGATACACAGAGACCCCCTTTCACTCTTACACCCGCTCTAGGGCTGGGCATCGTCACTGATTTCTGGAATCGATTCGATTCGGGCGAATTTTGCCTCAGTCAGAAATATTATAATTCTGATCACGTATCAGTACATTTCCATATTTTTATATCTATAAAAAGAAAGCTGACACTTGCGAGACTTTATCAAAGGTGTGAGCATCACAGCAGATGCATTTGTGTCAAAGTAGCTGAGGATAAAACTCAGAAAAACATGAAGGCGACTTTCCTGGCCTGGGATTTTATAACAGGTAACCTTAAAAATATTCTGCAGTAGTTAAAAAACGAAAGAAAGTCAACCTATGAACGTTACCTGATACTGCTGAAGTGAAGCAAAGTTACAGCGGTTTTATTAGAGACACGGCTAATTTTAAGACGTTTAAATTTGTTCAGTAGCCTATTGAAGTAAGTAAAAGGAAAAAAAAACAGCAGCCGGCATGTTGTAATGAAGAAAACAGATTTTTAGACGGGAAACTGTTTTTGAAGAACAGAGAGAGAGAGAGAGATGTGA
>NW_005187463.1:81699-99021 GCF_000239375.1 Pundamilia nyererei
TTTTGAAGAACAGAGAGAGAGAGAGAGATGTGATTTTATCCTGGTGGAAGCAAAATAGCAAAACTAAGAGTGAATTCATGATGATGTTTATGTGAAGCGTAGTTTGGATCTTCTTTTGCTGCTGGTTCACTCAATATTGTTTGGAGAGAAATAAAACCTGCAGCTTCAGAATCTAGTGCAAAAAGGACGTAAACACAAAGCGCAGACCTGGCGAAACATCAGAATCAGCGAGCTGTCAGCCCCGACCGTGTCCGTGCCGTCGGGTAAGAAAGGCGACATCTCACTGATTCTGATCCGTCGGCGGGTCCGCGCTTTGTTTACGTCTTTGTGCAGAATCCATGTACCTGCTCTCATTTACTGTTTTAGCTGTTTGGTGGTTGTTGTAATTTTGTGAGGTTTAACCTGAGATTCTGACGTTTCGGGCAAAATATATTTACATTTTAAAATCGATTCAGGATTTTAATGAATCAATTTTACGTTATCCAAGCTAGAATCGATTTTAATCGATAAATCGATAATCAGAACCCACCCCTAATCCACTCCTCACACCAATTTAGAATCGCCAGTTAACCTAAGGAGCCCGTCTTTGGACTGTGAGAGAAAGCAGGAATACCGGAAAGAGCCCACTGAGCTACACGGAGAATATCGTGAATGTTAGATTTGACCCCAGGCTCTTTTTGCTGTGCGGCAACAGTGCTAAAAGTGCACAGAACTGAAGGATTCTCATGCTTCCTCCAGCACCGAGGACGGCTGAAGGAGGCTCTGTATCACTAAAGTATTGCACAGTCACCGCAAACAATATTTATGTAGTCAAAGCAGTTTAAATGTGTCGCCCACATTGATTCAGCATTAATAACTGATTTGTCTGCAGTGCTGGAAGCATCGGGTTGTTTACTTAATGTTTTTTTTAATAAAGTTTGACTTCATCCCTCCGGAGGAATGAAGTCAAACTTGCCAAAAGTGTCTCTTCTTCAAGTTGTCAAGTGAAATCTAGACAACCCCAGTACTCAGGCTTATTTAGCAGAATGTTATGTAAATAAGATTACATTCAGCTATCTCATTAAAATCTGTGAAAAAAAAAAACCCTGCTGCGATACTTATTTTTGTAGCAGGATTATGAAATATTTTCCTGGATGCTTACTGGCTGTGTGATTGGCATGTAACATACACGAGGAAAAAGTATGAAGAAACTTGGAGGCCTACTACTCTACTGTTTGTCCTTACAAGCACTGTTGTCCTCCGAGGTGGCGGCAGAGGGCAGCAGGGGGTTGTTGTGCTGCAGCTGCTTGGCGTAGAGCATGTGGAGGCGTGGAACGAGCGAGGCTGGCGGGCAGTGCACCCTCTGCTCCTCTGCCGTCTCCATGGACTCCGTGGGATCCAGCAGGTTTGAAGAGGCGTCTCTGTACGGAAACGTCAACAATGAGAAACAAACCGAGCAGATCAGGGCAGGGAGGAAAATCAAAGTACGTGTCTTACTTCTCGTCGGCTAAGGCGCTGAGAGCGGGACTGACGGAGAGGATCCCGTAGACCTCAAGCATGTCGTTAAGTTTGAAGCTGTCCCAGTCCTCGTAGACCTGCCAATGATACGCACATTATAGCATGTGTCCTAAAACTCTCCTCATGATAGCTGTATCGTCTCTAAAATCACCTCTTTGTTCAAAACGGTTCAGTACTGGAAGAGGAATAAACTGACACAGCGCACCTTGACTAGGCAGGAAGGGCCTTTCTCTCCCGGCAGGGGGAAGTTGAGGTCGAGGTGGGAGGCAGATGTCGTCTGGCTGGAGGGAGCTTCTGTCTCCTGCCGCTTACAGTCGCCGTTGCCGTGATGTTCTGTGGGACTCTGAGGACCTGCAGCAAGGAAAAATAAAACCGTTGTCGAAAGTGCTTTTTAAACAGGATTTTCAACATAGCCTTTCTAAACATGCTATTTTCTTTTATAAAGCACAAGTTATTTCTATTTGCACAATAATGCAAGGAAAAAAGGAGTCTAGACGATGCTCACAAGGCAAGGACGGATCCACAAAGTTATCAAAGCGTTTCAAATATGACAGTAATGACACAATAAAATGACATAATGTAACTGATCAAGAGCAGCTATAAGTTGGACCTTATGCTAACACTCTTATTCTGACCAACAGTAAATTTGACTTTGTCGAACGAATGCCGATTCTGAACACTCGTACCAGCGTGCGCTTCCCTCTGCTTCTGTGGCTGCGTGTCCATGTCGTCGTCTTCCTCGTAGCTTCGTTTCTGTCTGCTTGGCACGTACGAGGTGGAAGGCACCACTCTTGCTTGGCTGCTGTTGGCATATCTGTGCAACAGAGTTAAGGACAACTCGGAGCAGCAGATCACAAGATATAAATGCACATTTCACGAATGCCAGCTGCGTAAAGAGCGATTCTATGTGGTCTTTTGCAAGCTGAGGATATCTCTTTGACCCAGGGGTTTTCTCCGGGGATTGGCACACAGTAGAAAGTCTGTCGCTCTGCAGTTACTGTGTTTTTAGAGTTAAAATCCACCTGCAGATGAAACACCCGTTAACAAACAAGTTGGAGCTAAAATGAGCCATCTACAGCGAATGAGTCTTTGAAGAGACTCACCCCGCATTCTGTCACATCTTTATACTTCCCACATCGCAACGTCTGTGAAAGAATAGACAGAAAAAGAGGATGAAAGATGAAAACAGCTATCAAAGATTATCAAAGGGCTGCACTCGTACCAATAACAGCAGGCGAGAGGATAAAGAAGTGCGTACTTTAGCCTGTGTGGCTGGATCGACAGTCTCATAGACTCCCATGTAGAACTCTGGATCAAACATGTCTTGGATGAAACAGCGAAATTTCACGAGGCTGTTGGGCTTCAGGTAATGCATGGGGATGTCGTTGAGAGATGGGACCTGCATCAAAGTGTGCAGAAACAGATTAGGAGCCTGTCATTCGTGCACATGTTTTTGTTAAAAGTGTAATTTGTATTACCAAGGTGTGAGCGTCCTTCTCTTTCAGTCGATCTTTGAAGAACTCCACGGCTCTCGCCTCCCAGCCAGAGCTTGGATTACTCTGGGAAGCGGCTGAAATATCAAGAAGGCATAATTTTATTGGCAAATCAAAACTCAAAGTTGGATAAATGGTTGTTGTAGAGCAAAATTAGCTTAGCTGGGCTGCATTAGATAAAGATGTTCTGTCTCACTATGGAACGCGCCCTCTGGTGTGAGCAATCATGGAAGCTCCACTACCACCACAGACCAGTCCCCCAACCTGTCCCCCAACCAGGCATTTTCAAAGTACATCCTCGCAAAGATCAAAGGTGCTCCTCCCACTTGTTTGCGTTCAAAACTGTCTTAATTTTTTATGTCACTGATTCAAAGTGGTGGAAAGATTCCTTGAAGATCCTGGTCAATATTGACGTGACAGCATCACACAGTTGCTGCAGACTTGTCAGCCATGATGTGAATCTCCCGTTCCACACAGGCTGATGTACACTGTAAATGGCCTGTATTTGTATAGCGCTTTACTTAGTCCCTATGGACCCCTACATTCAGTCATCCACCCATTCACACACTGGTGATGGCAAGCTACATTGTAGCCACAGCCTGGGGTGCACTGACAGAGGCGAGGCTGCCAGACACTGGCGCCACCAGGCCCTCTGACCGCCACCAGGCAACGGGTGAAGTGTCTTGCCCAAGGACACAACGACCCAGACTGTCCAAGCCGGGGCTCGAACCAGCAAGCTTCCAATTACAAGACAAACTGCCAACTCTTGAGCCACGGTCACCCCCACACTGTGGACATAAAGGGAATAGACATGGTCAGAAACAACCCTCAGTTTGGTTGTGGTTTTTAAATGATGCTCAGCTGGTACTAAGGGGCCTAAAGTGTGACAATAAGATATCCCTCACACATCATTACACCACCAGCAACCTAAATTGGTGATGCAAGGCAGAACACAGCCATGCTTTCATGTTGTTTATGCCAAATGTTGATCCTACCATCCAAATTCTGCAGCAGAAATCAAGTGTTCTGCTGCTGTAGCACATCTGCCTCACGTTTTGACATGTTGCACATTTACAGATGCTCTTCTGCATATCCTGGGTCTAACAAGTAGTCATTCGAGTTACTTTGTTGCGTTCCTATCAGCTCAAAGCAGACAAACCATTGTCCTCTGATCTCTAACATCATCAAGGCATTTCCACCAGACAACTGGTCCTCACTGGATATTTTCTCTTCTTCTGACCAATTTTCTGTAAGCCGAAGAGATGGTTATGGGGGAAAATCCCAGTATATCAGCAGTTTTTGAAATACTCAAAGCAGCTTGTCTGGCACCAACAACTATACCACATTCAAAGTCAATTAAAAACACATTTCATCCAATTCTCATGCTCGGTCGTCTTGCCCATGTCTGCGTGGTTAAATGCACTGAGTTGTTGCCATGGAACTGCATATATTAGAGAGATTAAATATGTCTTATTGAAGAGTTCAACAGACGTACCTAATGAAGTGACTAGTAAGTGTATAAATGTAATATGTTGAGCAAAGAAGTGAGACAGGGTAAAGAGAAACCCTGTTATAATGTGGGGGTTTGGAAGGGAAATAGATAAAAGAGTTACTAGAATTACATGATACAACATGTCTAAAAGATATAAGCAACTTTTATTAATCTTAAATATAACCGCCCCCACCAGTGACACGTAAATGTCAGTCCTTTAAGATTTTAAGGAATATGTGGATTTTTCCGCTTATTCTTTAAAATCCGTCTCCGTCTTGATGTGTGGCACTGGCGTGTGTACAGTAACTACACGAAAAAGTGTAAGACAAGTGTAAATCATTTGCTTTTTCGAAGAGAAAGAAAAAAGAAACCACACACAGCCACCTGCAATGTGCAAAGTTGGCATGGTACGTAGTCAGAGAGCTAACTAGCTAGGTTCACGCGTTAGCCCTACTGAGTGAAGTTCCGGTGTCTTACCAAACATCCCCTCAACAACACCAACGGGGTCGTTAATCCAGTCATGTGTGGAAGGCATGGCTTAGATGGTGATAAAGGTCCGGAGATTAGAAAATATATCAAAGAAAAATCACAGTGAAAATACCAGTTTGTTGACTTTCCCCATACACGGGATCGCTGAAGTGAAGGGCGGGAAATTTGCGTCACCAGACGGAGAGCGTAGTGGGTTTGTTTTGGGTACGGGGACCAACCGGAGCACGGAGGTGCGTCATAACTCTCCTTCAGGATAGGCTGGGTGTTTTTCGTTTGACTTTAAATTCCTGCTCTAGTGAAGAAAAGTAAAGAAATAGTCTTTAATATAGAGCTACTTCTATTTTTTAAAGATACAGTTTATTGTTTTTTTATTTAAAAGATTCAATATTACAGTGTAAGTAATCATCCTGGTCTATAGGTGGCAGTGGTGAGCGAGAGTGTTTGTTGTAGCTCCAACAAAAGAACTGTGGCGAAATTGCCTGCGTGATTTTAGTAGATCTGAATAATATGTGCTACGCCGCTTGTAGTCGTGCAATCTCCGGTTAATGCTTTATAGCTCAGCAAAATCTGCAAGCGCAGTGAAAAAAACAAAAACGCTCATTGGAGAACTGAGCGTGTCCTGTCTGCCTGCTCCGGTAGTGGCTACGTGTAATTCTCGGGGAAAATGGCAGATAGAAAAAATAATAATGCTCCAAACACCAGTGCAAATTTACTATTCAGCGCCGCTCCAGAGTTTAACTTCAATTTGCCTTTCATGCCAGTGAGTCAGGCCACTGGTCCGGCGGTGCTGTCAGGAGGTGAGACGAGATGCCGACTGAGGAAATGTCCAAACATTTGCGGATTCGTTAGCAAGCTAAGCTAGTTAGCAGATTGGGTTCCCGTATCGCTATCGGGGCTTACTGAGTGTAAAAGTAACAGAAAGAGAAAGAAACCTTGTCCGAGTAGGGAAGCGTTTATCAGGCGTAAGGTTAGGCTAACTGACAGCGATGTGTTGTGGTCAGACTGGCAGCTGTGTGAGGTTTTATTTTGCACGTATGTTTCAGGGTCACAGGCAAAACAGTGTTCTGAGTTAAATGGAAAGATAACGTCCTGTTACAGGGATTTAATGATGCGACATTCTGCTGAACAAGCGCCTGATAAACATGTTTCCTCTTTTTATACTTTAAGGACTAAACAGTAGAAAGCTACAGCTCTGAGCACATATTCTCTATCTCTGTGATTTAATGTGTGTCAGATGTTTTTGCATAGATACTAAAACATGTGTTACACTTTTATTCTCCATGTCGGTGTGCAGTAGATGACTCCACTGATGTTGGAGAAGAAGACAGCTTTGTAGGTCAGACATCTGGGAATGGACATGCCCCGTCTACATTCAGCTACTTCTCCAGTCCCATAACCAGTACTGACCCATTTGCATCAATAGGGCATTCTCCATGCCCCCCGTCAGTGCTGTCTGCAGCCCCGACCACAACGGGACACGTTTCTGTTCCCAGCAGTGTCAGCATGGTTCCACCACAACCCCCACCTGCCAGCTCACAAATGAACCCTTCTCCTTCGATGTTTGGTAGTGCAGTTTACCAGAGCCCCGTGGGGCGTCACACTCCTCCCCCTACCACAATGACCCCACCGCCTCCCCAGATGCAGCCGCAGAGCCACAACCCGTACAGACACACCCCCACCAGCAGCAGAGCTAGTCCTTATATTCCAGCTCCGGAAATCCTGCCGCCAACACACACGCCACAGCAGAATCCCTACTTGCTCAGCTCGCCACCGCAAACGTTCCCCCCATCAGGACCCATGTATACAAAGGTGAGTGTCACACCGGTGTTGTTGCTCAAAGGGTTTATTAACTTATTTGGGAAGTTAAATCACATCTTTCTCTCTTCAGCCTCCTCCCACACAGATTCAGAGCCCTCCACCTCCACTTCCAGCCACCACAGCTGGAGCCGTCGTTCCTGCTGTTCCCATGATGCCGTACAACTACAACGTCTATGAGCCAGTTCAGCCTCACTGGTTCTACTGCAAGCAGGTGGAGTCAAAAAGCGTCTGGCTTCCTTTCAGTATCTTTGACTCCCTTCAGCTTGAGGAGACGTACAACTCTGGTACGACAAGACACGTGCAAATTTGTCTTTGGAGTCCTGAGAATCTAATTTTGACCTGAACTGCACAGTGAAGTTTTTTTGTTTTGTTTTTTTTCTTCATTCTTTCAGTTCAACCAGATCCAGAAAGTGTGATCATACGCACAGACGGAGGGAGGTATGACGTGCAGCTTTATGACCGCATGCGGACTGCAGTGTACTGGGAGGAGGAGCCTACAGAGGTCCGACGCTGCACCTGGTTCTACAAAGGAGATACAGATAGTCGCTTTATTCCTTACTCTGAGGAGTTCAGCGATAAGCTCGAGGTTTGTCTCAAAAATACTGTTTTTTATACCCTCTGCATTGTTCTTTATTGATTTAGTTTAGGCTGCACTGTTGTAAAAGGAAATTATAATATTGTATTATTGCATCATCTCTAGGCTGAATATAAGAAAGCTGTGTCTACCAACCAGTGGCACCGCAGGCTGGAGTTCCCATCAGGGGAAACCATTGTGATGCACAACCCAAAGGTAAACCCCTGTTTGATTAATGTGCTGTAGCGGGCTGATGATGTAATTAGCTTTATAGTTCACGAGCATTGATCTGTTTGCCTTTGTAGGTCATAGTGCAGTTTCAGCCCTCCTGCGTACCAGATGAGTGGGGCACAACTCAGGACGGGCAGACCAGACCCAGAGTGGTGAAGAGAGGAATCGATGATGACCACGATGAAGTGCCTGATGGTAGACAAGTTCCGCTGTGCTCAAAATAATTTGCTCTAAGTGTAAACACAGTTTGTATCATCCACTAAGTGTAATTTTAGGAAATGGAAAGTATGATAAAGTATTCCAGAGGCATTAGAAGGACTTTTTGATAGCTGGTTGGGTGCTAGGTGAAGTATAATGCAGCCTCATTCTGACTGTAGTTCACATTTTATGCACATATTTAAGATTAGAGACATCTCTTTCTAGGTGAGCTCTCAACGGTGGATCATCTTGTGTTCATGGTTCATGGAATTGGCCCCGTGTGTGACTTGAGATTTCGGAGCATGATTGAGTGTGGTGAGTAATGAAGTAATGAGCAGTCACACTGCAGTCGTGTAACGATGTGTACAAAGGAAACGTTAAAAATGCTGTTTTGTCCTGCTTTCAGTGGACGACTTCCGTAATGTGTCGCTGAAGCTGCTGCAGAGCCATTTTAAGAAATCGCTGGATGAACACGCTATCAGCAGAGTGGAGTTTCTGCCCGTGCAGTGGCACACGGCTCTACATGGAGATGCCACAGGGGTGGACAGGTGAGGGGGACAAGGGTTTAACGCCAAAGAGGCCTGACACACATGTGGTGATATTATAAATAGCTCCTGACTGGATGGAAACACTGGACTTACTCTCTTATTTTAAATTGACATTGTTTGTCACCTGTAAGTCCTTCATCATTACTCAGAGATGGGTAAACAGAACATTTTTTGGACACTGTCATTATATGCCGGAGACAATTGGTGCCTCAGTTCACCAGACATCCTTGCAGGACCTTAGCAGACTTATTTCTTGTTCATCTTTGCAGGAGGATAAAGAAGATCACTTTGCCCAGCACCGGGCGTTTACGTCACTTTACCAACGAGACCTTGTTAGATGTGCTTTTCTACAACAGTCCCACTTACTGCCAGACCATCATGGACACTGTTGCTCAGGAGATTAACCGACTCTATGCCCTGTTCATGGAGAGGAACCCGGACTTCAGAGGAGCAGTGTCAGTGGCAGGACACAGCTTAGGTAATAAACATGTTTAATCAGCTTCTAACCTTTCTATTTTTTTCCACCATCACTTAATTTTTCTGCATGTTTCTCCTTGCAGGTTCTTTGATTCTCTTTGACCTGCTTTCAAATCAGAAGAATGCCTCACCTGGAGGGGCCATGCCAACCATGCCCGCTGCTAACGGAGAAGTCAGACAGGTCACGCCCTGACTAATTTAAATAAATTACAATATACTGTAAAAATAAAACAAACACCGTGCTCTTTTCCGTTTATTTGTAAATGAGTTGAATATTTTCAGAATAAAAGTTCGGTATGTAATTGTAAATTTTGCTTCTCATATCAGGTGACGGCCCCTGTTGCACAGGAAAATAGTGCCGTCACCCCTCCAGCTGTGGAGGAGCAGCCCAAAGAAGACGGGGAGGAGTTTGAGGATCTTGCTGCTATGCTGGAACATCTGGGCCTCTCTGAATACAAGAGTACCTTTGATGAGGAGAAGATTGACATTGAATCTTTTGTAAGAACACAGTCCACCTTTTATTTTACAGACTGCTAGGAGCTGAGATATGTTTTAGAAGTATAAGAAATCTAGTTATAAATGTAAACTGTATAAGGTCATTTGAGAACATCGGGGGTTTTATGCAATATAATGTAATTCATCTTATTCTGACCCTTTTATATTCTCTTAGCTTATGTGCACAATTGAGGACCTGAAGGAGATGGGTATCCCACTTGGTCCCAGAAAAAAAATTGCCAAATTTGTGAAAGAAAGAGTGAATAAGCAGGTAAGTTTGTCTGCTGAGTATCTGCGAGACTTGCAAAATTGTGATTATGGACCCGCCCCACTCATGGTTTCATGTTCACAGGCTGCACGCCAGGCAGCTCAGGAGAACAAAAAAGAGGTCAAAGAGGTCACTCAGACTGCAGCACCTCCACCAGCAGCTGAAGTTCCCTCTGATCCGACTGTGAAGAAGCTTCCAGTGGGCAGCACCGTCTCCTCTGTCCATGTGGACTACAATTACTTTGAAGTTGGAACGGGGCAGGTAAACACATCTGTCTTTCAGCAACAATGAGCTGCTATTCTGAAGCAGAGCTGACATTTAATAAACTTTTTGCAGGTGTCTGTCATCTACCACACTCTGGACTTTGAGCCTGTGAATTTCTTTGCCTTGGGTTCTCCAATCGGCATGTTCCTGACTGTACGAGGACTTGAGAATATCGAAGAGACGTACCAGCTGCCCACATGCAAGGGATTCTTCAATATTTATCATCCAGTATGTGTTTGTGTATTTATAGCTATTTGTAACATGTTTTATTGTTTCTGGGTCAGATTTGTACAGTATTCTGGTGTGCACAGGCATTTCATTCACTAGACTAATGTCTTTTAGCTGGATCCAGTGGCTTACAGGATTGAGCCTATGATAATGCCAGACCTGGACTTGAAGCCTGTTTTGATCCCACATCACAAAGGACGGAAGAGGCTTCATCTTGGTATGGACCCAAACACTCAGAGCAGAGCTGTCATTGTTGTAGTCACATATGAGATTACGTTTCAAGCAAAAGGAACAAAATATAATAATCAGGTTTTAACTGTGAATGCTGACAGATACAGATACAGAGTTAGTTATTGAGCCTAAGCTAAACTGTTCAGTGTTTTTGGCCTCTCTGCCGTTTAAGGGTGGAGCGTCCCAATATCTGCAGTTACACAGCACAAAGACTCTATTCTTGCACTTCAATTGCCATGAAGCAACGTAGTGGCAAATAAAACTGATTTGTTTTTTCCTTGGCTGTGCAGAAAAACATTAAGGTGACAGCAAAATAAAGTTTCTCGCGGTGGTTGCTTTTTTTTTTTTTTAAAGTGTATGTAGGTTTCATTGGTTGTGTGGAAATGGGCTTAGGTGTGATTCTGTGTGTTTCAGAGCTAAAGGAGTCTCTCACCAGGATGGGCTCTGACCTGAAGCAGGGTTTCATCAGCTCCCTGAGGACTGCCTGGCAGACCCTCAACGACTTTGCTCGTGCTCACACCTCGAATGCCCAACTTCAGGCCCAGCTGGCCATCGTGGCCAATCAGATCGAAGAGGAGGAGAAGCAACAAGTGCACGAAGGTGAGTGCGGCTCACTTGTGAGTCTTTGTTTGACTATTTTCTGTACTGTTAGATCAACCGTTTTGATCTGGTTTGTCACAGAGCATAAGATTCCAGACAACCCTGAGCTTCAAAAAGAAGACGACGAGTCTCAGGTGAAGATCGGGATGTTAAACGGAGGAAATCGCATCGACTACGTCCTGCAGGAGAAGCCCATTGAGAGTTTCAACGAGTATTTGTTTGCCCTCCAGAGTCACCTCTGCTACTGGTACAAGCAATCTCATATTAAAGACCTGTTTGTAGTTGCAATTTGAATGGAAACTTGAATATTAAGCAGCTGAATGACACAGACTGAAAACTAAGTCCATATTTTTTGGTATCAATTAATAATTTAAATATTTACTATGTGCAAAAATAACAGGTTTGGTGGGTTCAGCCTCTCAAATATGTGATCCTTAATAATTTACCAAGTCCTCATATTATTTTGGTTTCATTTAAAAAATAAAAAAAAGACTTACTCTTCTGCAGTATAATTTTTTTTTTTTTTAATCATGGTTGATTTTTAGGCCCTTTCCTCACAGTACATTCTTACCTCGTTTCCATCAGTACCTTCTTAGCTCGACTTGATTCAACTTAGTTTTGATAGTTTTTCATTAGGTAGTAGTACCTGGTACTGGGTGGGTATTACCTTCTTTAGTACGTGCTCGGCCGGCGTTCCAAGTGATCACAGTTAATCCGAAAATGTGAAATCAGACTGCATGCCACCAATAGGCCAGACGATGGTGTCACTCGATGAGTCATGAGAGTGACTCCTTCACAAAAATCCAAACCACCATTTTTGAAACCTGGCAACGAGAAAAATGGCCGCAGAAAAAAACCCCCACTGTGGTCCCAGAGTCTGACAAAAAGCTTTAATGACCCACGTGGAGGTGGTACTCAATTGTAATGGAAAACGACTGCAACAGAATCGAGTTGAGTCGAGTAGGTACTAGTGGAAAAGAGGCATATAAAAACTGCACATATAAATGATGGTGAGTGACGTCTGAAGGTCCTTTAAGCTGCTTCGGTGACTGTCTGAAACCTGTGTATTAACACTTGTGTTGTTTTGTAGGCAATCTGAAGACACGGCTCTGCTCATTCTCAAAGAGATCTACAAGACCATGGGGATCCATCCAGAACAGATGGCTCATTAATACACAGAGTACACCTGTCTGCTTTGGTCCCATTTAGTTTCATGTATTACTTCTTCACTGGGATTTTGATTATTTTTCCTTTTTTTTTTATTGATGTAGTTTATTATATACAGATGAATAATACAATTGTATTACGCCATTTGTCTTAAATTAAGAAACATACAAATGAGCTCGTTGATTCAAAGAAACTTGACAAGTTTGATATTACATTTTTATAGTATAAATTATAGAAATGGGGGGAGGGGTCAAGTTTCCCAAGAACATGTATCAGCAGATCAAATACTAACAGCAGAAAAGAAGGAGCAGAAGCAAATGCAGCCTTCTGTAAGTTTTATTTCATGGCAAGACTCAAAATAAATCATCACCTTGCTCAAGTGTTTCGTTTGGATTGTGTACTGCTGATGTTTTCTCCTGCAGGGTAAGGAGAGACTCGAAGACTATCTACAGAAAGCTGGAATATTTGCAAAAACATTAATAATAAAATAATTACAGTACCAGATGAGACCTGCTTCCTCTGTGAGGGAGAAAAAGCACTTCTTGCCTGCACTATGTAATCTGTAGACAGCTGTCCTCATTAAAATTACCCCTCTAACCTATGAACTGTTCAGCTGTAACATTATGTGGAATAAAAACCAGCAGCTGTGAATACGGCTCATAGTACTGTCTGCATGTAGGCACATATTTAACTCACATGTATGAAACAATGGAATATTAGAAAAATATTTACAAGCATGACTGTAACATTCAATCCCAGTCAAGAAGTGGGAATCGTAGTGCTGGGAATGACGCTCATTGTTATCTATACAATAATACTGGTCCACATACACCTGATATTGTAGCGTTGCATGCAGTAAGCAGATCTTTGCTCAAGTCCTTGAACCATTTGATCAACATGCTTTTCAGGTGAACTCTTTACTTGGAAACAATCAGCAATAAATGAATGATAACAGCGACTCACTGTCACAAAACACAAGTTCCCTTTTTTTTTTTTAAAAACCCATACTGCCCCTCTCACAGAACTTCTAATAGAAACAGAATATTATGGCTCCATATACTACTGCCAAAATACTGAGTGAAAGATTATAAAGTGTTTGAGGATCAGCTGAAACTTTTGGCTTCTTTTGTTCACTATGAGAAAGTGCAACATCTTTACAGTTGTCAATAAATTATGCAACTTGTTATCCTTTAATGTGTCTTTAGTTTGATTTAAAAAGCCTGTCCAAACACGCAACAGCTGCCAGAAATCATCTGAATGAGCTGAAATCTTTCTGAAGTCATATTTGGCTGTAAAAGGTGCTAAAGAGGCTGGCTGCAGGTCAGGTGCTGTGTTTGAAGCAGGCAGGGTGGCTTAATGAGAAGTTGTCGAGTTCAAAGTTAGAAAGCGCATGCCTATTGATTTGATTTCATGTAACATATTGTCAACCTAAATCCACCAGATACGTACCTGTTGTTCTTCCCTCAGCAAGTTAAGTATTGCTAATTATGCGTCAGCTCTTCAGTAACACTTGTTGCCACGTTGTGAACTTTCACATTGACTAATGTTCATTTTTGTACATTCATTTGTCTACAGCTGTGCGGTGAAATGCAGAAGGATCCGTGTAAACATGTCTTCGCTGTAGTGCCTTAACGATATCAGCACCATGCAGTCTTAATGTAGAAATGATGCTGGGTACGCAGAGGCTCGCTCAGTCCTCTGTTTTGCTCTGTGTCTTGAAGGCCTGCTTGCGTAGGTGAGCCTCGATCTCCTCGCGGAAAACCAGCATCCCCAGGTGAGAGTGGGAGGCCTCGTTCATCGCTTTGGACTGGATGCACATGCGGTACTGCTCCGGCGTCAGCTCGTCCGCGCACTGCTTCTCGTGCCACAGGTGGAACAGACCCGACACAGGCGTGCGGATCACTATCATGTCACTCCGCAGATACTTCCTGTACAAGTGGACGTCTTCCACCCCCCAACCTTTGACTTCAAGATCAAAACCACCTGCGGGGATACGACCCATTTAAAACATGTTACGCACAACTGTTGCGTCTAATAAAACAAATGATTGGTGCTTACCGATATTTAGAAAGTCGGAGCGATACTGGCATGTCATTCCAAATCCAAAGTCTCTCCAGAATCCAGCATCCTTTTTATGAATCTATTTGAAAACAGATAGTCATCTCTGACACACAGGTCACCACCAAACCAGCTTTCTAACACGTTGGTCAGAATGGGAACCTTTACACTTCTTACCAGCTGGAGTTCAACAGGTGGAGCCAGCTCCAAATTTCCGTAGACAATGGCAGGATTGTACAAACTAAACACGACAGGATAGAAGACTTTCTTGTCTGTAAAACAGAACAAGAAAATTAACCTTTGGCTGAGAGCAAGAGCACTAAAAGAGTATAATGAATGTGAGCCAATTAAACCTACTTGGAGCAGCGTGGAGACGACAGGTGTTAAGGAACTCGAGTGTAAAATGGATGTCCACATCACAAAAAAACATTAAGACGTCGCCTTTCTTCCATGCGTGAGCTCCGATATCCAAACCTCGACCTCGGGAAAACTCCTCGTCCACTGGGATGAGAGTGTAGTTGGAGAAGCTCTCCTCCCTGTAAAACAAAACGCCTGATTTTTAACAAATGCCTCATACGACATATTAACAAGCCTATTAAAAGGTCTTTCTGTTCAATAGACTCACCTCGACATTTTTTCCAGAGATGACGTCACCTCCTGTAGACCTTCCTGCCCAAAATAAACCACCGTGAGATGTACCCTTCTGTCATGCTGTATGCACACCTCCCTAAAAACACATGCATTTTTCAAATGGATTACAAGGACACACAAGGCTGCAGTGCTTTCCACAACAATGGTGGAAACAAAAGCCAACACGTCTAATGAAGGCCAAGGGTGCTGGCTCATGTTTAGTGGAGAGGGATGGATTTAAGATTCATTCTCACCTGAAGTTTTGCAAGAACTGTGAGAAAGTTTCTGCTCTGCCCGCTAGTGGCACAATGATGTTAATAATCATTCCTGATGTTTCCACAGATGTGCTCCTGACTTTCATTAAGGGCCCAAAAGGCCTGAACAGTGTGACGTGGCGGAAACTGCTGGAATCCTCTTTGGCAAAGAAGAGCTCGTAAAGTGTCCCTTTGTCTCGCTCTGTCCGGTACAGCCCTGCCAAAAGAAGACAATCTGAAAAACACTGAGACAGGCTGAGAAAACATACCAGTTATCCACTAAGTGGCACTAAATGCCAAATTCAAGGAGAATTTCTGTTTGGCACTACTGCTGTGCATGACTAACGCGCAAACACAGACACGTAGCATAAACTTTTGTCCCCATCCTTGCTATGCAAAGGCACACCACAGTCTTAATCTGACTAGCTCTGACCCCTGTAGTTTTGTCAAACCTTAACTATCTCATGTAATCTCCTAACCACAACTCTGACCAAGCAATATACACTAGCCAAGGAGCAGGAGTCATGGAGGGTCATTGCAGCTGAGAGTGCAGCTTATGAACTTTCAAATGTATTTTACGTTTGACGCATCACTTTTGAGGTCAAGCTTGTTCTGTCTGAACTTGAATCGGACCTTTGCCGATTGTGACATTTTGGCCCAATATCAATGTTTAAAGTAACAATTTGGCTGATTTTGTTTTGTTGTTTATTGTTTTCCTGGAATAAGGGGAAAATAAATATTCTAAAAGAAAATAAAA
This sequence comes from Pundamilia nyererei, assembly GCF_000239375.1. Lineage (NCBI taxonomy): Eukaryota > Metazoa > Chordata > Actinopteri > Cichliformes > Cichlidae > Pundamilia > Pundamilia nyererei. The sequence goes on from NW_005187463.1 coordinate 97,469, forward strand.
GATGTGCTTTAATTTTGACTCGTTTTATCCAAAGGTAGCTGCAAGGTCAGGGACCATCGTCACTAACTTCTGATGCACACCCAGTCACTTTGTTCTATAAGCGAGCCTGAAATATAACAGAAAGCATCAAGTTCAGAAAAGAGCTTCAAAGGCTTCCAGAGGGTAAAGAGTTAAAGTCTTGCAGCTCACACAGTTTGAACATTTAACCAGTGCAACATTTATATTCCTAAATACAGACTGTTCACAAAATCTGATAACTGTCATATATGCCAACATCAATCAATAGGCAAAATTGGCCAGTGTTCATCAGATAGTGTATATCAGTGCAACCCAGTGCTCCTTTGTCTTAATAAAATGTACTAACCAAATCAGATTTGGAACAAAGGCTCAGTTTATTATTCTGGATCGTTAAAAATAGATTTTCCTGGTGATTTTTTTTTTTTCAACGAGTCTATTCACTGAGTGGAAACTGTTAATAAAAGGTTCATTTTGAACACTGGTTACAGTCATTGCCTCTTACTCTGTAATTTAACCGAGAGTCTCACCTTCAGTAAAGTGACCATCTGTGTAGGTTTGCCTCTGCATCGGCACATCATCCTCCACACCATCCTCCTCGTCAGGGTTGTTGATGATGTCTAGTGCGGCCTCAATGACCTCCACCAGCTCATCCCTGCGGTCCTTGCGGACTGGTTTCTCCTCTGGGTGCCGCGTTAGCCCCATTTCCAGCTGGTACACCTTGGAAGAAGTAAAACTCTCAAACGGCACCAAGGCATACTCGCTTGGAAGGCGAGCTCCAGTGTTGACCTCAGCCTTGTCGATCTGAGAATGCAAGTACTCCAGCAAATCTCCAGGCTCTTGGTCTTTATCAGCCAGACCCGGAACTCCTGGAAGCTCTTTTTTCTCTTGGAGAACTTTCAACTTCTCGCTCATTTCCTGTAATTCCTGCTTAAGCTGGGCAATTTGCCGCTTCAGACTGGCAGCACGGTTCAGGTGGCGCTCCTCCTGTTCCTGGAGCAGGGCCTGGTAGTATTCTTTGCCATAGGTCTCCCCTGGTAAGATCAGGCTGACGTCTGCTGGTGGAGTGCACTCCAGCAGGTATGCAAACAGCAGCAACACTAGCAGCAGAAAAAGACCCAGGAAGAGCCAGCGGACCCGACCCTGAAGTGGCAATCCCCGCCTGGGCATCACGTTCTCATAAAAGCTATAGCTGACAAGCCTGCATTCCCTTCACCCCGGACTGCTCACATTACTTAAAACAGGTTTCTGTACATCATCTTAGAGACATGGGTGTGTAGATCATTTTGGAATAAAGAGATCTTGTTCTTTGGCTCCAATGCATCAGTATTTCCACACATAGGTCCTGTATAAATCCACAAAACGATCAGCTGTTAAAAACACAGAAATCCACAATCAGAAAAAAAGCCACAATCCAGGATCCCAATACAGGGACTTTTAGATAAAAGCACTGATGACAAAACAGTAGATAATCATACAATGACATTTAATGTGTTACCTTTAAACAACCTTTCAAATAAACCAACCTGCTATCTACA
>NW_005187463.1:100653-135288 GCF_000239375.1 Pundamilia nyererei
GTGTCTAACGAGTGTCGTCATCAAGCACGCCGAACCTCCAGGTTCATAATATTGTTTATTCTTATTAAAATAACGACGTTATTATTATATTGTAGCTCTAAACGCATTATTGTTATTATTAGAACACATCGATGATTTTTTTACTCTCATACACACTACCGCGTCTTCCAATAACGTAACAACGTTAAGCTGTTGTTTTTAAAAAAAAGCTATATTTAACCTTCCCTCTAAGAGATTATTGTCTTTTCTTCCCGTTTCACTGTTCAGACCAAGAAAGCAAACCTCTTATCTCAGGTGATGAACTAGCTGACAGCTCTGGATTGAATTAGCACTGAAACATAATTTGTTTAATGTTCGAAAACAAGTGATATGATCTTAATGTGGTGCACAAAATAAGCCAGGAAATGTTCTCGTGGGATTCTGTTTATAGTCGTTATATTTTCATTTTCTTAATTATGAGAGAAGAAGACAGATGTTATCTGAAAGGCCAGAATCAGTGCGGAAAGTCTTAGTCTAAGAAACTATTTTAATAAACAAACCATTTCCTTCTTTTTTATGATTTAATCATATGCTATTTCTGTACCGTGGGTCTAACCAGTCAGTATTATGTGTAGGTGTAAAAATGAAACCCTGATAAAGGAAGAGAAGTAAAGGGGGTGGTTTAATGTCACACACGCACACACACACACACACACACACGCACACACATCGGGTATCTACCTAGTCATAGATTTTTAAAAAGTACAGATCTAGTTTTGTGCTTCAACTCCAACACCAAAACCTTAATCTGCTTTTCAGTATCATATAAATTCACTGGGCTGGTTTGGACATCCTTTTGGGTTCAGAGCTGTCTAAACTCTTAATTTTATAAAGATTTCTCAGAGATGTTGTCCACAGTTACATAACAGCATCACGCTGCACATCCATGATGTGAATTCTCCATTTCACCACATACAAAAGGTACTCTATTGGAGTGGCATTTGGTGACTGTGAAAGTCATTTGGGTACAGTGAACTCATTGTCATGTTGAAACCAGTTTGAGATGATTTGAGCTTTGTCCTATGCTAATGTGTCCTGTTAGAAGCAGCAATTGGTAAATGTGTACACTGTGGTCAAAAAGGAATAGACATGATCAGCAGCAATAAATCGGTGGGCTGTGGTGTTTAAACAATGCTTAGTTAGTGCTAAGGGGCCCAAAGTGTCCCAAGCAAATATCCCTTAAACTATTATACCACCACATCCAGACTATCCAATCTTCTATCATCCAATGGGTTCGGAAATGCTCTTCTGCATAGTGATTTGAGTTGCTGTTGTTTTCCTATCAGCTTTGAGTCATCAGCTCAAAGCATTTTTCCCAGGCCACTGCAGCTCACTGGATATGTTCTCCTTTTCAGATCATTCTCTGTAAACCTCAGAGTTGGTTGTGTGGGGAAAATCCCACTCAATTTCCTAGTTTCTGAAGTACTCAGACCAGCCACTAACCGTGCCATTTTCAAAATCACTGACAAAGTCGTCATTCTGATGCTCTGTCTGAAGGTCATCTGGACCGGGTCTACATGCTTAAATGGATTCAGTTGCTGTTATGTGATTGGCTGATTAGATACATGGGTTAACAAGTAGTTTAACAGGTGTAGCTAATGAAGTAGCAGGTGACTGTATTTGCTTACAGTCAAAAGAAACGTGAAGCAGTGTTAAAATTCAAAGAAAATAAAGTATGAGAATCCTTGCATTCCTAGGCCATCCTAAATGTTTGAGATTATATATATATAAAAACAAACAAAACAAAAAACACCCAGCACGCCCCTGCGGGCAGCTTATCCTTCAAGCTCGGGTCCTCTACCAGAGGCCTGGGAGCTTGAGGGTCCTGCGCAGTATCTTAGCTGTTCCCAGGACTGCGCTCTTCTGTTATTCCCGCTAGCTCTTAGATATAATAATTTTTTTTTTTAGAAATATAAGTGGAACAGACAAATTGCACATTTTTAAAATATTTATTAATAACTGGAACATAACAAATAATAACAACATAACAGCAAGGACACGAGTTGGTTTACAGAATCATATTTTTCCACAAAGGCTGCCATTACAGTGAAGGACAATGTGAGCTATAACATTAAGTCTACATTAATCCTCGTGTCCTTTCACTGGAGTGGCATTCAAAAGATGATGTTTTCAATGTGAAAAAACAAGAGCAAAAGTAAGAAAAACCCATTCACTGAACATGTCTGCTTTACTTTTCTTTGGTGAGACCAGTTTCAAGACATCTCGCCGGAAAAACACAAAATAAAGGGTCTTTGACATTTTGAGGAGCACAATCCTCTAAAGTAGAAACTTTTTATTTTATTTTTTAAATTTTCAGAATAAGTTCAGCATTTCATTTTTGTCCACTCAATCCCAGCTTTCTACAACAGGTGATGGTAAAGGCGTCCCCTTTAATTCCTGGGCTTGAAACTTCAAAGTCACACATGAACATTTGGAAGCTATTGTAGAAGCAGCACAGGCACTTAAAAGACATTGACACTGACATACAATCTGGTACAATAGTCATGCAGTGATACAGTTTGGCCGACATAACCAGTGAGGTAATAATAATTAACATACTGAAGAGCTGAGTGAAGCATGGTCTATGTTGGTCCAGCTGGTTTCGCAGCAAAAAGACCCCAGTCGGAAAGGTTGCTTACCCGTGCAACAGAAATAAAAGGGAACCAACTTTAGCATCAGATCGTTTATGTACAGTCTTACAGAAATATACACATCTATACCACTTAGTCGTCTTTTCTACAGGGTCGGTCTGTCTTTAGCTATCAAGCTTGTCCACAGCTTTTGCGGGTGAAGGCAAAGCCATCCAGTTTGCATAAACACTATCATTGGCATATCTTGTAAAGACCGGATTAGTGGCATCATGTCTGTTGAGCAGTACCGGGCTCGTCTCGGGCCAGTTGGGGTATGACATGCCTAAAAATGAGAACACATCATTTTTCTGCACTCAGTGAAAGAAAAACAGCGTGCAGACAGTAAGGTTCTCAAACAAAACTCTCCAAAACAAATCCTGATCTGATTCTGAGAAGTGTAAAGTTATGGCTTTGTATTGTATATGCGACACAGAATAAATGATAATATAATTTATTATTTTCCTTTTTTTTTTTTGTCATTTATTAAGCCTGCATTGTTACTATTGCCCCTACATTTCGCTCGGGGCAATATGCAACATGCTGAGAGTTGCATTCAAAAGCCTTACTGTTTCTCTGTTCATCATAATGGATTAAGAGCTAATGTACATTAGAAAGACAGGAAATTTATCACAATCTGGAATTCAAACCACAATGAGTGATTGAATCAGTGAGGACCTGTTTCAAATGTTACACACCGTTTCCTCCAGTGCAAATAAATGACGAGATGAGGACAATGTGGAAATGAATGGGGGGAAACAAACAAAACTATTTACAAATTAAAAATGCAGATGAAGCATGAGTATGAGGAGTGGATTATAAATAAGAATGAAGGGGATTTATATTCAATATTTACAAATATAGCAATTTTTGGTCAGTGCTTGTGTACATTAGAAGCAGGTCCGAATAAAACAAAGAAAAAGTCAAGACACAGGAGCTTTTTTTTTTTTGCTTTTTTTTTTTAAGCTGAGCCTCTCATTTACGATGAAATGGGAGCTATGTCAGCATTAGCGAAAGGCATGCCTAGATCACAGTCACACACACTTGACTACGAAAAAAAAAAAAAAAAAAGCCAATCACAACTTGCCAAAAAAGAGAGCTTGTGTAGTGTGTCCTGTTTCTAAAATCGAGTAAATGCATGGGAGATTCTACCATAGAGCTTGTTTTCAATCCATGTGGAGGGAAGGGTTCGAGGGAGAGGGGCGTTATTACAGTCCACTAGTGGTGTGTCCTCTTCAGAGAGGGCGTCGTCGTACAGCAGGGCATCGGCTGGAGTGGACGCCGCCAGATCCAGGTAATCCTGACAAGAGCAGATGAGGGTGTGATTAGGCTGATTAAGGAGGAGGGGGATTGTAGCATGCAAAGGTCGGACGAGTGACCCGTGCACTGACTGCAAGCTCCAGCAGACATTTCTGCCAAATTGTTCTCTTTACCACATCCAGAGTCTTGCTCATTATCCGGTATTGATAACAGTGAAGAACAAGCCCGCTGCGTTATAGGATGCCTGCATTCCCATCTGCTCAAACGCTCTATATTTAGCCTCACTTCTGCAGCAGGAGCCTGACTGGCATGCTCTGTGATTACACTGCCCAAGGCCACATTTAGGATTGCTCTTCAAACACTAATTATGGTATCTTAGGAGATTTGGGGAGAGTGACAGTTCATACAACATAACACAGCATGTGTCTGTGTGTGTGCTGGACAAAGCACATGCTGTCCTTAAAAAACGATACACTGCTTATTTTAGACCTGCTCCAAATCTGAAAGGAAAACCCCTCAAACTTGTATCTGTCAGATCTTCACTGAAGTGTTGTCAAAATCGCGCCAGTAACACACAGAAAGAGGCTGATTTATAGCTCCCCTGCTTCCTTGCCGGGGAGAGAAATGAATAAAGCACTACAAGGTATTTTAAAGCTTCAACATACCCGACTTTTCACCATCATCTTCTCCAGTTCTTTGCTGATGTCTGCAAACGTCTGCCTCTTGTCCGGTTCTTGCTTCCAGCATCGGAGCATGAGGTTATACCTGGAAAAGAGGAGCACGGTTCAAGTGGGTGAAATACAGTGAGTATCATTTAATCCTCCCAGCTGAGTCATTTCCCCCCGAATGTGGTGCAGGGGAGTTATAACACACAATGGTAATGAGGAGATGCTAAAGTAGATATGATAAAGTGACAGAATAGAGCTCACATTTCCTCCGTGCAGTTCTCTGGTCTCTCCATCCTGTAGCCAGTCTTGAGGAGGTTAAATAGGCGCTCGGGAGCGATACCTGGGTATGGATTTCCTCCCAGAGTGACAATCTCCCACAGCAGCACACCGAAGGACCAGCTGGAATAAAATACAGAAGGTCCTAAGAATATTTCTATGAACAGATAAGAGTGAGACTTGGGGTTTTTTTGCAAATGGAAAACACCCTTAATTGCATTCTTGCCCAAAAAAAAAGCATGCTGATTAATTCATGGGCTTTATTGTCTTATTGTTGTCCAAAATGTCAGAATATTTCCTTTAAGACGTAATTATACTCACACGTCACTTTGTGTTGTGTAAATGTGGTCAAACAAAGACTCTATTGCCATCCACTTAACCGGTATACGGCCCTGAAAAATACAGAGAGATGCTGCTGAGTGACTATATCAGTATATGTACCTGTATCATGACTACTCTTCTCTATTATTTTGTCTACCTTGCTTCTTTTAACATATGAGTCCTCTTCATACACGTCTCTGGACAGGCCAAAGTCAGAGATCTTCATCTTCCGCCCTTCAGCAACAAGGACATTTCGTGCTGCAAGGTCCCTGTGGACAAGCTGTTGGACCAGCACACTCATTTAAAGTGCCTCACATTTTTCTTTAACAGACATTTAAGCTTCTTACAATGAATCTTCCACTGAATTGTTCAAATATTTTACAAAGAAAAACACCAGCTTGGCCTTATACCTTCATTTCTGCCAGGTACTGCATGCCTCTGGAAATCTGCCAGGCAAAGGAGATCAGGTCACCCATGGTGAGAGCCCTGTCGTCTGGGTTCTCCAGGTAGCTTGAGTTTCGGTTGGCATCCCTGCCCATATAGCTCGGGCCAACTTTCCGACTCTCACGAAGGAAATTACGGAGTGACCCATACTTGGCATACTCGACGATGAGATACAATGGACCTATTCAGAGAAGCAGGGCTCTTAGACTCAATGTGCAACACGCATGTTCTGGGATGGGATGGCAAGAAGACGGAGGTCTTACCATCCTGGCTGCAAGCTCCGTACATCTTTATGACGTGCGGGTGGTTGACTTGCTTCAGCAGAGTGAATTCTGACAGCAGGTCACGCAGCTCGCTGTGAGAGGCGTTTTCTGTCACGGAGGAAAAGAGGGGGGATCATAATGATGAAACCACTCACCTCTTCAGACATTCACTCCTCATATATCACAAGTGCTGCTAGGCTTGTCTGGCCTTTGCCTGGGTACTTTTACCTTTAAGCATTTTCACAGCCACAGTGGTGTATCCAGCTTTTCCTTTCAGCCTGAATGCTGTTGCCTTGACAACTTTCCCAAACTCTCCTTCTCCCAGCGTCTTGCCAAGCACAAGGTTTTTACGAGGAAACTCCCACTTTGGATCCTCCTGTTGAGACAAGGCAATGACGGTTTGTACTTCTCAAAAGATTCAACATATGAGACACAGGAGATGAAAGTGCTGGAAGAACCTTACAGGTATTTTAAAGGTTTCGGTCTCAATTGATTCCTGCGAGCCCCGGCGGACATTGTTGGCAGGAAAGCTAATGGGATAGGCTTGAGCTGGCCGACGGAAAGTCATCTCAGCAGATGCTATCGGGGGCTTTGGCGAGTTCTTGTGGTATCGGCGGATGAAGTATGAGGACAGGAGGATGGACACGATGAATGAGAGGAGAAGAGCTGTGGCAATGACGGTCTTACACATTTCATCACATAGCGTCTCTGGAAGAGAGTATGTTGCACAGTTTTAAAGAAAGAAGCACTCAGTGCTTTGCTGATTCAGAGTTAAAACGGAGTGAGTTAATCAGCAGCAGTTCTGTGTGGTTTAGGGAAACTCACGCTCAATGTCATCCTTCTCACAGAAGCATCTTTCTGTGAAGCAGTAGCAGGTTCCATAGCAGGCCTTAATCCCGTTCCCACTCAAGCCTCGTTCATGGCCTCCAATAACGGGCTCCTCTGCAGAGACAAATCCAGCGTGAGCACAGTCTACATAAAGCAGAATGTCCTTATTCTCGCTGTTATACACTGCATGTGTGTTAAAAGGGAAAGCATACTTGTGCAGTCTTGCGGGCAGATTGAAGGATCTTTACTTTCCACTGCATCACAAACACTATCTGGGCATGTCTGCAGGTCAGGGGAGCATGTTGAATAATTTTCAGTTATTCCTGGAATATGAACACAAGAAAAGAGAAACCTCAGCAGAAAACGAGGGGGAAAACAGCCAAGACTGGTAACCAAATTGCAAGTACTTTGCATTCAAAAACCCATTCAAAAGTTGCCTTAACCTGACTGCATGTGTCCTTAACACTGCAACATGCAACGGTTTTAACAGCAGCCTGCACCACAGTGTTGGCTTGCTTTAGCAACAGTAGGGTGTTAGTCACACTTGTTTTTCAGCCAAATTAGGACCATGTTTTGCCACTTCCTGTAGCAAAATGATCTTACTGAAAAGGATACACATGCAGTATTCGGCCCTTTAGCCCTTTAATTTGTTTCATTACTTACACTGAAGAAAACATGTACTCATCTGGTTCTAGTGAACTTCCCCCAAGGTCTCATAATCATTCAGTAATGTTAAAAAGTTACAAGTTAAGGAGAAAAAAGTTTGTCTTTATGAAATATAAAGTACCTTTCTCAGTGCCCTGCCTCCACTGGCATCTGCCGGTTGTTGCCCCCAGGCCTTGGGTAGACTCACAATCTGTTCGCTGCCTGTTCTCTGCACAGGACAGGACCTGCTGGCTCTTCTGACCAGCTTTGATTGCTACGTACAGCAAAGCCAAAAGAGCACATTACCAAATCTTTAAAGGACACTAAAGATCGGGGTAACATGCTTGAAAATAGTCTGCATGTGTGCTTGCTGTGAAGTAGTACCTACCTGTGCCATCTATTTTGATGTGGATCTGAGTGCTCGCCTCCAGCTGTTCGTTTCCCTCCTGAGCAACAACAAGGTACTGCAAGTCCTGGCACTCGGGTTTGCGCAGTGCCTCAGAGTCATTCACATACAGATGTCCCCACTTCCAGTTTGGGGATTGGGTGATGCTTATGGCTGTGTAGCAGGCCTGTGAGTCAGCAGACATGTTCTTATCTGGCACCTCAAGTCGGTATATGACACTGAAGCCATCGAACTGCTGGCAGTTTTCCACACAGATTTTGCCAACCTGACAGGAGTTGGGACAAGAGATTGAAAACGTGAATGACACTGGAGAATACAAGTGTAAGGATGGAATAATGCACACACCTTTTGTAAACAACTGAATACAACAATTTGAAATGCAAATTACTAGTTCATTCCTACATGATCTGAAGAAAAAAAAATCTGCCATTAATTCAAATAATTACATTTAAACTGATTGTGGTACATTTTATAAAGCCAGAATAGTTTTGTTTTTGCTACAAAGTATGAAAATGAACAGAAAACATTTGAGATGTTATTTTTTTACTGCCAGCAGGTGGCAGTCTCTCTGTAGATTTAACGGGAACAGCTCCATTGACCATAAATAAAATGTATTCTTATTCTTCTTATTATTATTATTATTATTATTATTATTATTATTATTATTATTATTATTATTATTATCATCATCAGGATTTTAATGTAACTATAATGTCATAATGTCAAAGGATTGCACTGATGGCCACTTACATTGGATTAGTACTGAACAATAATCAATGGATAAAAGCTACTAAACCTCCCAGAAGTTTTACCTTCTGCTGACTGTAAACAGGTTTGGTTTAAGCAAGACACAGGTGAATATCTTTATTTTTTTAAAACATACAGAGAGATCTGTAGTTGTGAGTTACTGTGTACTAAAGCATGTGCAATGTGATGGCTTATAAAGCCAGTGTACAGCAGGGTTAGTCAAATCAAATGCATTTCCCAATGCATCATAATGGAGCAAGTACCTACAATTCAAGTTCTTGAAGTCTCTCTGTCAGAGTTCAGTATAAAGAAACTGATATGAGGCCACTGATGGTTCATATTGCCTATGACTTTTATCCCTGGTCCCTTTCATAGGCCAACAATGATTCATTTGTTAATTATGTCATGAATACGATCATTAAAAAGATTCAGACTATATCTTTGTCACTGTCCGTGATGCTATCACGATGGAAAGATATTTTTTTTTGTGTGTCCATTAATCCATCCATCTTCTTCTACTACTCCAATTCTTGGGTCGGGCTGGAGCCTATCCCAGCTCTCTTAAAAGTTTATAATAATATATATTTTAATCTAAATCTAGACCAAACACAAAGTTCAAGGTTTGCATGATAAGCAGTCATGCAGTCATGAGTACCTGTGCATAAGGAGAAGCTCTGCGTGAGACTGTGAATATATGTGTGACGTTGGGGAAGTGGATTTGGACGGGTAAGATGGTGACATTAAAGTGCAGCAACACTGTTCCCTCTAGACCGGGATAGGTGGTGTCATTGACCAGGTAGTCGAGTTGCAGGGTGCGATTCTCTGTCACGTGCAGGTTCCTCTTCAGGACCAGCTCTGAAATCAAGAGAAATCGTGAAAAGCCTCATCTCCTAATGTAACTAATTCTCGCGCGCGCAGCCTTGGAGTACTTACGGTAGTTGTGCACAGTCTCTCGAATGCCTTTGGCTTTTTTTTCAGTGAAGGAGTTTTTTATGTCAAATGTTTCCTTTATCCATGGGTCAGTGTTGAGCCAAGTCCCCACATACTTATTGTGGTTGTCGCCTAAGATCGGGGTTAGATCTCTGTCAAAGACATACAAGGAGCCAAAAGTTCCACCCTGAAAAAAAAAAAAGTCACATTGAGAAATTTCAGGCCTCATGTAAACATGAACTTAACCAACACCGCATCTGTACACAATCACCTTCGTCCGATTATAGCTGATGACTACGTCTGCCGAGTCTGTTCCGTTCACATATGGCGCGTTATCATCCTCATCATTGACAAAAACATTCAGCGTCGTTTCCACCTTGATGATGGTGGTTTCTGACTGGACGTTACAAACCAGCAGGAGTCTGTAGCATTCGCTCTCCTCGCGGTCCAGCTGAGCGTTTACCACCAGCTCTTTGTTGTCGTTTACAGCAAAAGGTCCCGGAGGGTCTGCAGAAAAAAGGAACAAAATTAAACAAAACAATCGAACAAACGAGCCTGCATGTGCACGCAACCACATGAATCAGGTGGCATACTGAATATGACATAAAAGCAGCATCGTAAAACATCTCAATGGAGCTAAACCAGGGTCAAAAGTTTCATTCATTTGAAAAAGTTTGTTGAAACTGAAACTCTAAGTGTTGATATTTAAAACATAAAAAATTACAACTAAAAAAAAATGAGCACTTTGGTTGAAAATGGCCTCCGCTCCTTCACGGGATGCTGCCGGCATCAGCCAAAATGTAAAAACACTACTTCTGATTATCCTATGATGGACTATATTGGCGGGTAATACACACATACATACATATACATGCATACATATGTAGTTGTACATATGGTTCTCCTTTCACAAGATAATATGTTTTTGGTCCGATGTGTCTAACCTGATTCCACACTGTAAGAGATGGTGTAGTTTGGGCAGACATTGAGTCTGGTGAGACGCTGTAGCTGCCGCAGGGCTCCTGGGAACCTGTTTTCCATGATGTGTGGGTTGGACGTATCTCTGTGTGGGAAGCAGAGTTCCTTCGTATCTGTCTGAGCACACTGAGGCAATGTGGCATTGACAAAGTCCAAGGTGATCTGCACAGGTTTCCGCATGAGGCAAAAGGGCTTGTTGGTGAACTCAGATCGCACCATGGCATTCAGGAATAACTTTCTCACAGACCACGACCTTTGATCTGATGGGACACAGAGCCAAAACAAAAACAAGAGGCATTTTAATCTCAGACAGTGCTTTTTTTGATGACACAGCTCTTCTTTGCTTTTATGCAATCACATTATCATCCTGAACTCGAAGCCAGAGCATTATTGGTATGCGAAGAGCATAAATGTCCAAAAACTAATTTACTCTTGTGTGTAGCGAATACCTGGCACTGAAATAGGACTGTGCATTACCATCAAAAGCCTTGTATCCAACTCACATAGCTGGGCAAAGTCGCTCTCCTCCAGGGTTTTGTTCAAGAATAGTGTCCCGGTGTTGATGTTCATGTAGAACCAGGAGCTGTAGTGTGGAGGCGTGGCAGTCTTTGTTGGGCACAGGTAGAAGTGTGGCTTCTCAGTTTTATCGTCCCGCATGGCGTGGACCTGGAGGATGGGTGTCCCGGCCTGCTGCCCAACATATACAGTCTCAATGTACTCCTTCTGAGGGAAGTACAGACACGTCGCTCCTGCACCAAGTGGACATGAAATAACCAGATGTTTAAAATTTGGCAACCAAACGAATCACAGGAAAAAAGTGTTATTATTATTGCTTTTAAGGAAAATGTTACCATAACTGAAAAATAAGGCATGATTACATTGCAGATGCTGATGACAGCGTATCAGACATCTCTTTCTGGATGTTTAACTGAGTCAACAATACCCACTGACAATGCCATCTGGGCACTGAATGGAAATCAACACATACATGGACTACGACAGGTCCAGGTTTTTTTTATCTTCTAATATATCTTTCATCTCTCTCCCACGTTAGCGGAAATTGAAAGCAGGGCTCAAATGACACTTATGCAGCTCCTTTAATGAATTTCTCATGTGGTCAATAACATGTGGTTTCCGATTCTCCTTGTGTTCACCTTGAAAAGTTTAATTACAAGGAATAACATGATACGGAGGAGACATGTATCACTGCCTGCAAGTCTGTGTGTGCGTGTGTGTGTGTGTGTTGGGGGGGTTGACGAGTAATCCATAAAGCAAAATAGCAGGCTGCGTGTGTGTTTTACAGGAAAATGGAGATGCGAGTGTTCCTTCTGTAATTATATCCCTGTTGTGTTCCTCTTTGATGACGGTAGGCGACCATTTAGGGAACGCACTAATGTCATTAGCAGACAGCAAAACTAGATTTTCTATTTCTGTTGGTGCAGTTGAAGCCTCGGCTCTGGTTTCAGACATTGATTTAATTTTGAGGGGCTTAGATGACAGGAGGCCGAGCTGATGGATAAAATGTGGCCGTCCTTCCTCAAGGATGGAGATACGCTCAATGAGGCTGCAGACCTTTTTATTAAAAGTGTTCCGGAGGCAAAACAAACAGCAGGGCTCATGTTTGTTAATCTTGGTGGGGATGGTGGGAGCCGGTTTCATGACCAGGGATGATTTTTCCATCCCCTAAATCTATTACAGCCAAAATGCAGTCATTCACACTCATACTATTGACTGTATTTTATTATATTTCCATTGCATCTTAGCTTATTTTTACTATTTCATACCATGAAAAGGTCTGAAATAGGTAATTGGCTTCATGATGCATAAAAGATTTCTGAGAAATTGTACAAAAGATTTGAGGGAAAAAATAGAAAAAAAGTAAAGAACTGCCCACAGATTATTTTAGGTTGTAATTATACTCAGTTTATACAGTTAAAAGGTATGAAACACATGAAAAGACGCGTAATCTGAGCATCAGGGCTTCAACTGTATACCCAAAACAACCATTAGAGGGGGCTGTTATCACAGTGGCACGGGCTCGAAAAGCAGCTTAATCATTATCATAATATATTACTGCTCTAATGTCTCTACTGCTTGGATAAGATGTTAAACGATTGGACTCATTTCTATTTGACAGGTCAGAAAAGACTCCCACTACTCTCTACAAGCCCTCATCGGATGCATACAGACAATTTAATTAATCTACAGAAATCTTACAGACGACGGCCACAAATTGAATACAGCAGATGACAGCAGCTCTGCAAATAAAGCTACATGGTCCAACGTGTTAACCAGCGGGAGCTGAACACATTTATGAAGGCAGGCATTGGCTGCAAGCCACAGTGGCCGGACCCCCTGCAACACAACTCGTTTATATCATTCAAAATTCAATTTCTTTCTAGGACAGAAGCCAACAGAAAGCAAGCAGTTTATATCAAAACTAATTAATTGAATGCATCAAGCAGGCCCATCCGAGCAAATGGCATCTTTGGTCTGTGAAGCCATGATGATGCTTTTCCAAGGCATGACTCATTACCTTCTCTAAATGATGCACAAGAATGGCAGAAATACAGCTGGTGGTGACATTTTCACCTATTATATTCATGTCTAAATAATGACCGAAAAGATTAAAAAGACGTTGCAGAGGCTTCATTTCCATGCTTTGTCTCTGAACCGCTAAAGAACGTTCTTTCCGGATTTTAGTGGGCTGTTTTGGAACAGCCTTGGCCTGTTATTGCTCACAGTGTGTAAACATTAGCATCATAAGCAGATGTTTTACAGCCTTCGATCACCTATAAAACTCATGCTGAGCTTCTGCATACAGTGTCATTCCTTTGAAAGTAATTTTGCAAACAGAGAGTGTTTAAACAGGACAATTCATGTAGCAATCCATGTTTACTGTAGATATCATGTACCGCCGAGTGGATAGTGAAACTGGATTTATCCAACGCTGAAAAACAGGAACACGAAACAGTGGAAAACCCTCTTACGTCTCTATAAACGTGTGCGCTTCCTGGTTGTCGTTTACGATCGCAGTCTCCATGAGTTAATCGTGCCTGGGCGCGCGTGTGTTTGTTTTTGTCTCGTATTATAACTGCAAAAGAACAAAAAGGACAAAAGCTCATCACAAAATGTGAAACCACGCTCCCCGTCAGCCACAGACCACAGCATGTCTGGGACAGGTCTGAGCTGATAGGGTGGGACGCCCTCCATCGTCCCAGACAAAGACAGGAACTCAATTAGCTCAATGCGTGCTTCGCCTGATAGATTTACTAGCTATGAGCTCATGTGCTGGAGTAACCCACTGGCTTACTAATCTACCTCCGATCCTCAATGAAACAAAATGTGGATCTCCCACTCAGACGTCCTCACTGAGCATCCTTGTCAGCAGCGTGGCAGATGAGGAAACGTGACCCTGCCCGGCTGCTGCTGTGTGATAACTTGACATTATAATTGCGTTCTTAGTCTGGACCTCCAACAGTAAGAGCTCAGCTTCGTGCCCCTTTTTCTCCCAAGGTCAATGAGGTCTGCGTCTGCCCCTGGTAACGACCCATTGGAAAGGCAGTGTATCTGGCAGCATATCAATCAATAACCACACTAATCAACAGTGATGCTGATTGTTTTCCACTGATGACACAGACAGAGAGAAAAGCTGCACAAGTGCAATCACGTCCGCCGAACATAATATTGGAGTTGCTTAGGCATCTTGTGCGTGGACGCTGAAACATTACTTCTACTGTGCACGTGTAATTTCACAGCCTGCTCCACAATTTAGCCCATCAATATCCACATTTTCAAGGAATCCATCATCTTTTACAAAGAAGCTGTAGCCAGGCACATTAAGGAGCAGTTCACCCAGTTATATCACGGTGATATAAATAATAATCACTCGGAAACATATCGTGATTGCTCTGCTTCCAGAGATGTTGCTGCTGCTGGAATGGTTTTCTTCAGAGATTCAATTAGCTAAAAAGCTGCACATTCGACTATAATTCCACTTATGAAAGCTAATATTGATCATAATGTTTTGAAATCTTTCCCCCTCCTCTGTTTCCTGTCCTATTATGCTCAAATGCTTCATCGTATCACACTGGTTTCAGAACCTGGATTTATATAGGCATGACTCTGATGCTTTTCAATCTTTCAAAACAACACGTGTAATAAGGAAAGAAAGTCATTTCCTGTCATAATGACACAGACATCGAAGTTTTCATCCGATTAATAAGATAGCTGATCTGAGTTTGGAAAAGGCAGCCGGGCTCCAGGTAGATTACTCAGTTTACCATGATGCATACCGTAACATAATAATCAATTACCACATAATGTAATCCAATTATTCCCCAGAGAATACAAGAGCTGAGGTCCAATGAACCATGTTCATCAGTCATCAAGAAATCTAATAGGACCTCTCCTTAGGGGTTAGCTGCAAGTACAAACTCAGTTTAAGGATTCCTCTGGGGAGGACTGTGGCATCAAAAATTGAACACGTGGTACATCATGGAGCTCCAGACTGAGTTTGATGAAGCAGTCATTAGGTTGCTTTGATAAAATCATCTACCCTCACCACAGCAGTGGTAAAAAGCCATCAGATTTACTGACATGTACACAGAAGGAGGCAAATACTCTAAATGCCCGTGTCAAAACACAGAGAGCTTATTTATATTTGCATAAATAGCTCACAGCCACAGGTTTCATAAAGGGTTTAGCTTAAAGTACCAGATTTGGGAAAGAATTGCTTTACAGCCTGTTTTAACACTACACCAAGCAGTCTAGACTCATGCTACCAGCTCTTTGAGACTGTATTTATCATCTACATTTAGCATTACTCTGTACTCTGAATGCTAACATCAGTAACGCTGCATCATGGTGACAATGCCAGTGTTTGTATTGTAGCATCTTCTAATCAGTGCTAAATACGGTCTGAGATTGATGGAGATGTCATTAGTTGTGCAGTTACTGGACAAATTAAAATCTTGACCTAATTATTGTGCTCAATAAAGCAAACCAAAAAAATAATAATCACGGGATCATTAAGATCATCGGGATTCATTTTCTCAGAGCCATGAATGTCTGTACACATTTCCAAGGCGATCTATCAAGTAGCTGTTAGATTATTTTAGTCGGGTGCAAAATGAGCAGGCAAAAACAACAGAGCAACACTGCAGTGAGAGAAAAACTAACAAGGCTGAACACAGTCACGTGTATCACTTACACATACTGTGCATCAGAAGCATCAACAGGCTTGTTGTTTCAAAGAAGCAAACACAGCAAAAATGCATTAATATATAAGGTGTCCTAACTGTGGGAATCATCAATGCACCAGCGTCATTAAATGGCACTACTAAGATGAGTCGCCACTATTCGCACTGCTAGACTATGACTGCTTGTTACGACTATCCTAACATGAGAGAATCTGGTAGAAACAATGGGAAAAGTCGCTGCTTTATGCCGGGGAGTGGAGATCACTGAACTACCAGCACAAAGGGAAGTGGAGCTTTCAGAGTTTCTGGCATTGGCAGGTGGTTGCAGAGGACGGAAAAAAGATTTCCAGCATGTTTATCCATTTTAGTAAAAAGAAGGACCAAAAAAATGGATGCCAAAGTGGGGCTGGAAGAGGATGGGGGAAAACAGCAACATAAGTTTGAATCAGCAGCATTTATGGAAAATGTTAATTTAAGGACATTTTCCACTATTATGATTTGCTCTCTTTAGAGAGATTGCAGTAAATGTGCAAATTTGATTCTGGCACCAGTATGGCAGTAGAGTCACTCCCATTTTTGCAGTGTCACACACACCATGTGGACTCAGATAAGCAGGGCCTGTGCTTTGTTTTACTTATTGTTGTAATGACGGGTCAAACACGATGTGCACTGCTGCACGACTGGAAAACAACTTGTCAAGACCCATGTGAAACCAGAGGACTAAATGCCCCGAGGGTAAAATCTCAATCAATGTCTCCTTGTCCTTTCACCACAGCAAATTAGATTCTACCCATGCATGAGAGCGAAGTGTGACCCTGAACTGACTAGAGGATCAGACACAGGGGTTTGACAGGTAGGAGCGGCATCCGTGCGACGGCAGAAATGGCAGCCTAGGATTAGAGGTCGGGACTCTCAGGAGTCTCAAGGCAGTAGCAGTGATTTGGATGAAAGTTATTTCAAAAACCGTGGGTCCACTTTGGCTGGGAAGCTCGAAGGATGAGAGTCTTGTGACTGATAAAGTGGGAAAATCGGGAGAAGACAAAGCAGCCTAAAGTGCTGCAGCTGTTCCAACAGGTATCAGAGTGTCTGTGGCTGACAGCATGTTTACTGTCGCTCATGAGCTTAAAAAAAGAGGGAACACGCCAGCTAGCTCTGGTTTTGAATCAAAATAATATAGTCTGTTGTTTGCCACATTTTGAAAAAAAAAGAAACTTTTTGCTATAGCAAGTTTTAAGAATCACAATATGTTTTTTCTAAGATGCAAAAAAGAAAAGCACTCCTGTTGACGTAGCTCGGTAAAAAAGATCTAATCTACTTGCATAATGATGTTTCCCACTCACACTCAAATAAACACAGTGACAACAAGCGTGGAAAATTGACAATATTTATCATGCATCCATGAGGAACACAAGACAGAAGCTTTACTTAATTACATCGTGCTGTAAGGGGCTAAATCCAATAGCACCACGTATCAAATGAGATCTGTTGGTCTGGTACTTCTCCAGAGGAAAAGATGCTGATGAAAATGATCGCTTTGAGTTAAAGGGAAGGAGGAGCACTATACCTCTATGTTATGGTTTCACCGGTCAGAGGGCGAGGAAGGGTCAGAGATACCGTAACAAGGTCACGGTGGAAGCAAAACAGATCAATGCTTTTACGTGAAAACATCTGTGGCACTTTTTTGTGTAAGAGATTACACAAATGTGTGTGTTAAAAAGGGGGAGTGGATTTTGGCTTTGACCAGGATCCGTCACAAAATGTATTTTCAACTCAAAACGCTTATAAAGCTGCCAGCTGATGCTGAAGGCCAAATCTAATTAATAAATGGTTGTTTCAGTGAGCTCTCCAGATTTCCTCAAAATGTAAATAAAAACAAAGTAACGACGAGCCAGATATTCCTTTCTTTGGTCTTTTTTGTTCACACAGAAGTGCATGTGACTGCACGATCTCTAACGACGTAAGCACAGAGACAGAAGAGCAGCTGCAACCTTAGTGGCAGCTAATGGGAATCCTCATAAAGAACAATGAATAGAGGCGTCCCAGCTCCCAGTTCACTTCAGCTTATGTCTTGAACTACTTTACTTTGGTCTTAAGTGCAGGGCAATGTCTCAGGAACATTTAAAAATGCTGATTGCTACAAAAGTGAGCACTGATTGCCAATTTCCTTTGTTTGATGATCTCAGCGAGAAACACTAAACTAATCAGTAAACTGGAACCTGGAGCAGGAGTTATATAAACCCCACCGGGAAATTCCTTTGTAATAGCCATTCATGACTGTGCCATTTGTACAATTACATTGAAGATCAGAAAAACTAAAGTTAAACTAAATTGACAAATGCATATGTATATTTATGTGGAACTTCATGAGTGGACGAGATCACAGGAAGGAAAGACCTCCTATGGCATCCAGTGGCGCATTTAGTTAGTCTTAGTCTGGCAAGTGGAACAGTGTGCAGGGTGGGATATATTGTCCGTATTGAAGATACATTTTTGGCAATATCTTCCTCTCTGCAATGAGGGAGACTTCTGAGTTTGAACTCCAAAAAATATCTAAATCATGGCCTCACATACAGTAAAGGAAAAGGGCCTTGGCAGGACAGAGAGTTTCATTTTATCCTAGTTATTTGCCCTCCTCATTTCCACCATCCCTCATATAATATACAAGAATGATAGGAGTCCTCGATCTTTTCGAGGCCACTGCTAACTCCTTTCTCAATGCTAAGCTGGAGCTGGATAAGTTCACACCAGACCACAAAACCGTCTACCACCTTCTGGTAAAACTGCAGAGAGCTTACCAAAGTAGTACCACTGAAATTTAAAGCAAAAATATTCTTTAGATTCAATCAGTGACTAAAACAGCAATAAAAATCCACATTAGACGTAATGTGATGCAAAAAGTGCATCACAACATGACTCATTTACTTGGAAAATGACTAATATGTAAAAACCATTTAGTGATTTAAGATGTTTTAAAGGAGTCACAACAGGCAGAACATCCTCACAAAGTGGGGTAAAATAAAAACAATCATCGATCCGGTAAAATCAGACTATGTCACTTTGTGGCAAGCCCGGCAGCAGCCCAAGCGGCCCGTCCGCTTGCATAACAGGCGATATTTTCCTGAAGAAAACAAACAGCCAGTGTTTGCCCAGAGATAGGAGCAGCTGCTGCACACCTGCCCATGGCTCGCCTCTTCTCCTCCCTGAACAAGTGTAGGTCTTTTGTTGCAACAAACAGGCAGGTGATGGGCGCCACATTCACGTAGGGTGCAGCTTTCAGCACCCATTTAATTACCAACACGTCCTTGACACATGAAGTGCAACGAGACCAGCCCTTTTCTTCTATAAATATCAGGAGAAACGCCTGCTTTGGTGACTGTGCAAGCAGAGCCCAGCAGGAAAAGCCATGTGGATGCATGTAAGGTCTGTAAGAACAGCATGCGTGTCTGACTGTGTGTGGACTATGGACTGATTAAACAGCGCGTGTAACAGTGAAAAAATAATCAGAGGACACTGCATAAAAGTGTTCTACCTTAACAGTTGCATTAATCTTTTTAACTACTCTGCAGAAAACTGCTCCCCTGGGTGATTAAGTAGGCCTGTAGTTTATTGCAGGAAAAAACCAGCAGTGCTCCATACACATAGAAATGAACATCTTTTTATACATCCCAGATCCACTCAAAGACTTTGATCATAATGCTTGTTTGCCTCCCTTTATAAAAGCACTGATAACCTCTGAAGTCCAAAAAACACCCTGTATTTGTTCGAGCATCTGACAAACTGGCGGCACAGTCCTGAACTATGAGGGACACTTTAAATATAGACTTCATGAGAGGGCAGTGTTAGTGCAGTTGGGCTGTGGGATTGTGGACGGGATTATAATATTATGATATATGGCTGCATTCATTCTACTCTACGTTTCATTGTTGTCATGCCACGCATAGCCAGCGCACAATGCAAGGATCACTTTTCTGCTGTGTGGCACAGTGCTGGCGTTGTGTTCGTGCCCTTTCAGATACTTCGTCGGGGGAAAAAGGCCTTAAAAATCACTCAGCTTCCAAAATGCTGCAATTTAGCTTTTCACTTGAGCAGCCCTGTGTATTTGTCAGTTGCAATCTAGACTTCATGTTCAGTGGCTCGCTCTGTGGCAGCACCTATTTCTCTTCACCTTGGCCAGCTTTGCAGATACTAAATATAAATGTTAAATAAACATATTTTAATTCCTTCTGCGCTAAACGGTCTCTCTGGCAGAAAGGTCAGTAAGAGACGGAGATAAAAACTCAAAGACTAAAGCTAATGCTGTCTGAATAATTTATAATACTAAGGATGAACGCGTTTAAAATAAGAAGCGAACATTAAATCGTCTCCTCTGTATTAATAGTTAAGACCAGAGCATTTATTTTGTTTTCAAAAACGTTCGGACACACTAGTGCAACATTTAGCATTAGTTTGCAACTTCATCGTGCGCTCCTTCACCCTTTTCCAGTGACAGGAGAACTGATGATGAACCTTACCTTCCAGAAGCAGCAGCAGAAACAGCGCGACGATGTTTCCCCGAGAGAAACCACAACTTGACCCCATATTCGCGAACCATAGGTGAAAGTTTCTGAATGAAAAGACGATCCAAAAAAAGTTCCTCTGGGCGAAAATTAAATAATAATAATGATAACAAGAGCAATAATCAAACCGATAAAATATACAAAGATGGGGGGTATAAACCAGTGCGCGCTCTGCGTCCAGATGAAGTCCTCAGTGTCCCATAGACGGGCTGCTGTGTTGAGGCTACAGAGGCTGCTGCTGGGCTGACTGGCTGGTCTGGTGGGGGGAGGTGGGGGGGGAGGAGGAGGTTCACTGCTTCACTACTCACTGCCCCGCTGCTTCCGCAGAAGCAGGGCGGCATAGCATCTACAGGAAATTTAAGAGCATAATTTAACAGCAGGTCAGTCATCTCATTAAGGATCTGCGCGGGGGAGGTGGTGGGGCGTAATTATTAACAATTATGACTGGGCGCGTAATGGTTCACTTTAAAGGCACAGGCGCTCTTTAAAGGTGGGCATCAGGTGTGCTCGTTTTAGTAACCGGTTCATTAAAACAGCCGTGTGATAATTGTAATTGTGCCTTTTTGTTTAATTTTGCTAAGCTTGAAGTAGCTTCGATGAATTCGTTTGTTTAATTCGGTTGAATAAAAAATAGACTTTGAGCACAATGTTCCAGTTGGTGGCAAGAATTAAGTGAAACTCCTGCCAGTGAAGTGACAGGGCTAAGTTGTTGTTGTTGGGTTTTTTTGCCTAGACATTTTATTGCATCCAAGTACTCCATGTGCATAATTAACACTCCCCAGCTGAGTAGAAGTCCTCTGCAGTCTTTGGATCAAAGTCCCAGAATGAAATCAGGGGGTTAAATGATGTGGGACCGTTCCTCTCTCAGGTCTGAGTGTGTGTGCGTGTATGTCAGAAGCTGAGGGTGTGTTAAAGAGCGGGATCTCTGTGTGACTGAACAGTGAGGAGATAGCGTGGAGTGATGCATTGCTGCAGCCTCGGGCCAGGACACCAGTCACTCTCTCAGCAGTGTCTTTCCAATCAATGTCTCTGCATGGAGCAAAAACACAAAGGCTCACTGGGCTACAGAAGATAAAGGGGGCTTTCTCAGACGCTTCACTAACTTTCACCAACTGGGAGAAAATATAATGGCTGCTACTTACAGTGCTTACATTTTCACCTCCCCTCACTGAGCCGTCAGTATCTTAAAGAAGACTTTAAAAACAATATGCCCTTAAATTGGTGATCACAGGAAGGTTAAAGGAGAAAATTAGCTGTGAAGCTGTAAAGAAAGAGATGGCATTTTAACAAAGCTAGATAGGTTGTATGCTTCTGTACGTTGGATACGAAAAGAGTAACCTGTGAAATTGGTTTTATTGTTAATACTTTGTTTTGAAATCAAGCATATAGTTAGGGCTGGATCAGGTGACGCTGAATCCAACCATGCACTGAATGTTTCATTTTCACTCGCTATGTTTTTATACACCTCTGCACATAATCATGAGTTATTATTCATCTCTGGCTCTCTTACATGGCACGTCTTTGTCTTGTCTTCCTCCCCTCATCTCTAACTGGTCACAACAGACGCCTGCACCACCATGAACCTGGTTCTACTGGAGGTTTCTTCCTGTTAGAGGGAAGTTTTTCCGTCCTACTGTTCCCAAAGCATTGCTTAAAGGGGGTCATATGATTGTTGGGGGTTCTCTGTATTATTGAATAACATGATAAGCAGTTTATTCAAATGTAATGCTACTTGCTGTACCAAGGGGCATTATGTGATATAAGAAGCCAAGAAGTCTGCCTGAGGACAGTGTATTGTATCTGGGATAATGTTTCCATATGACAGACTATAGGTATCCTGAGACGTATGCTCAACGAGAATCAATAAAGAGAAGGAAATACGGTGGTGTGGACATGGCATCTGCAACCACAATGGTTTTCTATGTGCTTTAAGCAAGTTAAAAAAATGCTCTAGGCTAAAAAAAAAAAAAAAAAAGGCAGCATAGATTCTTGTTTTGACCCTTTTGATCTTTATTAGCAGCAGCTTTCGATACGTAATAGGTTTTAACCTCCTCGTGATGTTACTCCGAATGAGTCAGCTAAATGCTTCTATTAAAACACAAAGCTTTCTGATGGCATGCAAAACACAAAAGATATCTTTAGACCTGTGTGGTGAGTGTATATCGATTTCATTTTCATCTCTCGACCAATCAGCAGTTCATTTCCATTGCTGGCACCATAGTTTGGAAAGCAATTAAGGATTTGAGTCTTGTTCAGGAAGGCTAGATGCACCTTCTGGGATTCAAATAACTTGTGCTCATAAGACAATTACCAAAACCCCTACACCATATTACACAATGTTATTACTGCTTCTGGAGAGTGTGTAATAGGCTTTCACTCAGGAAGAGGAGCTTGATGCCGTTTCATTTCATTAACTAGATGGTCATTTCATGATGTACACCACCTGACCTGATGCTGAGGGACACTGACCTGAGCGCGTTCAATAATGGTACATATACATTATACATACAGATATAAATCACTCAACCTGCTTGTCAGTCATGAGGAAATATTCTGATCTATTACTGAGAATGAACCCTATTTCACTAAGTAAGAGGCTTCGAGTGTGAAATGTGCAAACTAGAACACATGTAAAGGGCTCGGGGTCTCTGAGAGGGGCTCGTCTGATGAAATGGATTTGTGTAATTTCCCTGATTTTTCTAATGAAATAAGTGCAAAAGGTGACGGCCCCATTGATGACACCCCTCTGTGTGCATCTTGACCCCAATTATAGTACTGTGACTTGGACAGCAGATGGTACATAACACAGAGACACACATGCACACAGGAGGAGTGGCCATGGCAACAGACTCATAATGGTTGTCCTGGTGTGTAGTGGAATCACTTGGCCTAATTTGTTAAGTACCACCTCAATATATTTAATTTAATCAGCCTATTCTGAGCATAAAACAAGTGTTATCAAATGAATCCTTAGCTGCCCACACTGACAGCTCGTCAGACATGTTCTTTAGAAACAGGACAGTGCTTTAATGGGTTTCACTGATCAGCATTTTCACATTTTGTACACTGCTCTGCATCTTGCTTTTGATAAAAAACATGTGTGGTAAGTTTGCATCTAAGAAAAGCAAACTAAACTAATTAAGCCTAGACCAGCAGGTCATTTTAAAAACTCTTTTAAACTCCCACAGATGCTCTAATAATCTATAATTTACAGAGAAGAGTGCTTTTAAAAAGAAAAACATAATAATTTTAGTAGCTCATATTATATTAGGTCAACATACATACACGTCATCCCTGAGCCAAAAGTCCAGGCTTCAGACTGCCCTTAATGTTTCTGAGCTTCTAATAGTTTTTCTTCATTATCAGGTCTGCATGATGTCAGAGAGACACACAAAGCTCTGGCTGTGAGCACGGAAGCTCCGCCCACCAGCTGTCCACACCTACTATTTACAAAGAGCAGCCAATCAGAAGAAAGTTAAAGTAAGGATCCATTGAATGGTTGTACTAAATTCCAGAATAACATAAATAAGGATTATAATATACTCTAGCAAAGGAAAGTTAAAAAAAAAAAGTTTAAAATTAGCTTTAGAGGCTGCCTTTAAATGAAAATATAAAATAATACAATCTACAGAAGTGGGATGGATTATCCTGCTTATATTTTGAGGAAGAATTTCTTCCTGTAGAGCAGGTAGGCGATGAGCAGCCACAGTGCAGTCCCCCACAGGCTTTGAAAGAGCCACTCCCAGTGGCTCTGCTGGAAGCGCATTTCCCAGCTGAAAGGGAAGTAGAAGCCCAGGAGAGAGTGGCCAACATACACAAAGATGGAGTTCATCCCTGTGGAAGAGGGGTGGAAAAAAGACAAGTTATTGAACAGGATTTATACAATTTAAAGGATTTTTCCCTGCTTTCCATAATAGCTGAATGACTAAAGTTATGTGCAAAAAGTAAAGGCTTTATTGCAGGGATGCTTTCCAAAAAGCTTTCCAAATGAGCTAATCAGTTTAAACTCTTCTCTGGGAGTCTGGCCAATAATGCAAAAAAATTACTGGAAGAAAAGAGTGAGGACCACAAGTCCAAAACCTAGACTATAATCCCTACAAAGGCTTTCAGGACATTTGTTATATTAGGCTTTGCATAATCAGCTAATGAGTTGCCAAACACAATTGTCATTGTAGTCAATATTTTAAACTACGTTCCAGCGTTTGTGAGGTTTTTATTCCAACCAAAGCACATACACCTTTGTAAAGCAGCCTGTCAGTACAAGAAGAAACATACCTGGGTATATGAATGGCTGTCCACCCCACCAGCCCTTGATATCGACGACAAAGAACATGCCTCCCAGCAGCAGGAAAGACAAACAGCCCATACACATGATATAGGACAACGACCTGAAGAAACAGACCATCGACAACACTTTACTACAACAGCAACATTTTACTCGGCACATTTGGGCATCACTAAAATCTGAAGAACAGTGTAAACACACTCAGTCCATCAATCCTCTGCTGCAGATAAATAACACCCAGAGTCTGTCCTACAAACAGTGAGGCAGTTTGCTGGACTTGTCTATAGCATCAGCATATGGATCCCTGGCATGTGCCTCATGGAGCTGTGCCAGCTAACCACGTCTCTGTCTGTTCCTAAGTGCAAGAATGCATGATGAAATATTATGGCATGTAAAATGGCTCCTTTCTAGAGGCTCCCTGCATTTATTTTTTATTTCTTTATCTCAGCTGAAGCCAAAAACGACTCTTAGCTTGGAGTTAATTACTTTTAGACATCCCGGCAAGGACTTGTACCCAGGAGCTCAATAACCTGTGCATGATGAACTGCCTATAAAAGCCAGGTAGGTAATGGCAAGTGATGCCCCATGTGGAACATCATGAGGAATTTGCTTACACATCACAGATGAAATGGCGTTCTTCCTGCTACAACATTTGAATGATTCACATCACATATAAAGGGAAATGTGGGAGTGGAAACAAATGCACGAGTCATAAAGTAACCGATGTGTGAGGTGGTAACTGTGTCACATTTCATGCAAAATCATTACAAACATTTACCAAAGTGCTGTGCCTTGTTTTTCTAAAAAGGCTTCTAATAGTTTGGGAGCAGTTAAGACTGCGTTGTGGTTATACAGTTACATTTCCCAGAGTCTGAGCTCTTTCCATCACACAGAGCTGGTAAAACAGTGAGTGAGTGCTTCTGGGGGAGGATGAAGCATTCTTTATTTCGCTGGCCGTAAGGAAGAGTGATCATGTTGGGAGGATGTATAACGGCAACACCTCACACTCCCAACAGCCCGGGTGATTATTTACAGCCGTAGCTGTCGTTAGAGGTAAGTAAACGCGTGTTTTAGCAGCCTTGATTTGTGTCTGTTGGAAATCCCATCCTTTCTTTTTTTGTGAGGAAAAGTGGCTGGATTTAGAGGGTCAGGAAGCACTTACCAAAGGTTTTTATTGACAGGTATAAATCCTCCGTCTCGCGTGCACTTAGAAAGGATGGCTGCGGAGATTCCCTGAGGGTGGAAATGAAACAGATTTCAAATCGATGGAGGGCGATAAAGCAATCTGTATTGGGCTGCTAAAACGTGAGGCAACAGTATCAAGCAGAGTCCACCAGATCAACCGACAATCAGAGAGTTACGTGGACATGGTCCATTAACTTACACACACACACAAAACACTAGACAGGACTGCAAACACACCAAAACAATGAGCTGAAAAACATTAAAACGTGGGTTTGTCACTACAGTAAAACACCACCGAGAGGCATCTACAAAGTCCAACACACTGAGGCCCAACTGACTCCATGTTCATATTTACTCATGATCTGCTCAACTCTACATCAGTAAGCACTTTCATAGTCTTAACTATCCCCCACCCTCCCTGTATGATTTAGATACATGAAGAAAGATTTTGTGCTGCACAGAGAAACCCAGGACAGCGGATCAGGATCCAAACATGCTCGTTAGGTGGATATCCATCATGTGTATAGATGACAGAATCGATGGTGTGGAAATAGCCTAGCTGGGGCTGGATTGAGTCTCCAGGCTATCCAGGCAGCAGGATGTGGGATGGGGCTGGTATGTGGGGCAATCGCTCAATTTCAATCTCTCACTTCTGGAGCCTGATCGTTGGACTTTAATTAACAGGGGCTGCTGTTTATTATGAGGAAGACACATGGCTGCCTGTGAATATCAGCCTGCCACAGATCACAAAACAATAAACCATGGCCTGATGTTTACTGTATCCACACTTTCTGTTTTTCCTGTGCTTAACGCCGACCCAGTTGTCGGGTGTGTGCAGTAATAAGTTTTCTCCTCCTCTGAGGAAACCTGCTAATGTTAAGAGCACATGTCTGAAACAAAAGGCAGCTCGGCTCTGCTTCCTGCCTCCCCCTTTGAGCCGAAATCTTATTAGAAAAGTCAATATCAAGAGCAGGCCAATCGCTAAAACTAATTTTGCTTTCTGTGTTGGTAAGACATACAACCAAAAATAGACTTAACCACTGAGATTAAAAAAGTCAAATCAAATATACACGTGCAGAAACGGTGAAACAAATATATGCTGCGCTGATTCTTTATTCCCGTGTCTGTTCCTAAAATCAATAACGATGGTCTGCTCTCACTGCCAGCCGATGCAATGTGAGAAAATCTATTCTATTGCATTTTTCTATCTCAGCTAACCAGGATTTAAGCTACTCTGTCGAGCCACATCGAAATACTGTAAGATCCAGAATATCGCACCTCCAACACTGTAATCTTCAGTAGCATCCGCAGCATCTATCAGCTGGTAAACAATGAGATACAGTGGAAAAAACATTAAAGCCTAATGTTTATTTATGACAGCATGAGCTACTTTGTCACTGTGCGCCGCTGGGAGAAGCTAAATGGATCTAATTTATGTCACCTCCCTCCAGCCACTCATCGCACAATGATAGTCAATAAGATTCAACACCTGGAGACATAATGGAGCTTTGTCCTTTAAGAAGTGAGGTTAATGACGTTAAATTCTCGCAACAGAATTTCAATTGATTCTCACATATACGAGCAGGACTCTGTCACTGAGTTTCTTCCTACTGTCCTTTTGGAAAATACTGTCTGGATGGAAAAACGCTGCTGTTACAGACCTTTAAAACTTCACTGAGATATTGTTTTGGACATATTAGACTACAAAAATAAACAGATTTGACTTGAAAAACCTTATGACATAATAGTAAATAAAATAAACAATTTCTTTAACACCAGAACCTTCAACGCTGTTTCAACTCATGTGTCAAATAAGTAAATAAACGTCTTGCAGTCATACACGTAACACTCTGAAGGAACCTGATACCCAAAGCTGGACAGAAAAGGCACCCAAATATACTGGAACTACAGAACTTCAGACAAGTCTTTCCCTGCTTCTGTGTGTTTTTTCTTTCGCTGCACAGATTTTCCGTCCTGCGCAGCTTGATTTCAAAGGCCGTGCGATGCAGCCAGCTCTTCCAGCTCTATCATCGCTCCAGGTCACAGAGCTGCCGGTTCAGGATGTCTGCCTCCACAGCACGCAGGCTCCTCCTAACCCCGTTTCACAAATGAGCTATATCTCTGGAGCATCACGCTGCACGTACATAAAAACAGTGGCAAGCACAGTTCAGCGGAGACTAGCCTTCCTACGTGTCTGTCTGTCAGTCTTGCTAGAGCAGACTAGCAGCCTCCTGTCACAGGTTTAGAAATACAAAACAAGCCATCTCCTGTAACACTTGGCTTCTCCCTGGAGGACGCATTCCCCCTCTAAATGAAATGGAGGCCAGCCTGGCTCTTTTTGTGTTTTAAGACCACCCAGAATGAGCATAAATCTCAAACAAATATGACCTTAAAAGCTTTTCAGACAGGCATTACTTTTTTATCCTAGGTTTGAATGCACTTTAATAATTCCTTTCTTAAATCTGCCATGTTTGGTTTGCTTATTGAGACCTCGCTTGCAGCTTCCTAAACTGATCATACTCTTAGAGTAGATGCTTTTATGCTTGCAGCAGACTGTAAGTAATATGCATAACTCTTCCAATCCAAAACCACATGTAAAGCACAGAGAGGCAACGAGACGCAGCGTGTATTCCCCCGAGGGTCCGGATACCCATGTCTGCCCGGAAACACAGCCACACATGGATGTTGTTTAATTGTACTGAGATCACACACATGTCCTCTGCTAAGTCCTGCTAATGAATGACTTCAGCAAGCTACAGTATGACTAATACCCAAGAGGCTGGAAAACACGTTGCAGAATTTACCTGCAAGGTGAAGTGAAACACGGAGACCATAAAAGTGCTCGGCTCTGAGTGAATCACAGGAGCAGGACAGTTATTGGGTGTCTTGGTTTTAAATTAACAACTGACTTTATATTCACTTCTTACAGCAGCTCTGCTTAAAACCTCCACGTACCAGGATGAGGGTCCACACTAGGAATCGGCACAGGATGTGGACATTCATCTTTTTGTAGAAAATTATAATTTTCCCCGCCTGTGAAAGAAAGAGGCAGAAATAAGTACAGACCCCACAGCCTATTCACTCATCTCTTTAATGAGAAATACCACATAAACACCAACACCCGGTGTGTCCGCGTACTTGCCCTTGGGTAACCAAATAGGCCTGGGATGTGGCTGTCGAAGCCACGTCCCTGACATGGCGGTCACGTTTCTCCTATCCCATGGAGCCAGATGTGGGGTGTTAGTCATCCGCACCCTCTGATTAATTTGGTGATGATGAATATGTTTCAGCTGAGAACATTAGCATGGACCAACACAGAGGAAGCCAGCGGACACCTGGCGTGTCGTTTAAGACTCGCTGACTGAAGGGCTCAGAGCAAACCGCCCACGGGGAATTGAGCAATGTGGTCACTTTTTCATGTTACCTTCCCACAACCCAAATGGTTATAAGTGCCACTGTCACCATCTGAGACGCAGGTCTGAAGAACAAAAGGGCCTTCCTACTTTCTAACAGCATTTTGTCATTAAAGTAGGGCAGCTGTGCATTTACAGTGAGACAGGAAAACATCTGTCACATAATCTTTACTGTAGTCACACTGTAGGTTTATATTAACATATTAACACTGAAGAGCATCACTGTCTGCACAATGAAGCCATTAAAACTTTCAGTCTAATCAAGTCAAACTGAGTATTTTAAAGTCACATCTTCAGAAGGTTCTGATCATTTCCTGTCTCTAAGATATTTTCAGCCTGCTTTTTGTTTTTGGCAGGAAAGTTTTGTGTTCAGTTGAATTCAATTAAACTTTATTAAAATAGCGCCAAATCACAACAACGGTTGTCTAAAGTGCTTTATATTGTAAGGCAAAGACCATATAATAATACAGAGAAAACTCCAACCATCAGACAACCCCCTGTGAGCAAGCACTTGGTGACTGTGGGAAGGAAAAACTCCCATTTGACAGGAAGAAATATCAGGCAGAACCACAATCAGGTAGATGGAGCCATAAACCACTAGTTGTGGGTTTATAAGACCTTTTTGAATAAGTGGGCTTATTATTATTATTGCAGTATTTTGTTGTGAACTTTTAATGTTTTATAAACCTGCAGAGACTCTAAAATGTACAGTTTCTATTCAGGATCAAGTCCAGTGGAGGCAAATAAAACTTTAAGGTTTTTTTGCAATGCATTTTGAAAACACAAAACATACATATATTTTTTAGGTTCGAAATCAATTCATGGAAACTATTTTCTCAGTTAACGGTACAGTGGTGCAGTGGTTAGCATTGTCATCTCACAGCAAAGAGATTCTGGGTTTGAAGCTGCAAGCCAGCCGGAGTCTTTCTGTGTGGACTGTACAGATTCTCCCAGCGACTGCATTGGTTCTCTCCAGGTAATCGAGCTTTCTCAAGCAGCCCAAAGACACAGGTTAGGTTAACTAGAGATTCTAACTTGGTGTAAATATGAATGCCAGCAGTTCACTGTCTCTACATATTAGCCCTGTGATACTGGGTTACGGGTTACAACCTGAACAGGATGCCAGTCTACCAGCTGGGCTGGACTCCAGCAACCACATGACCATGAGTGTTGTCCACATTAAAGAGGACTGGGACATTTAGCTTGTTAATTTTGCAGAAATGAGCTTCCTCCGAAGGGTGGCTGGCCTCTCCCTTAGAGATAGGGTGAGAAGTTCGGCCATCCGGGAGGGGCTCAGAGTAGAGCCGCTGCTGCTCCACATCAAAAGGAGCCAGCTGAAGTGGTTCGGGCATCTGACAAGGATGCCCCCTGGGCGCCTCCTGGGTGAGGTGTTCCAGGCATGTCCCACCGGGACGAGGCCCCGGGGCAGACCCAGGACACGCTGGAGAGATTATATCTCTCGGCTGGCCTGGGAACGCCTTGGTGTTCCCCCGGATAAGCTGGAGGAGGTGGCTGGGGAGAGGGAGGTCTGGGCCTCTTTGCTTAGGCTGCTGCCCCCGCGACCCGGCCTCGGATAAAGCGGATGAAGATGGATGGATGGATTTTGCAGAGTTTAAAAGCTGATTTAAACAATTTAACCAAAGCTATGTATGGCATAGGTAATTTTACCTAAATGAATAGTGAACAAATACAGATTTGGCATAAAAAACATATGAGTGGATCTGTCCTGCACTGTATCAACAGTTCAGGCTAGTGGTGCTGTTATCAGGTGTCGGAAATATTTTTTGGCACACTCAGTACCCACTGAGCATTCTTCTTCACAGCCAACCTGAGTATTGTTGCCAATCAGTCCATCGCTTTGTGACCACAGTGTACATATCACCTGGTGGGTACACGCAGCATATTATAAAGCTCAAATCATCTCTTAGGTGGTCACTACAGTCATCAGGTCTCTATTCAATACAGAACCTTTGGGATGTGGTGGATTGGACAATTGTCAAGATCTGCCTATGCAGGTCACTAAAAATGCAGACACTTGGACTAAACTTGGCAGAAGCAAGCCATTTATTAAGGCTGCGCAAAAAAATACAAAGGCAGGACTAAGACTTTTTTTTTTTTTGCCACTCATGCCACTCACTGCATCGTACAGGAGAAACTTGGATCTTACCTGCATCCCTAGAAATCCAATGACAATGGAGTTGATGGTACTCAGAACCCCCTCTGGGTCAAAGGGCTGTGTGGTGCGATATATTTCCTGGAAAAAGCAAAACAAAACCATGCAGTTTATAATTTCACCTACATTGGTTTATAGCAGAAGCATTGTATTGCAATATGTGATGAACATTCCTACTTTGCACGTGGGGTATCTGTACATGTTATCACCAAACATCCACCTATCGATGTATCCCGCTGCACCTCCCGTGCAGTTTGGGTAAAGCCCGTTATCGCCAATTCCACCGGCTCCTAAATACCCTCTGTTATCAAACAAGAACATAATTATTGTAGCTGTAGTTATTACAAAAAACAATGTTTAATGAAGTGTTTTGTGTTTATATGAAAACACAATACCCAGATGCAGCAGAGAACGCTCGGTGTTCTAATACCAAAGGTGATTTTAATATTCTTAAACCCTGTATAGCAGTTGTGTCTCAAGCCACCACACATTCACGTTCAAGGAAGAAAAAACCCAAAACTCAATCAGATGAAAAGACACAGAAGGACTGAGAGGAAAAAGTGCTACAGCTTGAACCCACAGTACTGTAAACGTGATGTCATGCAGGGTCACAGAGAAGGAAAAAACAAAACAAAAGACAAAAAGCAGAAGACACAGAGCGAGGAAGATGGATCCTCTGCCTCCGCTCCTCTTATTGCACATGACAGACTGAGATTGGCTAATTAGGCTCTCTGAAGCATCCACCACGGGCCCATAAATCACAACGGTTCATAACACCTGCAACACAAGGTGCACACTCACACTGTTGCAGCACAAACAGGCCCAACTGGAGATTATCTCAGCTTCGACACATAGGAAATTTATGCTTTTAGCTTAAGTGTACGATGCATTAGTGAGGAGATTTGACCTGAAATGCTATATGACAGTGGGAGTCATGTCCGGACTTACGTGGGGCAGTTGGGAACAGGCATGAGGAAAGTTAAGCACAGCCACAAAGTCTCCAGCAGGATGATGATCAGCCACTGTGGCCAGTAAAGGAGAATATCCTGGACCGGGTTCCACCAGTTATACTGCATCATACATAAAGCACATAATATTTTTGTTTTTAGGTCCAAAACTGCTTCGCATTTAGGTATTTTTTTAGCATTAAACTAAGTTTTGGGATAGATTGGTCCACTTGAATACACAACAAATTCATAATTACTAAACATTTTTAACTCTTCTTGGAGCTTTAGAGATGTCTGTCTGTTAATCTGGACGAATATCTGAGCTCCGCACGTAACGAATGGATGGAACTTGTTGAACTGTTCAACAAAGACTTCCACTGCACTGAACTCACAGGTCCATCGACTCTTGGACTTGTTATTCGTGTGCTTTTTCAGGTTAGACTCCTTTAATTTTTTCTCTTGTGTGTAATGGCTGAAATAACTGAACTTGACAGAACTGCTCACCGCAGTCAGTGGGATTTCTTTCTGGCCCCAGAAAGTCTGCAGGAGAGACAGAACAAAGTAGGTGAAGCCCAGACGCTGCAGCACTCCTGGGATCCTCAGCCAGGACCAGGACACTAGAGCACAGTGAAAAACACACAGCATGAACGCTCACTGTGGCACCTTAATACTGACAGACAGTGATTTAAATAACATATGAACTTATAATTCACAAAAAGCACGCATATTAAGTCATTTCTGCAGACACAAGAAATCAAGAATTTTCCCAATTATCCCGACGCCACTATTACTACAACTACTTCTGATAGCAAGTTGATGGACGGCATAAAGGCTGGAGAGAGCTCATGTCAGCCTTCAGGATACGAACATGTCAAGAAAGAGGGTAGCTAATCAAACATTCATCAACAGTTATCTCTCGGTCTCACCAAATTGGGAAGGATAGGACTTGCTGCTGCTGGAGAGAGATTGATGGTAATCTACACATTAGCTAATTGAAAACCTCTTTGCCACGCAAAGTGCCGTAAAAACAATATGATCCCAATCATTGATCCGGACAAATCAAATAAGAGGCGGAAATCTTTTCGTTCGCAGGAAAAGGGGAAGCTCTTACTAATGACACTTTAGTTAAAGATATATGTTACACCCCCCCTGCAGAGATAATTGACTGTGTCTGTCGCCTGATAAAATTATCACGTCCTACAGGGATGTGCAAAAGTATTGAGCCATTGTTCATTCCTCTATACATATAAGGCAAAAATAGAGTTTGATGTGACAATTTTGACGACATTGAAAGTCAATATATTTTTTCTACACAGCCTGAACTGTCTTAGGAAAGCTTTCTTCAGATAGTTTTCAGGAGTAGTTCTCCAGGTTTCTTGAAGGACAGTTAAAGCTTTTCTTTGGATGTTGGCTGCCTTTTGTTCTGTTCTCTGTAAAGATGATCCCACGCCGCTTCAGTCACGTTGAGGTCTGGGCTCTATGGAGACCTACCCTTGACTAATTGTGTTTCACTGCGTTTTTCTATCCAGGTATCATTTTCCTGTGCTGAGTTGTGTTTGTCATCATTTCCATGCTGAAAAAATGAAGCTGTTGTTAACCAGATATTTTCCAGATGATACTGAATTGTGGATCAAAATCTGATGGTACTTTCCTGCATTCGTAATGTTATCAATTTTGCTAAGATACCCAACAGCACCGGCTGAAATGCAGGCCCAAACCATGACTGAGCCTCCACCGTGTTTAACAGAAGGCTGCTAACAGTCACCGTCGCAGCGCTCTCCTCACACAAATGGGAAGAAATTATGTGTTTCTGTGACAAGTTACAGAACAAAGTAACAAAGATTAAAGATTCGGTTCTTTAATTGTTTGTTAAAGAGCGTAACAAACAAGCATCCCTGGAAATGGTTAGGCACAAGGACTAGACTGAAAATGAGTGAAAAAGCAGTCAATTGTATTGATGACAATACACTATCAGCCTTTAGTGGCTCAGTGGTAACATTAACATGACAGTCTGGCACCCTGGAAGAAAATATAAAGAAATCTAGGATGGTTCAAATCTTTTGCACGGTATTAGAATAAATAATTAAGAATCAAATAGCAGAAAAGAGCAAAATGGGAAAATTTCATGTTTAATAAGAATTATCATTTTAAGTTGAATCCATTTACACAAGAGTTTGAAAGTAAGCTGCAGCAGACTGTAACACAGTTTTTCTCCCATATTTATGCATTTTCTTTGTGTTTGTGTGTAACGGACACCTTTTTTGACGTTCAATACTATTTAACTGAAGCTGTCTGCTTCCAATCTATGAGCACTTTCAGTGATAGATAGACAATATTATAATATGTTGGTAGTCAGCAAAACTGAAAAAGCCACTAAAAAAGTAGGGCAGCCAGAACTTTTCAAAACGACTGGCTTTTTGTGTTCGAACGTCCTCTTAAGGCA
>NW_005187463.1:135308-138947 GCF_000239375.1 Pundamilia nyererei
TTTAGTGGCTCAGTGGTAACATTAACATGACAGTCTGGCACCCTGGAAGAAAATATAAAGAAATCTAGGATGGTTCAAATCTTTTGCACGGTATTAGAATAAATAATTAAGAATCAAATAGCAGAAAAGAGCAAAATGGGAAAATTTCATGTTTAATAAGAATTATCATTTTAAGTTGAATCCATTTACACAAGAGTTTGAAAGTAAGCTGCAGCAGACTGTAACACAGTTTTTCTCCCATATTTATGCATTTTCTTTGTGTTTGTGTGTAACGGACACCTTTTTTGACGTTCAATACTATTTAACTGAAGCTGTCTGCTTCCAATCTATGAGCACTTTCAGTGATAGATAGACAATATTATAATATGTTGGTAGTCAGCAAAACTGAAAAAGCCACTAAAAAAGTAGGGCAGCCAGAACTTTTCAAAACGACTGGCTTTTTGTGTTCGAACGTCCTCTTAAGGCAACTCGGTGGCAGGGGTTTGAATGAATCAACTCTCACGCCTCACGCATCTCATCCAAATCATATTTTGTATAGTAAGTTTGTATTTATTTCGAGAATAAAGTAACTACATTTCAAGGTTTTTAATATGAATCTGCTTTGACCACTTTTTAGGACATCTAACCACGGTAGGGTTTTTGAAATTACTCCTATTTGATGTCAAAGGTTAATACCTCCTTTTCTCTCTTCTGACATTGAAAAGCATTTAACATATTGAGTTAATGTGACTCCATTCTCTTATTAGATCAAGCTCTGCGACTGAGCTGCAGAGGACGTCCTTGGAGACAGAGGGCAAAGCTGCAGTTTATGGTAAAAGTCAGTGTGCTGTTGTGACCAGCTCCAGCAGCAGAGTCTACAGCAGCTGCGTGGAGCTGACGGCTGTAACACTATCTGTTTGTAATTGTCCATTACCACAGCGGTTGTTTTTGCTCTATCTGCCTCTGTTAAACGTCCCCTGGTGCTGGATTTTGAGACTGCACACACAACAACAATATTTTTGTTAACCCAGTTAAGCAGACATCCACCCAGGAAAGTCCATTAGCACCACAGATAGCTAATGTGTGAAGGGCGCCCTTTGCATCCCAGGTGGATGGGGGATTTTCAGCATTATTCCTCTCCTTTAACCCTGACCCAGCCATGAAGTTTGGCTTTTATCTCAAATCAGGAGATCAACCCACTTAACATCTCTGTCGCAGACCAACAAACAAAGAAATTTACTTGACTGTAAAAAAAAAAAGTAGCTATCACATTTGAAAAGCTAAACTCATCATTTCAGTTTCACCTAAAAAAATGAATTCAGCAGCTACTGGTTGCAGTGACGAGTGAAATATCTAGTTACGACATCTGTGTCAAAAGTATTTGATGTTGCTTAATTTACAGGAAATGCACTTTGCCTTCAAGCTTGCACATGAGCGGGTGTATTACCACACAGAAATCCTTGTCTCCACCTGTGCTAATAAACTTGCTTTGCTGTATGCGAGCATATTACTACATGAGCTGGAGTCTGCGTAGTGTAACTGACCTGAAAAAGTACAGAACTATCTATCTATCTAGATAGATAGATACACAGATAGATCGATAGATACACACATATGAGGATTTAGTTTGACTGAGAATCAGAATACACAATGTGCACCTACGTGGTCCGTCTTTGGGAGAGTAGTTGAGAAAGCAGAAGCCGAGCAGCAAGAGGACGACTGTTCTCCAGGTGATTTTTCGTAGCAGCTGCAGGCGGCTAACTCCTCTCCTCTGCATGGAACTGAAAGCCAAAACCACTGAGGTCCCAATTACAAACACAAACCTGGAAGACATAACAGGATTATGCCATTCAAACCCACATATGAACTGTACAAACAAGAAAAGTAGTAAAAGACGTTAAATAGGTCAGGCCCCTTGTGCCAAACCTACCATGGCATGACAAGATCCGCCACAGTTAGACCTGCAACAATTTCAGAAGCATAAAATCAATTAATACCAACAGACCAACACACACTTGATCTCATCAGAGAGTTTACAGTTCTTGCCCTTCCATACACACAAAGACAACAAGATGAATTAAAAACAATGCTCCGTCCTTAAAGCGCTGCTTCTGTCATTAACTTTCCATTTTGAAGAGGCGTGATTAATAAATATTTACACTCCTGTGACAGCAGCAGTCCTACAGCCAGGCGAAGATTAATCAATCCAGCTCTGAAATCAATGCACCTCTGTACATGTGGCAAAAAAAGCTATTACAAAGTTAAAATTGTGAACACCCATAAACCATTACAGGAATTTTCGAAGAAAAATT
Source organism: Pundamilia nyererei (assembly GCF_000239375.1). Classification (NCBI taxonomy): domain Eukaryota; kingdom Metazoa; phylum Chordata; class Actinopteri; order Cichliformes; family Cichlidae; genus Pundamilia; species Pundamilia nyererei. The sequence continues at coordinate 137,600 of NW_005187463.1, forward strand.
GAAACTGAAATAAAAACAAAAAAAGAAAGTTTATAAGAATATTTACTTTTTCTTGTTTTAAATACTTTTTCAACCAAAATCTCTACTTCAACCAGAGATGCCTTGCTTAAGAGTACCTCAATACTGCCTATCATAACATTGGAGTGTTACTCATTCCTTCCTCCTCCCTCATCTTCCTCCAGCTGTCATTTAAATCCTCCTCCTCTCCTCCCTGATCATTAACAAGAATAAACATCTATGGATCATGGTGTTGATTTTGCTTGTATGAGAAATGACACCCTGTGTTTTTCTTAACTACATTCATCATAATTAGTGACAACGCGTCAGAAAACTCTGCTAACACTATGGGGAGGATTTCGCCGCTGAAGATCAGGCGATTGCTGCATCATCGTTGTGTGCAGGGAGTAAGGTGCGGGCTGTAGGGTACAAGCAACTGATTTAGTTTTCCCTTATGTCAATTCACGTGCATCATGTACTTAACCGTTCCAAGGTGCGTGCTGAAAGAACCAGTAGCCTCCACCACCATAGTTCACAAACACCATCACAGTCAGGGAAAACCTATAAAGACAATACAAGTCGATATCCAGGAAAGAACAAATGAAGAAAATGTGTGAGTGAGGCTGAAAAACTGTCAATAAAAATATATTATTCAAGTGCAATCCTTGATTATAATTAAAAATTAACTTCTGAATTAAAGTTAAAGAGAACACAAGAGGGGCTTTTATTCAGTCTCCCTCCAAATGCAAGGTAATGCAATCTAAGCATTATGAATCACTCAGGAAATGAACGCTTGTCCTCTGGATCTCCTCAAGCAGGAGTGCTGACTAAAGACTTTGCATCTAATATATGATACACTTTATACTTTAGCACTGGCCGAGTCTGCTGAAACACAGCGCACGTGATGGAGTGCTTCACTGAATCATACACTGGAGGGAAAAAGGTGTTTGCGTTGCATGTCAGAAAATGGGCGGTGGGCCACTACACAACACAAACTTGCACGGTAATGCAATGATCTGGGCCAGGCTGAATCTTTTCACCATCTGTAATACGTGAATTTATGTTTTCGTGCGTAATCAAAAAGAGTAATAAAATCATAAGGGGGGGTCGTAACAACATTACGACAACCTTTAAGAAACAGCCTGCCTGATAAGGTGCACTGTATCTACCTCTGCCTCCTCTTGTTTTTCTGCCTAGATTCAATTAAGAGCTGCACTGAAGCCATTACTGCTCTTTTAGCCCCAACCTGCTGATACAAGATTTTAATCGGTCACTATCATCTCAAAAGGGCTATTAAAGCAGAGTAAACCCTGCTGCATGTGTCCATGTTCTCTTCCTCTCTCTCTCTCTC
>NW_005187463.1:138967-154401 GCF_000239375.1 Pundamilia nyererei
CATGCACACACACACACGCACACAGGCTATCGTGTAAATTTTGATGAACGCATCCATTAGTTGTCATGGCAACAAAGACAAAGGTTAAATCGCCAGCCAGATGAGACCCTGTGAAAATTGCAGTAATATCCCAGATTATTGGCCATACTTATAATTAAAATTCCCCGCTGTCCGATTGGAAATGAGACCCCCATCACTTTACATATGCCACACATCTGTGACAATACAGGCTGCTAATTATGATGAGTGCTCAATTAACATAATGTACACTAAGGAACTCTTTGTTTTCTGTTGGATCAAAGTTAATAAGGTGCAGGTTGACACAGCAGGCATTTTCTTTTTTTTTTTTGGTTCCTAATCAAGTTTAGGTTGTTAATATGCCTTTGAAGCTCTGCAGTGAACATTTGCCACTTTAGTAATAGACTTAATTCATTTCTGGGAATGAGCAGGAATGATTTATAGCTAACAGATTACAGAGAGACCTGTCTGTTGCAGCACTGACAGCCAGTTATGACTCACTGATAGACACTTATGGACGTCTTTGATTTGAATCATTGTACATGCATTACCAATTAGAGTATCAGCTTAGTACTTTCCCCCCGTTGCTAATGGATAGCTGCAGTCTATCCCTGCACAGTGTTGAGTTACCCACTGTACTGGCCATATCAAGTACACGGACACCCAATCTAGTCATAATAAATTACAACTACAGTTGAAAAGCCAAGGTTCTATTTTTTTGTGGCCAAACATCAGAGCGTATCTGAAACCCAATATGTAGGAAAACTTGGGTCTCAGTCAAAATAAGGCACAGAATGAGTCAGCCACCTGCTGTTAAATGCGGCTCACAGTTCTTGGTTTTGCTGTAATAGTTGTTCCGTCAGTTGTATGCTGCTGCTAACTACTGACAGTGCGATTTTCAACGGTGACGAAACTGGTGAAAGGCTTTTAGCAATGTGGCACAAGATTAAAATCCAAATCCTTTTAGAAAAATTAACGTGCGACCATACACCACAGTTCTCTGTATATCATGTCAGGAGAGCCCGAGCAATGATCAGAAAAACCTTTCAGCTGGGAAGAAAAGCTGTTTGGCTTCAGAAATGTCTCAGCATTTATGGCAGATGACTGATGTGTCTGTTCTCTGTAGAAAGCTGTTACTTATCCGGGGGTATGGATCATAAGTCATGGGTCTGAGGAGGCGCACACAGCGTTAATCTTTAGAGCTGAGTCACAGTTTGATTAAGTGTGACGCCAGGTAGGAGCATTTCCGGTATTACCATTCAGGACGTACGCACCTGTAACCCCGGAGTGACATTTCAGCTAACGAGATTGAGGAGGACTGAGGCAGGAAGTGGAAATGAAGGGAAATAAAACTGAAATGTATCCTCCCCCTGAACTCATACAGATTCTGAAAATGCACTCAAGCGCTTGAGCTCCCAAACTAAATAACAGCATGTTGTATTTTCAGCCCGCCACATATGCTCGGTGATTTTCAGCTGGCTCCTCGTCCAAAAGGAAGCCACAGATGGAGAAGATGCCAATTGTCTGCTGGATGCTGCCTGTGTGCTGCTGGATTTCCTCTCGCTCTTCAGTTTGGCAGGAGATCTATTGCTGGGTGGATGTGTGCTGATATGTTGACTGTATTATTACATCAATTATTTGGCGAGGGGGAGGTCAAAGCCACACCAGCATCCTGTTTCCAGAGAGGCGTGCTTTGTGTCTAGCCCTAGGCCACAATTAAGGCGAGCAGGGAGCCCAGATTCAATCACATGCATCACTCCTGTCCAACAGAAACACACTGTTCCAAACCCAACACACACTGCTATCAGAAACCATGCCCAAAGCTATACCGCCTGATAACAAAAGCTTGAAGGAGCATGTGGCCAGACTGTGACCCCTGTAATTATTCATTATGTCAGGCCTGTAGCTCTTTATGATGCCTCAAACTTCTCTAAAAAGAATTAACATGTGAACGAGCTCCATGTGGTGATAGAGCGATAAACACGAATGACTGTTGAAGGTGAACATACCCTCGGAAAGTATCCAGGGAGAGCAGACGTGTTGGTTTAGCTTTAACAGCACCGTGTGCAGTTTCACTAGCATGTGATTCTTCCTGGAGAAAAAACAGCAGGGAGACAAAATAATGTCAACACTCACTGGGATAAAACACCAGTGTGGGTTACTTAAGGGGATTTGACAATTACCAGTGCTTTAAGCTCCATTCATTGTTGCACTTTTAGGGTTAAGGTCGCTTAAGCAGATATTTAAACCCCAAATCAAACTTACATATTTTTCATATCATATCTATATGTGTTTTCTAATCAGCAAAAAAAAAATCAATAAAGGAAGAAGAAGAAACACTTTTGACATCTAACAAATCATAAAGTTTGATAACACAAATGTTCCAAAAACATGAAGCACAACACTCTTAAGCAGCTTAATGCTCTACTTTATTAACTAGGTGCTAATGCTGTCTGACTTTGCTTGCTGGCCAGTTAATGTAACGTGGGCTCATTTCTTTAGATTTTACTTGGGAAATGGGAAAACGGGGGCAGTGTTTTGTTGACCCGTGATAAAATACATGGAAATACAATACATGAGGGATAAACTGCACTATTCCTAACAAGCTTTAAAGTCAGTATTTGGTACGGTCACCGTCATGCTGAAAATTCATTTTCTACATTGATACTTGCATCAGTTTTTACAAGATCCTCAACATCACCGACTGAAATGCAACCTCAAAACAGGACACAACCTCCACCTTGTTTTACAGATGGTTATAGATAATCATCTCTGCTGAACTCCTCCAAATATATAAAAAATAAATAAAAACCATGGATTCATCTTTCCATAAGACTTGATGTCCTACCGCAGTATTTTCTCCTTGTTTCACTTTCTTAAGAATTTTCTTAAGAACATGACAGTTTATGTATGTAGCCTTTCAGGCCTGTGACTTCTTCTTTTTTCCAGTTTCTTTACATTTTTAGGGACATCCTGCAGACCGTGCCAAGATGTGCCATGTTTCCAGCTAAAAGCTGTTTGGGAATTTACCTCGTCAGTGTAAAAATTCTATTTTATGTCATGTGTTTTTGTGACAGGTTGAAAAAACCTGGATAACTTTTGCCCAAGAGCACTTTTAAAACATTGCAAAAACATCTGGCTCCTTGGAAGCAAAATATAAAGAACTATGTGGAGACTTTTGCACACTGTACATAAAATGGCAACACATTTGGCTTTTTATTTGTAGGTAGCAACAGGTAGCAAACTTGTTTAAAAATACTGATAAAGTCAAAGGTTCACTGCTTCCTCATTCAGAACTCCTCAAATTCTCTCCGCCCCGCGTCTTCCCCCCCTCTCACTGTGTGAAAGGCAACATTTCGATGACTCTGGCCTGTTGCCCTCTCAGTTGGATTAGCCTGGCGTGCTGGCCTCCATGCAGCATTTTAAAGAGCCAGAGCAGGAAGACACCCGCGCTAATATGTCGTGATGGATTTGCGTGCCATCCAGACAACATATGGAAGCCAGAGACATTTTGCTTGAAAGAATGAGAGGAGCTATTCATGTTCACTGAAAATACATGGCAGCTCTTGCCATGAAGCCCGATGATTGGACGGATACAACACTGTATCGTTTTCTATGTAAGTCTGCTGTGTAACTGGCTCTGCTAACATTTATATCAATCATTCCATTAGTGTCTCCCAAACGGCTTGATGACTGGAGCCTCAGAGCAATTTTAGAATGCATCTCGGGCTGCATAGCCGGCCAATGATAATGGTGCAGTTTAACTGCTGGATCAAACAATATTTGATTACCAGAAAAAGGTTTCTACATGAAAGAGATCGTGTAGTTACTTTATATTTTGTATTTCAAGAACAGTAGCAAAGATTTACTGTATATTTAAAAAATAATTTGCTTTTTTAATTTAAACTCATAATGGACATACTTTGAGCTGTTTATGACTTATTTAATCAAAATATAATCTCATCTGACATAAAAAAAAATCTAATGTAATATATTTATTAGAAGCAGCATTTAACTTACATTCTCTTCTGAATGCTGTGGGCCTTGGCAGCAAATAGTCTTTATAAATTTTGATGTACAACGCCTCCTGGAAAAAGAAAAACTTTAGGCTGCCCGGTTCTGATGGAAAAGCAATCAGTGCAGGATTCTTGCAGATGATGTAAAAAACACACATGTACCTGCAGATGTAGGGTATCACAACGAATAACAGAGCGATTACAGCCAGCAGGAGTGCTGCCACCAAAATAGCTGGAAAAATAAGTAAAAGGAAATCATTCTGTACCATTCTCTGTCCATGTCAGAAACTTTATACACTACATCTCTATCAGACCAGGATCTGAGTGGGGATAAAGGGGATGACTGCCAGTCCAAACTGTCTGCTATACTAGCTTGTGGGCTCCCCTGTGGCTGTCTTTCAGTCAACCAATGTCAAAGGGGATCCCTCAAGTGACAAACAAGAACCTAATGAAAAAGTCTTGGTTGAGCCGCCGAGGAGTAATCACTGCGGGTAATCTAACCCTGCAGGCATGTGAAAATGAAAATGTAAGGCTGTGCTGGAACAAGGATGAGAAAACAAAGACGTTGCCAGACTGCCGGAGGGCGGCACAGATAGGAGCAGGGTCAACTTGAGGTTTACAGTGCAAGAGGGCACAAACACTGTAGCGAAGATGGATTTTATTTGCCCCCCCAAAAAAGGAATAGAGCTCTGAAAGCCACCGATTTGCAAACAAAGGGAGATATTTTACACCTGTAGTACTGATTATAAAACTACCTAGGCTTTATGAAATCTCCACATGGTCTTCTTTCGTCAAAGCACAGGAGAGCAGAGTACACGCAGTGGAAGAACAAACAAAAAGATGCCATTTTAAGCCGAGCTGAATCCACACAAGGACATCCACTCTGAACAAAGAGCGGTCACTTAATCTCCTCGGAAAAGTCATGGCATCTCTGGTGTCCATTCATAAAAACACCACAAAGCTCTCAGCGCATGAACCACATTAGAGCTCAGCCACAGACATGCTCGCTCCATCAGTAACCGTTGGTATAAATAGAAAATGAATGGTAGACACTGAAACAACTGAATTAATTTGAGTTCATTGATGTATAAAAGTCGAACAAAGACTTAATAGGAGTCGATCCTGTAGATTTCCTTGTAAGAATTAAGGGCTCAGCAGGTGACTTGTGGTCTGTGGTGTTATACAGAATACACTACTAACACGATTAAAGGGTGCATCTGATAGCAGCTTCACAGAAACATATGCTTAAAGAAATGATCTCATGCTGCTCTGTGGCCAATCAATCTCAGACACTGAAGTAAACTTTTAAAATTCCCTAGCAGAGCACCTCATACCTTTCTTGAGCTGCTGACCAGACCGTTACTTAAGGTGAACAATTCCTATGGGGAGTTTGTATAATCACCGGTCTGTGGAGCTAATGGAAGCTCATCATACTGTGAGAGGTGCAGTCACACTGACCATAACAGATAATGGCTACTTGGCCTTAAAAGTCTGATCTACAACATAATCTGCAATATTGTTAAGTAGTGTGTGCATTATGGAGAGAGGCGCTTTCAAAATCCCATTACGCCCTAATCCTTCCACACTCCCTAATGTATTACCCACAATGCTCTACGAGCCAGAAGCAGGCCTTCAAAACAAGCAGAAAAGCTTTTCTTTTATCCCTTTTCAAGAAAGCGAGTCTGATCTGATCAATACACATCATGTCCCAAGAGATGGATGAGAACTGCTGCTCAGTGGATGTGGACAAAAGCAGTGATTCTCTTCTTTGCTGACTCAATTAATGGGATCAAAGGCTTGGCTGGAGTTTGCAGACAGGTACCTTTGCTGTCACTGCGCCCTCACAGCCGAATCCCAGCAGTGTCGGTCAGGGATTCAAAACATGGAAATTTGTCCTCATGTATTTTTCAGTAGTGCTGCGTACTTACGCAGATAGGCATTATTTGGTCTTCTATCCACAATGTGAGTGCAGCTGCGATTATTTGCATCTAGGGTGTAAATCCAAATAGAGTAGTGACCACCTTCCTCATACGTTTGACTCCATCTGCATGCAAAAACAGTGAAATAGTCACAAAGTCTTAAAAGCTCCTATTTGATGCCCCGTTAAACTGTTTTCTTTAAAAGCACATTGCTGCTCTCCTGCTGCAGTAGCACAACTATAAAGCTCAGGAGCACCACCTAGTGTCTGAAGGCTTAAAGTGCATGCCCCTGTCTTCTCACCGTCTCCAGTTTCAGGCCCCCAAAAAACATCCCTGTGCAAGACTCGCTCATATTGATCCACTGTTGGGATGACATACTAGCTATCACTTGGAGTGTTTTTTTTTTTCAAACTGGGAAAAGTAAATCAATAGCAACACAGGCTGGTTAGAGACCTCAGCATTGATTTAAGAAGACCCAGCCCTTTGAAAGGACATAAAAAGCACAAAGGCTTTTCATGGTGCACCATCTCTTAGAGGTGGCCCCAAAATAGAAAGCTTTGCCCTCCTGTGTGGGATGTTCTGGGTGTTTATACATATTAGATCTGTCCTAACTGTTTAACATCCCAGCTGATTCTTCCCCAGGACATGTGGCTTTCAAGCTTTAATGAGCCCTTTTCATCAATATTGGAATGTCAGGTCTTATTAACCCCAAAACAGCCTGTGATCAATACACTGTGAGGTGGTTTAAGGGAGGGCATAACTCAGGTCCAGAAAATGGGTCAGGGTTACTCCTCCAACCCTGTAAATAATTTCACAGGCTGCTGATGCAATCATGTCACCACACCATATTATATCTTAAAACAAGAGCAATGCATTTTCACAGGCAAACAAGCAAACGAGACACAACTTGCATATTATTTGTTTTAAGTACCATCTTGAAATGTTTAACTTGTTACCTGCAAAAGGTTGCATTCCTGGTTTGTGATTCCACTTGTACTGTCAGAGTAAATTTGGTGCTGATTATTGCAGAAGCATTATTGTTGTTGGGTTTCACTGTGACCAAATGTTGGTACAAACACTGAAAAGCAAAACAAATAAATAATAATTAAATGGGCCTAGCATTAACTTAATAAAAATGAATAATTGTTTGTAAGTAAAAGACTAATTTGATTTAATGATTTAAAGGAATGTGCAAAAAGGGAAAAATAGTACAATTCAGACAAGCTAGAAAGTCAATATTTAATCTTCCTTTAATCTTCAACACAGTCTGAACTTGTAGCTTCCTTGTAATTTCTTTAAGTAGTCTGTTGGAAGAGTTCTTGAGGCTTCCTGAAGGAAAGTCAAAGCTCTTCTTTGGATGTTGGCTGCCTTTTGGTCTTTTCTCTGTCAAGATGATCCCACACTGCTTCAATAACGTTGAGGTCCGAGCTCTGAGGAGGCCAATCCACGACTGCTAGTTTTGCACCGTGTGGTTTTTCTATCCAGGTACGCTTTTACAGCGCTGACACTGTGTTGGGGATCATTGTCGTGCTGGAAAATGAAACCGTTGCCCATGCGATGCTTTCCACATGGTGCTGCATTGCGGATCAAAATTTGATGATTCTTTTTTGTGGTCATAATTCCATAAATTTTGACAAGACAACACTATCGACTGAAACGCAGGCTCAACTAGGATTTGGACAAAATTTGGATTCATCACTCAGTAAGACCTGTTTTTGTGTAATTTGGCATTCCTCAGCCTTTCCTCTGTTTCTTTTCTTTGATAATTTTTTCTAGACAGCCAGCCTTCCATTAAAACAATTTCTCATAAAACTCCTTCTTCTTCCTTTTCTGTCCCCCACTTGTCCAGTTTCCTTACACTTTTTAAGAACATGGAGCAATATGCCACGTTTCCAGCTAATAGCTCTGGGAATCACCTTGTTGATTTTTATGAGAGGATGCTATTAACAAAGTGCCTAAAGATTAAATTTAAAATTGATTCTTTGTCTGTCTTTGCCTGTGTAGACACAACACTGGTCCATCCCTTGAGTTAAGTGCCTTTTATATGCATGCATGATTCATAGGTCAGTGTTAAGTGGTTTAACAAACAAAACACATTCCTCTGGAATTGGTCAGGACTGAAAAAGAGTGAAAAAGCAGCCAATGTCCAAAGAAAACTTCAGAAGGCCTGGAGAAATATTGCTCAAGAACACTTTAAAACATTGCAAGAAAAGTCTGGCTTCCTGGAAGTAAAATATAAAGAAATGACAGGTGGCTCAAAAACAGTTGCACGGTAAAATATAATTAAAGGTTGGATGGTAATATAATGTGCAGAGCAGTGAATTTACAAGCCAAGACGGCCTACGTATAAACAATAGGTCTCCTCATTGACAAACTAAGTTGGGAAACACCCAGTGATAATTCCTTTCCAAGACTGTATGGGGTGAGTAATAGTGTTACGGTTTTACAGGGCAATCATAGAAAGCTTATTCAATATGAAATTACAGCATGGTTTTGTAATCTAACAATGCACTAAAAAAGCATGGCTGCAAATGAATTTTCAGAAATGAAAAAATACAAGTCCATACAGAGCCTGCCTAAGCAGGTAGTTTACTTGTAACATCCTCTCGTCTCAGGATTCAAACATTTGACATGAGGAAGCATACTCAAGGTTCAAAGTTCAAAAGGTATCATATGTTCCAGCCTCCATTATGCTGCTGAACAGCAGTGTTAAATTATTCAAGGAACAGCACATACTTGGACTTTAAGCACTAAATTTTTCTTACTTTATGCTTGTCTTGTTTTTTCATACAGGTTTATCTGGTTTTACGTATATTCATATGTCTCGTGATGTTTTTATGATGTTCCCTTTACGTTTCCTGATGTCTTTAATAATTCATGGTTGCTTTTTCCAGCAGTAACTGTAGTGCTGTACCCACAGCACATTCCTCTCAGAGACAATCAAGCTCATTTTATAACAAAGGAGAGAAAATCACACATTTACCTTATGTGAAATTTGACAACAACTTCACAGTGAATTACAATGTTTAACTTTACTGCATCTGTATGTTTGCTAAGATCAGTTTGCGTGACTATAAACTTTTTGAGGAACTGAAAGCGATTTTCCTGCTGATGCTGTGTCTTAATAAAACCACAGTGACGGTGGATATTCTTTACCTTGTAGCAGTAATCTGATGTGTAGGAAGCATGCACTTCTTCAGTCAGCTGGTTATGAAATATGAGCAAAGCCTGATCCATTTTCAGATGAGAGCCTGCATAGATTTAACACAGGCCTGATTTATTAGCTGAGAGTTCTCTTGGACATTATAAAGACAAGATAACAGAACATGGCATCTAATCACTATCACCACTGTGAGCGTGACACTGACTAAATTCCCATACTGACATGTCCATTTGTTGTAATTCAATTCAAACCAGAATTAAGGAGACCGAACAGTGACTTTCACAAGAAGATCAAAAGAGTATAGACAGTACAGTTTTTGCTGCTACTACCAGGACATTTGTGCACAGATGCCTTCACCAGAGTGATCCCCACCCTCCTCACCATTTTCGATGTGTCCTCCGATGCCGCTGGTAAAGAGGATTAACAAAGTTTGACTTGCATGTAGCAGCGTCCTGGACTCCATGTTTCTAGCCGTAACCAGTCTTGTCTACTGCTCATCTTTATAACTCTCACAATATAACCTGTGGCCAAAGGGCAGTATGCATACGTAATTGTTGGTTCCCTTTTCATGTGCTGTTTTGTGCTTACATTTAAGATCACATGTAATCATTGTCATGATTTGACATGAGGGATGCTAAGTAAAATCAGACTAATAATCAGTGAGTTTAAAACGGTCACAGGTATGTATCTGTGGCTCTGTATTAATGCCACAGTCAGCAGACACTCTCCGTTTCACCCCAGTCTAATGGTTTTGTTCTAAATCACAGCTAACTAAATGGCTTTAGCAGCACTCTCATTTCCAGGTCCAGTCAGCTGTTAAATGCTGATCTCCTGTCACATCCTCTCCCTGTTTTCATTCGATTAACCACTTCATTTCTCTGAGCGCTCACAGTGACAGATGAGTTCACCGGGGCAATCTAACAAGAGCGGGTTGTTAACCTTTGACATGAACTCTGGTAAGCTGAAGAGCCAACCTCCTTTTTAAATCTGATGTCAACTGGAGAAAAGACATTAATATCAGCAGGTAATTATTCTTAGGATTAAGTTCATGTTTGATATGTGTGCATAAAAGGTACAGTGTCTTCTCTCTTCACACAGCAAACACTGCTGCACTGGCCTTTGTGCTGAATCGTGCTACAATAGCTGGCCTAATGTATGCCTTGTGCAACAGATGATAGTTTATGATTAAACCCATGCTGATAGGTGGTTGAATAGCTTAGCAGCAGTGAGGATTTTTGCTCAGGCTCCTGCAAGGGCAGCTAGGCGGGGACCATGAATGGATTTATTCCAGTTGCTCTCACTGGCTCCCACAGCAGATTTGCATCTGTGCAACAGGCTGCTGGAGCTGAACCTCCCCTGTGCATGAAAAGCCTCTGCAGACATGGTGAGTACACAACCTTTCTACACTGTCTGCCACATGGAGCTGTTGACATTTCCTCGCTGTCACAGGTAGCACTCTGCTCTACATTATAAGATTATATTGCAGACTGACATTTCAGGTTTTCAAGCTAGATAAATACAATAAAGTGTCATGCATGCTAACATGAGTTTGGAGGAGGAGAGATGTTCACAGCAAGCCACGGCGAGGTTTGTTTGAAGTTTGAGGTTTTAACCAGCGGTAATCGTTTCTGTAGTGCCCATTCATGCCACAGATCGAGCAGATTAGACCGTTGCTATGATACCTGTTGATGTCACTGCTCGGTCTGAGGCTCTGGTCCTGACATCTGTCTGTTCTGCTGGTACATAATTGTGACTGCTCAGCTAGGGACAGAGGGTTCATATGTAGATTGTGCAATAAAATGCTATCTATTTGGACGATGTTATGCAATGTTGACTCTCCAGGGCTGAATGAAATAAATTTCACTTTGAACCTGTGTTGTGACCCTGCATCATGTGTTAGAGGAAAAGACCAACCACCACCACCCCCTCTCCACCACCACATGCCTTTGAACCAGCTAGATTTTTAAACTAGGAATGTGGCCTCTCATTGTTTCCAGATGGTTTCCTCTACAACCAATCAGAGTTTGTGTTTGTGAAACTGCCCCTCTCAAATCTGCTGCACTCTGCTCTGTCCTCACAGGCTGGTAAGGTCCAAGCTCTGACTGAAGAGGAGAGGGCCCACATACTCCCCCTGCTACGCAACGCTCAGTGGGTGGAGGTCGTTGGACGAGATGCTATTTACAAAGAGTTTATTTTCAAAGACTTCAATCAGGTTCTTGCATCATTGTCAAATATCACTTTTAAACTTAAATGACCCATATAACCGCTCTACCTTTTTATTTTTATTTTTTTATTTCTCCCCCTCCAGGCTTTTGGCTTCATGTCCAGAGTGGCTTTACATGCAGAGAAATTGGACCATCATCCTGAGTGGTTCAATGTCTATAATAAGGTACGCAAGCCTAATAATACTGTATATGAAAATAAGATTACAGCCTATGGGGTGGGGGTTGTTTTCCTGGCACCGTGGACAGCTGGCTTTTGTTACTATAGAAAAGCCCAACATTGGGATCATGAATTAGCTTCAAAATGACCTCTCTTAAATGTCATTTTTGCCTTAAAACAATAAAGAACATGTGTTTTTTTGTTTTTGAATTTAAAAAGTTTTTTTTTTTTTTTTTAACTCAGGGTTAGGGGAAGCTGGGATAAGTAATTTTCACCCAAAGCTCTAAAACACCAGATACCTAGTCGACACCAAATGTCAGGTAAACGACTAGCTAGCTGTGAACCGTTTAAAGATGGCAGCTGCAGGTCTCTTCGTCGGGAATTTAACCCATGACTGTGTCTGAAAATTGTGCTAACAGACTTTTCTCAGCGTCAAATGTGTAACCGGTTAATTACATCCATGTTACACGGCAGCCAATTTAGCATGAAATTGTAATTGAACACAGGTGTTACTAAACGCGTGTCTTGTGTAGGCACGAGCCCTAATTAATGTGATTAATACCACGTGAGTTTCTCATTTCCAAGTCAAAATGGCTTTTGCTAAACTTGCAGTGTTTCCTGTTGGACACTCAGGGTGTCGTCTGGTTTTGTCAAAACCTTAAAGGACACTTTCCCAGGGTCTTACCTTGTGCTCATGCTTCACCTGTAATGACTCCATAACAAATGGCGGCAAAGCTCTTTGTCGAGTGGTATTTTGAAGAAAACTCATTCAAATTTGCATTGATTCACCACTTTGTGCATTCTCCTTAACGCAGGTCCAGATAACTCTCAGCACGCATGACTGTGGAGGGCTGTCCCAACGTGACATCTCTTTGGCCACCTTGATTGACCAGGCATCTCTAATGTGAGCAGAATGTCACCGGTCAAGGCAGAGAAAACTAAAGTGCTCTTCACATGGGTTTTTATTTAAATGGGGGTGGTAATTATAAGCTTAAGGAAATGGTATACATTCCAATGGTACATTCATCTTTCTGTCCCAACTATAGGCCCATTCCTGCCAGAGCGCAATGGAGCGATGCTCCGCCAAGTTCTGAACAAGCGAAGAAATAAAATACTGTAATTGAACTAATCTGGCTTAAATTTAAACGTCATTAAAGAATATCTAATGATCCAATAAACCAAACTGTATGGTCAAAGCTATAAAACTGATATTTGCAGCTTATTGCGTATCTGTTTGGAGTTCCCAGTCAAACTTTTTTTGGGTGGCAGCATCGTATAAATCGTACATACACGATTTACTAAGCGCATGTGTATACAATTAACTTCAAACTGCGCTGAAATTAATACCGGGAACACGTCTGACAGTAACTGTGTTACATTTGTTTTGCTCCAAATGATGAGGGTGCTAAAGCTTTGGCTGTCACACAACCATAAGGATGGTTAATACAGGCAGCAAGTTCATTTCTTGACAGTGATCTGATGGGTTCGCGATGTTTCAGGGTGTTGGTCAGGTTTCCAATCAGACTGGTCCATCATCACATGACGTGCAGAGAGGAAAACAGTAATGTGCGCATGCAGCACAGTAACTTCATTAACTGGGAGTATGGTCAGGTCCTGACCGTAAATGAGTTTGTGTTCGTCTACACCGTATTGTACCGCAGTCAAGTGAGCCCTCACATACGAAGTCACAGTCAAGATAGCCGCACCTAAAATGTTGTTGCACTATTCTTACGCATATTACGGTACGGGTGCCGAATGGCTTAGAAACGCGAGTTTTCTGTATACTGGCGTTTCACGATTTTACTGCTCAATCCACTTCGACTTTTGAAATATTAGCAGTTGATATATAACAAATTACTTTATGATTCTCACACTGCATATTAAAAATAACAAAAATGTTATATATATTATATATATTCTGTAAGAGTTGATAATATATACAAAGCATTGTCTTCTCACTATACTGTACATTTCTGTTCACATGACCTTATGCCCAACTAAATAAAAATTGCTGTACTGTATTTTTGATATTGTGGGGGGGTTTGTGTTGTTGTTTGCTTTGGGGTTTTTTTGTTACAAGAAAATTGTTTGAGGTGCCGCTAATATTTCACTGGATTCTTCCTCTGAGTTACCTCCACTCTTCCTCCTCTGCCTCACAGCCCAAAGAATTTTACAGTTTCAGAGAAAATTAACAGTAAACTCTACTCAAATGACATTACAATATTCTCATCTTTGAACTGATAATACAGGGAAGCTGTAAGAGGTGACGCCAATATTTCACTTGATTCTTACTCTAGGTCATCCTCACTCTTCCCACTCCGACTCACAGCCCAATTAACTGTATGGTTTCAGAGAAAATTAACTCAACCCAATTTACATATTCTCAACTTTCAGCTGATATTACAAGGAAACTGTAAGAGGTGATGCCAATATTTCACTGGATTCCTGCTCTGGATCACCCTTCCTCTTCCTGCTTACAGCCCACTGAACTGCCCACAGAAAATTCTACATAGAGAGATAGACAGATGCTGTATTTATCCTGCCACATAATGAAGAGTTATTGTACACTTATACAGAGAGAACAATAGGAATGATTTCCTGAAGTGTTCTTCGTGGCTGAAAGTTTGAATCAGTTAGAGGGAGGAGCCGTGCTTCTTTACAAGTGTGGAGTGGAGCAGGTGTGATGGGTTGTCCATAATCTTAGTGACCTCTGACCCTTGCTGACTCAAACTCCCCCAAATTCTCACCATTGCTGTTTCTAACCTTGCAGAATAATTTGTTCTTCCATTTGAGATTTCATTCACTTTATCAGTTGAAATTACAAGTTACAGCGCGCTGGGCCTCAAATCAAATCACGTCCATCAGCAGTTTGAATATTGTGAAAAAAGAATAGCATATATGTACATTATGGAGTGCACAGTGTTGAAGTTCCGGTAGGTGAGAGCGAGGCATCTATGAAGTGTCACTGTTCAGCAGTCCGATGGCCTGATGGAAGAAGCTGTCCTTTAGTCTGCTGGTTCGGGACCGGATACTGCAGTACCTCCTGCCTGACGGAAGTAGTTTGAACAGTGTGTGACTGGGGTGACAGGAGTGATTGATCCTCCCTGCTTTCCTCTGACAAAGCCTCTTGTACAATCGTGGCCAAAAGTTTTGAGAATGACACAAATATTAGTTTTCACAAAGTTTGCTGCTAAACTGCTTTTAGATCTTTGTCTCAGTCGTTTCTGTGATGTACTGAAATATAATTACAAGCACTTCATACGTTTCAAAGGCTTTTATCGACAATTACATGACATTTATGCAAAGAGTCAGTATTTGCAGTGTTGGCCCTTCTTTTTCAGGACCTCTGCAATTCGACTGGGCATGCTCTCAATCAACTTCTGGGCCAAATCCTGACTGATAGCAACCGATTCTGTCATAATCACTTCTTGGAGTTTGTCAGAATTAGTGGGTTTTTGTTTGTTCACCCGCCTCTTGAACAAGTTCTCAATGGGATTAAGATCTGGGGAGTTTCCAGGCCATGGACCCAAAATGTCAACGTTTTGTTCCCCGAGCCACTTAGTTATCACTTTTGCCTTATGGCACGGTGCTGCATCGTGCTGGAAAATGGATTGTTCTCCACCAAACTGTTGTTGGATTGTTGGAAAAAGTTGCTGTTGGAGGGTGTTTTGGTACTATTCTTTATTTATGGCTGTGTTTTTGGGCAAAATTGTGAGTGAGCCCACTCCCTTGGATGAGAAGCAACCCCACACATGAAAGGTCTCAGGATGCTGTTGGCATGACACAGGACTGATGGTAGCGCTCACCTTTTCTTCTCCGGACAAGCCTTTTTTCAGATGCCCCAAACAATCGGAAAGAGGCTTCGTTGGAGAATATGACTTTGCCCCAGTCCTCAGCAGTCCATTCACCATACTTTCTACAGAAGATCAATCTGTC
>NW_005187463.1:154421-155710 GCF_000239375.1 Pundamilia nyererei
CCAAACAATCGGAAAGAGGCTTCGTTGGAGAATATGACTTTGCCCCAGTCCTCAGCAGTCCATTCACCATACTTTCTACAGAAGATCAATCTGTCCCTGATGTTTTTTTTGGACAGAAGTGGCTTCTTTGCTGCCCTTCTTGACACCAGGCCATCTTCCAACAGTCTTCGCCTCACTGTGCGTGCAGATGCGCTCACACCTGCCGGCTGCCATTCCTGAGCAAGCTCTGCACTGGTGGCACTCTGATCCTGCAGCTGAATCCTCTTTAGGAGACGATCCTGGCGCTTGCTGGACTTTCTTGGATGCCCTGAAGCCTTCTTAACAAGAATTGAACCTCTTTCCTTGAAGTTCTCAATGATCCTATAAATTGTTAATTTAAGTGCAATCTTAGGAGCCACAATATCCTTGCCTGTAAAGCCATTTTTATGCAACGCAATGATGGCTGCACACGTTTCTTTGCAGGTCACCATGGTTAACAATGGAAAAAAATTTTTTATTTCAAGCATCACCCTCCTTTTAACATGTCAGGTCTGCCATTCTAACCCAATCAGCCTGACATAATGATCTCCAGCCTTGTGCTCGCCAACATTCTCACCTGAGTTAACAAGACGATTACTGAAATGATCTCAGCAGGTCCTTTGATGACAGCAATGAAATGCAGTGGAAAGGTTTTTTGGGGATTAAGTTAATTTTCATGGCAAAGAAGGACTATGCAATTCATCTGATCACTCTTCATAACATTCTGGAGTGTATGCAAATTGGTATTATACAAACTTAAGCAGCAACTTTTCCAATTTCCAATATTTATGTAATTCTCAAAACTTTTGGCCACGACTGTAGAGGTCCTGGAGGGAGGGAAGCTCACCTCCAATTATCCTTTCAGCACACTGCACAACTCTCTGGGGAGCTTTGCGGTTGTAAGCGGTGCTGTACCACGTGGTGATGCATTCAGTGAGGATGCTCTCAATGGCACAGCAGCAGAAGGTCCTGAGAATGAGTGGGCTCATGCCCAATCCCTTCAGTCTCCCGAGAAAGAAGAAGTGCTGCTGTGCCTTCACTGTTTTGTTTTTGTTTACTGACCATGTAAGATCCTCCGCCAGATGTACACCTAGGAAACAGATGCTGCTCATTCTCTCCACAGCAGCGCCGTTGACGGTGATGGGGGTATGTGCTTCTCTACACATCTGGAAGTCGACTATCTAGCACACCTGGATGTGAACCAGCGGTCTGCTTCACAAAAAGGATGCCCCTCTTAGCAGCCAAAACAGTTTTATACCACAACAAAAACA
>NW_005187463.1:155730-158687 GCF_000239375.1 Pundamilia nyererei
ACTATCTAGCACACCTGGATGTGAACCAGCGGTCTGCTTCACAAAAAGGATGCCCCTCTTAGCAGCCAAAACAGTTTTATACCACAACAAAAACAAGTATTAGTATGACTATCTTCTTCTGGATAGTGACACGGCGGTCCTGCCATTTCCCCCTGTGGATCTTCTTCTCCACTCCGTCCACGTCTCAGCTCGTCTGCATCTGCTACTTTCCTGGAAAACACCTCCCTAGCCAAACCTGGATTATTAATATTATCTAGCAATTCTTAGCCTGTTATTTTGTACCTATAATGAACAAAAATATAAACACAACACTTGTTTTTGCTTCCATTTTTCATGAGCTGAACTCAAAGACCTGAAACATTTTTTACACACACAAAGGACCCATAACTATCAAATATTGTTCACAAATCTGTTTAAATCTGTGTTAGTGAGCACTTCTCCTTTGCTGAGATTATCCATCCCTGCCCACAGGTGTGGCATGTCAAGGTGCTGATTAGACAGCATGAATATTGCACAGGTTTCCCTTAGACCGCCCACAATAAAAGGCCAATGTCGGAACTGGGTTGACGACCGGGCCGCACAATCTTCATATCTGGGCCTCATCTAGTGTCCAGAAATCCAGCTGTTACACACACATCTCAGGTTTTTACTTCTCTGGAGGAAACGCACCACCTGCCTCTCTTGAACAGCTGTCTCAACAAGATCACACACCTCCCATCAGTTTTAACCGGTTACAAATTCACTTATTCTGCAAGGAAAAAAGCGAGGAACAGAGAGAGCAGGAGGGAACCTAAGTTGAAACTGTGCACAGACGACTTTAAGATTTGTACATAAAGGCAATCTAACATTTGATCGCGTGATCAGTGACAAATGAATAAGTATGTAAACTGCCACTATGTTTACATGCTCCGCTTAACGTGGAAATGCGCGTGGTCGGTGCGCTCTGGTAGTTCATCACATAGCACCACACCTCTGGTCCCAAACATGTGTGTTTGTGTACTAAGTGTTTTTCATTAAAATGATTTTTCCCCCGTCACACTGTTTCCTGTTGTAACTTAAAAAGACGACTAAGAAATGATTTGAATCAGTTTTATTGAAAACATCACTGTAGAGCCATCTGCTACAGTCAGCTAAGCCCAATCCCTGTTGTTGGAAAGGCTGCAATGTCAGCACAAGGTCAAACACATCATTGCTACATAATGTCACTGCCAGTGAAGATTTACTGTGCAGACCTTCAGAGAATCTGTTACAGGGTTATCTGTGCCAGCTACTGCCTAAAACAACTTACGCAGAGTTCTTGAACATTCAATCATCAGTTTGTAGTATTTCTTCAATGCAATAGGATTAGTCCTTTTTAATTTTTTGTATCAGCATGGCTTTCCACACCTTATTACTGACAACAGTATTTCAGGATGAAAGCATGGACACACGATGGTATGAACTTTTAGTTAGCTGTTAGCTGGATTGTTTAATCAGTCTTTAAACCAGGCACTGGCTACAAGATGGGAAATTCTTGCACGTGTGAGACCAATTACATTCATGCCAAATCTCTTCAAAAAGCTCCCAGTAAATAAAAACAGTTGAAACACAAACGTCGACAAAAAGAGTCAAATGAAGCAAAAAGGAGCGGTCACACAAATGCTTAAAATTTACTAATCAAGGCTGATAAGTTGTCATTCACTACAATGTTTCTGCTAAACATGTAGAGCATTCCCATTTGTTACACTTCATCAAGGAGAAGTTACATATTGCACAAACATGAAACTAAATTCAAGGAATTTTCAGCAACGTTAGATGAAAGCTTGTGAGAAACAGAGAGCAAGGTCCTTTTGGTGTTACAGTATGCATTGTTAAGTTATCAATCTGTGAGTAACATATCCTGCTGAGTAGATATTTACTAGAATACATCATGTCCACAGTCAGGGCAAACAGCTGATTTCTCCCAAGTTTAAAGAATCTCCATCTGTGGATCGGTCACAGCGGAGATGTTCCCTTTCAGTGTATTTACGAACACTTTAGTGCAGTCGGTCAAATGCCCCAAACGCTGTAACGCTTTTGTTATGTGAGAAATGGAAAACTGACGCCCAGTTTGAATGGGTTTCACTGGATGAAATAATGACGTTTGCATTTAGTGGAAACTGAGGTAGATTGAATTAGGACAAATTATTACAACGAGGTGACACACAGGTGACTTTGCAGAATACAGAGGAATAATTGAGTTTCTGCTACTTGATTATCCAAGTAACTGATAAGTAGCTGGAGAGCTTTGGATATCACTAGCCTCTTTCAAAATATTAATGCCCCTATTCTCTCTTATTAAAATTAAGAGTTTTAGTGGATATTAATAACATTAAAAACTCCCATTCCCACCGTCTATGATACCAACCACAGTAGATGAACCACAAATGAAGGTAAATGAGTGCTAACAAAACAAGGACATACATGTTCAGGCTTGCAGATAAATTCTGGTTTCAAGTGATGTACATATTAACCTGATATGTAGTTTTTAGGGCATTGCAATGCTTTTACATTAAACCACCCTTTTGATGATAATACACAGGCATGTACAGCCAGTTCAGAGCAGTGCATCAGCTTATAAGCTACAGGCAGCACAGCGATTCTAGCACATTTTGAGCTTTCGAGTAGTTTGTTTTTGCAAAGTCGTCGTGGACAGTGAAGTGAAGCGGTGACGGCATTGAAATGTTCTGGTATTTAAAAAAAAACTGAAAGGTTTTACTATGCAATCAGTAGATATCATGACAGACGTGTATTAAATGAAAGCTAAAATCGAAATGAAATGTAAAACAGAAAAAACAAACACATTTCCTCCACATAATTTAAAATCAAATCAGAGGTTAAAACTCGTTTGGACCCAGTCATGTCTTCTCTGTACCATTTAGGTGCAGTGTTACAAGGAATTTCCCTCTAGGCTGATTAGAATGACAATGGCTTGTGCT
>NW_005187463.1:158744-160795 GCF_000239375.1 Pundamilia nyererei
TATATATATGGTGCAGGTATGCAAGATAAGGCAACCGTTGAACGATTTAAAAATCAGAGCTCTGGGAGGAGGCGAGAGCGTTTCCCTGCATGCAGTGTTGTCGGGCCAGGAAGGACCAATCCCTTTTCAGTGGGCTTTGCCGTTGCCATTCATGTGGCTGATGTTTGACTTGGTCACCTCAGTGCTGTAGAGACAGTCCAAGAAACCTCGGGAGATCTCCGTGACCAGGGATCTATCTGGGATGGCCTGGGCCATGCCGTAGATCGCTCCCTGCAAGAGCAGGAACATAAGTGAGCTTACAAACATCCAGACACATCATCCGTCTCCTAAAACAGGTTTTCTCTTAGCTATATACTTTCAGACGCAGAAGGCAGCTGCATTAATAAAAAAATTCCAGTTAAATGGCAGCACAGATGTTCCTGTTTTTGTTTGTTTTTGTTGCATTTGGATTCATATAACCTCTTGTACCTCTCCAATGTGATGAGTGAACTGACTGAAGAACAAATGAAACTTGAGAAACTAACTTCTAGTTATATGGAATTCACCTTAATCTGCAGCAAGATCTGTTCTCAGTGTTAACTACGCTGCTGACAAACCTGTCGGGCACAGTGCTGCTTGTCCCACGTGGGTGGAGTTTAAAAGCTGGCACACAAAATAGCTGCTTGTGTCGACTCAAATCGAAGGTTTTATACAGCAACAATGCAAAATGCCACTTCCCTTCCCAAAGTACCCACAGAATGTTAAACAGAAAAGAAAGCTAAATACACTGCACTCAGCATGATTCCTCTCCAGTGGCTACACTAGCAAGCACTACAAAGGTGAAGTCAGCTTGATTTGAATGATAAAGGTATAGTTTGGATCTACAGTAATATGTAATCTCCCTTGGTTTCCTCCTACAGTCCAAAGTCAGGTGAAGTAGCTGAATAAGGTATGAATTTATCTATATGCAGTAGGCTCAGACTGTGACCCTGTCATTACAATAGGATTACAACATCCTGTCATGGATCATCAAAGCAAAACTGTGATGTAATGATAAAGAAAGATTGGTGTCTTTGTGTTATTTAAACTTCTTAAAAAACCCACATGTTAATGATGACTATGTAGATAAGTAAACCAAACTCACCATTCCTGTAGTTTTCTCTTTGGGGTTCTTCATGATGATGGCGACCTGCTCTTTGACATCACGAATAAAGTGATCAGCGACCCCTGGCTGAGTGTGCAAAACTGTGCAGCAAATGTGGATGCTGTGAAAGCAACGATTGTGAGGTGTAAATATTTATCATGCCATCACATTTACTGAGACGTTATCGTTTGTTTTACATCTACCTGGACGGGTACTGCAATGTGTTCAGATTCCAGCCCTTTGACGTCAGTGCGTTAGACAGACGGAAAATATCAAAATCATCCGAGCCGATGGCCACCACCGACACCTCCGGATCCCCAAACACAAACACCCCTTTAATCTTGCGGATTCTGACAAACAGAGAAGAAGACAGAAGAATTGTACAGAAGATAATAAATTACAGACTCTGTAATTTATTATGTTCAGTGTAACAAGTCTGTGTCTTACTCTGTTTTGATCTTGTGAGCTGTGCTGACGATCTTCTTGGTGGCGTCTACGTAGCCGTTCTCTCCCATATACATCATGGTCGCCCAGCAGGCGGCGATGATTCCTCCTGGCCTGGAGCCCGCTATAGAGGGTGAGGCATAGATCCCCCCTTGCCAGTCAGCAGCTACAAAGTATTGGTACTGACGGTACTTTTTATCACTGTAGAGGATCACTGAGGAACCTTTGGGGGCGTAGCCATACTGGAGAGAAACGTAACACATGCACACAAGGTGCAGAATTAAAACAAGCATATCCCTGTACATGCCACACATAGAACAATCTATGTGTGGTATGTATATATATATATTAGGGGTGCAACGATATTCGTATCGATATTGAACCGTTCGATACAGTGCTTTCGGTTCGGTACGCATATGTATCGAACAATACAACATTTGTAATTTATTTTATCAACTTTCCTTCTGACGATGCTGTCTGTGTT
>NW_005187463.1:161362-209184 GCF_000239375.1 Pundamilia nyererei
CTGGTAACACCTTTTACCCTGAAGTCAAATGGGGCGAGTGGGTAACCAGCCTTGGCCATGAACACAATAAGAAAACCACCCAGACAGGCATCCACATGCATCGGGATGTTGTAGCGTACAGCCAGCTGCAACACATCGAGGGAAACTGTGAGGGATTTGACTTCCCAGTTTTTGTCAACAGTACATAAAAAAAAAAAAAATGGTGCACTTCTAACCTTGGCTACTTCCTCAATGGGATCTATGATTCCATGAGGAAACTGGGGAGCTGAGCAGACAAGCATGGCTGTGTTCTTGCTGATGGCTCTCCTCATGGCCTTGAAAGAGAACAAACAACACTGGAATAAATAATGCCTGGAAACAGAAGTCAGCACATGCTGTCTACACGTGTTCTCTCTCACCTTCACATCCACTTTCATAGTTTTCTTGTCGAGAGGAATGTGAACCAGCTTCATCCCAAAATAATGTGCCGCTTTGTCAAAAGCTGCGTGGACGCTCACAGGTGCAAGGCTGCGGAAACAAAAGCAGGACACGAAAATGATTTCATGACTTTCTCTGGCAGGAACAAGCCTTGACACGGACCCTGTGTCCTGTAAAGCTCGGCTTACATTTCAGGGTGTTTGACGCCTCGCTCGTATGCGATGTCTCTGTATGCTTTGCAGGCCATCAGTATGCTCTCGGTTCCTCCTGAAGTGACCTGCACAAAGGAGCGGTAAGGATAAGACAAATTCAGTCCACCTTTTCTAAATGTAGGGATAGAGGTTTGTGCATCGGTCTGATAACAGAGTTGCAAAAAAGAAATCTTTGGGATCACCAGAATTTCTTC
The DNA here is from genome assembly GCF_000239375.1 of Pundamilia nyererei. Classification (NCBI taxonomy): domain Eukaryota; kingdom Metazoa; phylum Chordata; class Actinopteri; order Cichliformes; family Cichlidae; genus Pundamilia; species Pundamilia nyererei. The sequence goes on from NW_005187463.1 coordinate 162,186, forward strand.
ACTGATCATAAAAGTGGTCAGATATTCAGCAAAGTCTCATTATAACTTTTCATGACTTTGAGTTACAACACAAACTGCAATTTTATTTCTTTGTATTTCTATTAAGGAGACTAGAAGTGGGTTTTAAATTGTCCCTGTCTATTATTATTATTGTATAACTGTGACGGAAATCCTGCCGATAAAGAAAATCCTTTTCTTGCAAGTGTCTACTGTATGGTGACTTACTGTGCCACAGGAGTTAGGCCCACCATGGAAGAGTGTGCAAGCCATTCTGACAACCTCTGCTTCCATCTTCCGTACGCCAGGAAAAATGTCTGGGTGGAGTGGATTGCTCCATGCAAAATCCCCATATACCTAAAAATAACCCCAAACAAACAAACAAATGAATGACAAAAGTAGTCAAGTGTTGCATAAACTGCAAACCTCAAACCAGGGTGAAACCAATGTCATCGAAAGGACCGACCAGGAAATGAAATCAAAAAAATAACTTTGTTACTGTAAAAACTCCAAAATGTATTCAAGCTTGACCCTGGCCATTAATGCTTGGAATGCCAAAATCTGCAAATGTGTACAGAGATGCATACCTTCACAAGGAGGTTGGTCAGTGACTCATCGCCCCAGTACACTGCCCCAGAAACCAATCCCTTATCCCACTTCACCTCATCTGCAACAAAAGATTGAGTCTTGAGAAACCACTGGCTTTCTCAAAGATATTATCCTTTTGAAAGATAAGTAGACAAGTTTTCTTATCAGCAATGAAGATTAGAAATACTGATAAAGAAGCAGGAATCTCAGGGCTGAATGAGGACTTACTCAGGGTGTCGTACTCCTTGATTTTCTCCATTACTTTGGCCTGAGAGAGACCTTTGGAGGGAAGCTCTGTGGTGTAGCTCATCCCCTCCTTGAGGGTAAATAGACTAGCAGACATGTCATCCAAAGCCTTGTTCAGCTGGCTCTGGATCTGATACAAAGAGAGGACAGAGTTACTTTACAGGCACAAACAGCAGTAGAGTAACGTAACCCATAACCTAAAATGGATATAGGAGAAGTAACAGTATTGCTGACTGAACAGAAGTAACCACATGTTATCACCAGAGCATCATCTTAATCGTGCCAAAGGTCTGTCATTCCCACCCATCCCCCTCCATGACTTTGATATGCAGTCATCCAAGAATGACTCATAATAACCCCAGACACTCGTCAGCACACACCAGAAGGGGGGAAAATAAAAAAGGGAAGAGATTTACCACTGATACTTACTGCCCCGCCAACGAAGGGTATTTTTCTGATGAGTCTAAAGCACTGCTTCTTGATTCGTGATGTCAGACCTATTAACCAGAAAACACAAGGCAGCAGCTGTGGTGAAATGTTAGCATGCATGCATCCACAAATATTAAGCAGCTGACTGTGACCCATAATCACACGTTAAGGGAAGGCGAAGTCACGAGCCCCTTTCACTCTGCTCGCAAACACACTAAAGAGCTAGATTTTTACCAAGAAGCCACACTCTGACCTTTCCCTCTCAGAGAGCTACAGATGGCTGGCTCTGACCTACTCGCTGAGGAATTTAAGCACCGATTCATTGGAAGATCTAGAAAGTCGAGACAAATGATGGCTTTGCTCGGTTGTGCCGCAATTCCAGATAGTGTGCACTACATTAGCAGATGGTTAGCTGATTACATGCGTTATCTCAAGTCTCAAAGACTCTAGCAGGCCTACTTTGGACCCATTCTTATTGTGTGAAAGATTACTTTCTTGCTGGAAGAGGAAGCCTTTGACCCATAGTGCTCCCACTGTGGTGATCACTGTCACTCCGATGATCTGCCACGGCTCCAGATGGGCGCAGCGCGAGTTCACCTGCTGCCGGCCCTCCTCCAAATACAGCAGCACCATCTCCTTATACACCTCCAAGGCACTCTGGACATAGAGACACACAATATGCATTACAAGAGAAGTGCAGAGCAACCATCAGCTTTTCTCTAACAACAATCTGGATTTACAGAAGGCTCAAACTATTCAGTCAACAGCACTCATGTTTCCTGTGATACAGATCTCTTACACGACTATGGTGATATGGGGAAGCTACCACTGAGTGCCATGTATTGAGAAAGTTAGTCACTGTTTGACAGCATAATGACTGCTTTCCTGCAAAATGAGGTAACAGTTCAATTTCATCTCACTTAATCTGAATTTTTTTATTTTTATTTTTTTAAACAAGACACATGACTTGTGACTGTGCAATAGGAGCAGATGTACAGGCGTCCAGTAAAACACTGCAGGTCAGGCCATAAACCATCAAAGACAGTGACTGACAACACATCCAATTACTTTAAGGGAAAGTAACTAATCTTTCAAGTGCGAGTACTTACTTTTGAAGACATTGCCAGACCTACAGATCCCACCCCCACACACTTTAAACGCACTCGGCACTTTTCCTGACTGTCAGGTGAAGAGACAGCCAGCACTCGGTACACCAGGTGAAAGTGAGAGAACACGTTCAGCGAACTGTAGATCTACAAGCAGACTCCTCCCACTAGTCACATAACACATCCAGCCCATTAAGGTAATCAGTCAGGATTAGACGAGACGGGAAAGACTGAGCTACAAATTTACGACGAGGTATAATTCACGTCTCTTTCAAAGCACGATCACAGGTGAATATTTTCCTGTCAGTTCAAATGTGCATGTAATGATTTAGCCCGAGGAGATCTAAGTGAGCCTTAATCACAGTGAAGTGCCCGTCAATGGGATTGCATAAGCGCAGCAAATTTGTCTTTGCATTATCTCCCTCACAAAGTCTTTTTACAACATAACAGCAGGCAGTTTGATCGTGAGGACTTGCCACCTCAGCTGCAATAAGAAAGCTTAAGGTTCAACAGCAGTATCTTAACTAATCACAATCTGTTCTGCCACAGCAAAAATAACACAATGAGGCGAGTCCTCTTAGTGCGACGGAAAGGCCGTTTACTGTGTGAAAGAACAACCTAAGATGTTGCCCCCCCATTAAATCCTAGGTAAAGGGTTGTTAGTGAGCCATGGGAGTCCTACCCCCTGACCAGACAGCAGCTGCCATACCTGCCCGTTTTGGACAGCCTGTTCTCATACAGGTTTAGCAAGATCAGCTGCAAAGAGCTGACTGAAGCAACAGAAAATAAGCAACTAACATATGTTGAATGGGAAGCTTGACTTGAGTCATGACAGGCATGTAATTTAGCACACCGCCCACATTTGATTGCTGTCACACATCTGTCAACTAAACAAATAAATAAATACATGAATAAATAAATAAAGATTAGATCACTCCCTTTTTTGACTCTACTTCAGCCTCAGATCCCACACACACAGCTTCCCCTCAGGAAAACCTACACCAGGTTCACACAAAGCCTCTTGTACCAGTTTCGTGCTACTCCTTGTTGAACAGTGGACACCCATTCTTTTGCTCAAACCCACCCTATACAACATTTAACTATTCTTCTAATGAGACCTTTTGTTGTTTCAAATGGGAGGTCATGTTCTCGTGGAAATATACTGGGCGTGAGGTGGTTGCCCCTGGATACATGAAGGAAAAAACAGTCAGCTTGCTAAAACATCACCAAAGCTCAGAGAGATGAGGAGATCACTGAGGGGGGAGAATAATTACAGATGTGGCGTCTGGAAATTTTTTATTTAAACCTCTACAAAGCCTCCAGACTGCCACAGTATCAAACGATATTTAGGTCAACATCAAAAGTATGTTTTTTGTTTAGTTTTTTTTCCCCCTTGAGATAATTCTTCTCTCTCCTGTGATGACCTGAAGGAGCTCAGAGTGATTTCTGCCCGGACAGCAGATCTGTTTCAGACCAGCTGCCATCTCCTGCCGTCTCTTTTGTCTGCCTCTGATTACTTCAATTAGAAAGAAAGAAAAAAAAAAAAAAGCACTGCTTGCACAACCTTAAACAACTCTCCCGTGGGACTACTAAGAGTAGTGCTTTGTTTAAACTTCCTGCAGGTTTATGTTGAACAGGATTTCTACTTTTAGACAGAGGCAGCCACAATAAACAATAGTGAATGAGCCGCAAAACACGCACACAAAGAGGAAGGATCTTATTTTATTAGACTTTAAACCAATAAAAGTGCACCATGAACCTGTAGTTACATCTTGTATACCATCTTTTTATAACAGGGCCAAAAAGTATCGATGAAGATTAAATGTTTCCTGAAAAACAACCATATGTCTGTAACACGAAGCTCTCATAACAAGAGTGCCTGCCAGTGTTTGTGGACTCGGAGCATCCCTCACAGGAAAACAACTCGGGCCATTAGCTCACTTCAGTACTGATAAACAAGTCTGCTTCTTCGGGCGTCCTGAAGCCGCACTGTCATTGTCCCGTCTGCTACACTGCCTGTAACGTGAGACGGAGAGAAAGTACAGAGACACCTACCCAGTAGTCCATGTTCTCGAGGCAAACTGTCACCGAAAGTTCCCTTTATTTAGCCTGCTTCTCGGGGAAGTCACCTCCAGCAGCCTTTGCTATGAGTCCTCTACTCTCATCTACATGCTACTACCAAACACAGCTGCAAGCTAACCCTGATTGAGGAAGTCACAAATACACTCGCGTATAACTGCACGCGGTCTGCGCATGTGTAGATCTGATGACGCTGTGCCGCTGTGAAATCTACCAATCTACCAGGCACCGCGTGCTTTGTAGATCTTCTCTCCGAGTCGCAGGAACGTCGCACGTTTTCACACCCACAACTGGATGTGAAATGCTGCGTTCAAAGACGCCACGTAAAAGACAATTTGCCGTCACGTGAGTCCAGTAATGCCATGGAAACCATCGTATTTATTGAAATATTTACGCCTCGAGTCAGTGACCTTTACCCCAGAAATGTTTGACAAACAGACAACAAAGTACCTTTTCGTAATAAATCTTAATTTATCCACATTTATTCAGATGTATGACTGTGCATTGCTCAGATCATTTCGGCATTTCAGTTTTGTTCAGCGGAGAACAATCAATTTTTTGGCAACCTAAAAAAAGGTATCTAAAAACATATATTACTAAGGGTCACATTCTCTGATTCTCAGATAATTATAAAGACAGATAATGGCTCTCATTCCTTGATAGACACGTTCTTGTTTACAAATGGATCATAATCGTTTACTTTTATTCTACTTAAAGTATACACGTTTTAACATCAGTGAACGCCTCATTTAGCATTTTGTGTAACAAGACGAAATTCTGTCTAGAAGGGAAAACAGCGCCCCAGAGCTGCCGGGTACTGTAACTGCACATCTAAATACACTATTTTTGAGTGGGATATCTTCTTTTGGAGACAATTAAAAAACTAGTTGTACAGCTGCCGTTTTATTGATAAAATTAAATTGATCGTCTTAAACGAACATGAATAAAAAAAGTTATTAAACTAGGTTGACTTGTGGAATAAGGCTAAACCAACACAATAACCCAGACACATTATGTGTTTTGCTCTTTTGTTGTTGTAGTGGTAACTGAAGTCCATGTTAAATTGCCCTGGATAGTCTGTGCGTCACTTTTATCACATTTACAGTTGACCTCTTCATCTGTTTGTCATATAAAACCAGTAAAAACATCCTAAATATAATTCTTTTAGCCTGAAATGTATTTATTTTTTCCCCTAAAGTGACCCAAAATATACAAAATTCAAACATTTTAAAATTTTAGCCTGTGGTACAGGTGTTATCAAATCTTGTGCAATGAGGCTGTTCTGAGGTAAACCTGAAACTTTTATGTTTTGTGTTCTAAGTGTTACACTATTAAAAAAAATGTTTATATCAATCATTATAGACGATAGTGATGATATTTTTTTAATGATACAGAACTGAGCAGAGTGTTTAATGGATGTAATGGTTATAAATGTTTATATGATAATTCCCAATTGTTCCAGAATGATGTTTTCGCCATTTTCACTTTCAATAAAACATATTTGAGTTATTATGACTGTTCTTTTTTCATTTCTTAAGTAAAAGAAGATATGATATTACTGGTAATAGATGTTTTTCCTCTAAAAATGAGTGCTGTAATACCAGTAAAATAGATTCCCCCTGCTTTCTGAAACACTCATTAAGGATCAATCATATATTTATTGCTGTTCGATGGGAATTTTTATATTCTAAATAGATCTATTGTTCAAAATTGAATATAGGCACTTGTTATGAACAAAGTCTTGGCCAGGGTCAATTTTTACATGCATCTTACTATGTGTATATATCATATATACTATGATGTATACGAATAACCCAAATTAAACACCTGAAATATGACAGGTTTGAAAACTTCTCCAGAATTGTGCTTTTAGGCTAATTACAATTGTTTGGGATTTTGATATGGAAGCTTTCACCCTTTAGATTGTGTTACTTTCATCAAACAACTCAGCTGAACTGACTTTTTTTTCTTTCTTTTTTTGTTAACTGTTCATTGTGATTCACTAGAGTTGCGAACGAAATTGGGCGATTAGTACATATGTTTGTTGAATTACAAGTTTATTAAATAATTTCTTTATTGTCTTACTTAATATACAACGCTGCAAATAAAATCATATTTTTGATTTATTCAGGTACGTTCCTGCCAGCAGACAGACAGGTAAGCGCAAATCCACCATATTTCTTTACGTTTAGAAGACTAAAATAGTCTTCATAAATTAAAAACGCCAACAGAAATAACTTTTTATAAATAGGTTGTCTTTACTGTCTAAATCAAACATTTATAACTGATTAAAACCTTAATGTCACATGTGCCTTGAAGCTACCATCCCCTCGCTGAAAATTCAACATTTGCTCTTTTTTATCTACAAAGAGCCGCTAATGAACACGAGGTTTCGCAAATAAGCTATCAGAAACAAAGAAAAAAACATTATGTAGTAGTTTAGAGGGTGAAAGGGGGCGACTTGCAGCCACCGTCCTATTTGTGTTTAAAATCTCCAATCTTTACAAAAAGACAAACTGTCTCCAAAGGACACCTATTCCGCTATAATTGGTGTACACTGTCTTCAAAAGCTGGGGTGAGAGGTACAAAGCCTTGCCTGTGAAAGGAAACTCCAAAGCACATTAAAAGTGAATTACTTCTTGTGTAAAGTGTGTTCGGGGTCATGCTGGTCACGACGCGCGCACTTCTCCAAAAGCGCACACGTCTCCAAAGGCGCACTCCATACTTTCTAAAAGGCAGTCATATTGTTTGAGGGGTCTCACAAGAGGTGTACATATGGCATCCGGGTTGCAATTAAATGTTTTTAAGATGTTTTTCCTTTCTTGAAGAAGTTTCCTTTTCCTTTTTTTCTCTCCCGGCAGCTCTTTGCTAGAAAGAACAAGAGGAGGGGGGCACATTGAATGGCTTCGCTGCTAGTTTGGGATGACAACAATCTGGTCAGCGAGTTGTTGGACTTTGATTGTCCCCCTCAAAACGTCCTTCAGACAAAAAGCCGAAGACGAAAATAAAGCCCCACCTGGTACCTCTGTTTGCTAAAATAATAATAAATAGATTTCGTTTAATAAATAAGCAAAGGAGACTGTAAAGTGAAGTAGCAGAGGAAGTATTAATCAGGAGCATCAGGCAGGTATCACCTGCTCGGTAGCTTGCTTAGTTTATTGTTAAATATTGTTAAATCACTTTTCGTACCAAGTCTGCTCCGATATCTACCATTACCACAGCAACTGGCCGCTTATGTTTGCCTATACTTTGCATAACAAGCAGGACACTACAGCACACTGATAAAAAAATCAAGGAGAGAGACTGACAACTTCAACCCACACCTGTCCACGATATCCTAATATGGATTTGGCATCAATGAATATTTGTAAAGTGGTAATATTCAGTTTACTTTAGACTTTTCGGGCCTTTTATAACAGCAAGGCACCATCTCCTATCTCCCTAGTATATTTGTCCAGTTTATTGAAAGCATATGGTTATCAGATTGTTCCCAAAACACATATTTAGACAGAAAGTTAAGGAGAGCTTTTCGTGATCCTTTGTTGGCAATTGTAAATCATGCTTGAGCCCCGCCACGCTTCCCTTTCCTCCCTTACCCAGGCTAGAACGTATCTGCACACTGTTGACTCTTTTTTCTAATCTTTAATGTGTTAAAATAAAGTTTTATTAGAAAATAGCAACGCGTCACTGAATTGTGGCGATCTTGGACAAGTTTTTGGAGATGTCATAGCGCACAGACACAGGCTCACATTATAGAAGAAAACGAGCTTTTATTGTTGCGAAACACAAAAAGACCCTTTGTATCATCGATTTACACAGCGGATTTCACCTTCCCACCTCTCCTTTTTTAGTTTGCTCCATGCGTAATTGTCTTATCCAAATACCGGAGCTTTGCGCTCTAACGCAAGAAGCAAATGTTTATCCAAATATATGCCATTTAAAAACAACACTTGTTTAATATAGGTAAGGTTTTCTGAGCTAACAAAGAGGAAAAATTATCTTTAAAAAAGACTCATCGAAGCAATAAGTAAGGACCAACTTGTTGGAGCTTAAAGTTCTTTTAACGTCCGCCTTACCAGGTAGTGTGATGTGCGCAGAATCGCAAAGAGTCTCTCAATCTTTAACAATAAACAATAATAAAATAATAACTGCAGAGAACTTTTGCATTTTCTTCTTCATCTCGGTTTTTAGCGTACTCTGGTGCACATGGAGCTGATTTTAGAAGCCAGTCTGGCAATAATGTGCTCTGCAGGGCATGTGCCGATGTTTTGAGTGCGTAAAATGTGGCATTACAAGTACCTCTTATGGATAGAGATCGGATAATATTTCCAAAATAAAACTTTGTGTACAGTGATATTTAATTAAACACAGTACAAATATTGACTACGGTTCCACCTTTTGCGCATAAAACTAAACGTTGCTTACTTTTAAACCATTGCGAAAGACTTTTCATAAACACATTATGATTTACTATAACAATAAACAATAGTAAAGATGAAGACAGCTAGCCTTGAAAGCTTTAATGGGAATTAAAGGTAATCTGTAATCGAGTATCACATCATATATACAAGATCCATATTGTGTCTCGTGTCAAGCTTTTTTTTTGCTAGACCAGCATCTCACTAGACAGAAACAAGAGCATGACCTCACTAAACCGAGGTCAAAGCAAAGCTCACAAAATGTTTTGGTTTTCTTTTCCTACCAGGACCTCCAGCATTTGACCAGCAAAACAGGGAAATTAGTGAATAGCTGGCATAATGATAAATACAAGCAATAAACAGATATATTAAGATTCCCAGAGTGGTAGTTTAGGACCAGCACAATCCTGAACGCTGCATGTTTGTTGCCCCCAGACAAACTTATGGAAATCGGCTCGTAATATTTACCTTCTCCAAGAAAAAAAACATGACCCTAGTCCATAAAATAGGAGTATTATTAGCCTGACATACATCCGTGGCACTTTGCCATCCACATGTATTTAATTAACTATTACAATGAATACACAAAGAAATGCAAGCACACTGAAGGATGAGGGAGAGGGTGAAGGACTCGCTGCCTGGAAGCTGATTGGCTACTCGACGAGCGCTGTTGATTCAGGCGTCCACGGTGCAAAAAACAGATAAGATAAAGGCCATATAAAGTGACAAGAGATGCGCATCCATCCCTCACTGTCACCTGCACATATACACTGTCTGCTGCCTCCAGCTACAAGAGCGGACTACGTCTTTATCCCAGCTTCGCCTGTCAGGAGCAGGCCTGCAAACGTAAGTGCGACTACACTCATTCAGAAGTTTATTTATTTATTTTTAAAATATGTCCTTTAATGTTTTTCAGATATTTCATTTCTAGTTACTGGTGCAGTTGCGTTGTTATTTTTAATCAGTTAAAACATTTAACGAACTCAGGGTGTAGATACACGTTTCAGTCTCGTAGAAAAAATGGGAAACGTGATTTCCAGGGTTTGTGGCACATCTCAGGGCATCATTTGGAGTTTCTTTTTCTCTTTATAGCCAAGCTGTCTCATTGGCATCACTTTTGATTATTTTCATCTTCTTCGTCGCCACAGGATGTATCCTAAAGTAATCTGCGTCCCTGACGCCCTGCGCGGGTTTTCTCCAACACTGCGCAACCGAGTGAACGAAGCCGGTGACACTTCAGGAGACTCACGAGGACAGCTCCCGCGAAAACCAGCGACTGTTACCCGAGACGTGTCCTCAGTGAAAAACCCCAAACACAGATGTGAGCAGTCCGGGCAGCGGGGCAGGCGAAGGATGAAGGCGAACGATAGAGAGCGCCACCGCATGCATAATCTGAACTCCGCCCTGGACGCGCTGAGGAGCATCCTGCCGGCTTTGCCAGAAGACGCGAAACTAACAAAGATCGAGACTCTGCGATTTGCCCGCAACTACATCTGGGCTCTGACCGAGACTCTCCGGATGGCAGACCAGCACGCACACACTCAGGACTATCTGGCATCAGATCTGAGCAGCCCGGCAAGCGTTTTATCTGCCGAATGGGACTCAGCATCACCTTCAGAATGTGGTTATGGGACCAATGCTGACTTTAGCCACAGAAGCGCTCTCACCGCTGTTAATGAGATGAGCTGCAGAATCTTCCCAGGAGAAGAATCCAGCGCCATCCCCGTTACCTTTTGTTTCAAGTCCCTGTGTGCTGACAATGACCTGACGAGTATGTGGCACTTTTGACTCTCTATACCGCTCCATCTCACATAAAGACATTTGGGTGCAAGCAGCAGTTCCCCATCCGCTTTAGCGAGGTTACGCTTAAGACCAGGTCCAAAGACATTAGTTACCCATGTTCAGTGTTTATTCTTAAAAAGCAATTAAAGTTTTTTGTTTTGCTTTTTTTTTTTTTTTTTTTAAAAAGGGGGAAAAAAAGACTTTCTGAAGCCACAACTGTCATTCAAATCATTCTTTGTGTTTGAAAGCAATTTAATGATCATGTGGCACCCCTAATATTTGCAACCCTACAATCAGTGTCACTAAAAGTAAAGAAAAAGAGCACAAGGGACAATTAATAAACCAGGACGACATGAGAGAATTTGTTCAAGCTAAAAAATATTTATTCGGCAATTATATTCAAATGTATTTTGCTGTATAAAACAATGTTTATTTATTCAATAAAAACTGTAGAAAACATGTTTTTCCTTTAACAGGGATGGGAATATTCTGGCTTTCTTTTGCTTCCATGATTCAAAAGACGCTGAAATGTACAAACAGTATCAAAACATAGTGGCTGTCATTCAAATTATTTTAAATGATACGAAAAAAAGAAATGCTATCTTACAGTATTCACTGGTTTTTCTTATAGGCCAAAGTTTTTGTGCAAATCAAAATTTTCAAACACGTAGTTCCTTACTGTCCTGCCTACCAGTGACAGTACTGAAGTATAGTGTGAAAGGAGACCAGTTCATAGTCTTACGAGTAGCATTAGCTAAATATTGTAAGTCTCGGTTTATGTCTTGGTGTCCTATAGTGGCGTGCAGTCCGAGGCCGAGCTCAGTGAGGGGAACTACTTGGGAAAGACCGTAACCACGTCGTAGCCCTCGGGTGGAGTCACTCGCTCGCGGGCGTGCGTCTCACAGTAAATCTGGTTCTCCACAAAGAAATGTCCCTTCTGTTTTAGGTTGACGTTGCAGTCTGTGCAGGTGTAGCACTCGGGATGACGGAACTTGTCCCTCAGCTTCACAACCATCCCTCTGAAGTGTAAATAAAAACAAAAATAAGTGAGAATGGCAGTGAGGGTCGCTGTCTATAGGAAAGAGCATCTTCTGAGCCAAGCTGATCAAGTTAGAAAACCTAAACACACATTTACTTTTAGATCTCAAAGGTGTTTTGGAGAAAGATGAACATCAGGAAACATCCGAGTCAGAAATTAGGCCTGATTTATAATGTTTTGCTTGCCATTACAGGCACGTTCCATGTTCCCACTTCCCAAAACAGCACCAACATGAAAATGTCAGAAAATGAAGTGATACTCTCGTACAGTATCTCAAAAAGGAAAGGACTGAAATGACCCTGTGGGAGAAAAGATTCGGTGTCATATTCTGTACACTAGGATTTTATAATCTGGCTTTAACATCCACAACCACGTTGAAAATAATGGTAAGAAACAAAAGCAATAAATCTATTGCTAAAAAAGACGCATATTATAAGCCAGCATTGGTGAACCCGTGGGCAGACCCGTTCCTGGTAAACCCCATACTAAACCCTCACCATGGCAGATTTAAGTAGAAGTTTCTAAACTTAGATCTTCTGATGGGACAGTGTGGACAGTGTGCTAAACATCTGTATGAAGTAAGGATTTTCAAGGATACTCTTAAAGAAAGGAAAATAAAACATTTATGGACTTTTCTAAAAATATAAAAAGCTAAATTAAAATATCTTCCAGCAGCAGGAATTAGGAAACAAGTGTGTTGTTGTTACTTCATTTGCCCACAAGGTGGAGACACAGTATTTCTCCCAAGTGCTGCTAGATTCAGATGAACACAATCTAGAGGCCTACAGAGTTCAAGCTTGACCATAAAATACTTACACAATCCCAGATCCACATTTGTCACACATGGGTAACTTCTCTGTGTTCCCCACTGATGCTCCAACCTTTGTTGTGGGCGCTTTCACACTCCTGAAGCCTGATGGTTTATCCGAGTCGCCTACAAACACCAAGAATAGACTGAAAATCTTGATTGGAACTAAAAGACAACAGTCTACCAAAAAGCTAACATTGTTTAAAAATACAATATAAAAATCCTACATTGCCCCTTAAAGTATATGGAAAAAGCATGGTATCAGTACCTGTGTCAAGAATCTCCTGAAGCACCTTGAATGAAGCAGACTGTCGAGGAGGCTCGTCAGACTCCTGATTCTCCTGCAGCATCTTGTAGACTTCGGAATCTGCGACTATGGGCGGTCGCTTACCTGATGGCTCTGATGGAGCACTAGAAAGAAATTGGGCACGTTTCAGCAAGGAAAAAAAAAAACAAAACCATATTCAGCAACAGCATTTTGATACATAATCAGACTGGCAGTAAAAGCCCAGGAGATCAGTGCCGATTCAGCACGAAAAAACGCCAATGAATGAACCTTCTCTTGTGTTTTACTTGTTTTAAACATAGACTTAAGTGACATCATTTTCTTAAGTCACTGGATTAGTAAATACTGGCTCCATCTGCTTGGAAGCAATATTCACACTTTAATGATTTGTTGAAGCACAGCAGCCTTTCGGGAGCTGGCCCGCTACTGTAAATCTTGCAGTTAGCAGTTACAGCCAAACAGTGTGCACATGTACTTCTCCTCCAGAAAGGATTCAAATAAATCACAGTGTGTTTAAGAGGTTTTGTGTATGTCAGTATTGAAGTAATCCTCTAAAACAAACGCAGTTCCAGTTTCCCCAATTCAAAATGAGTATTTGGAAAACAACTTAATGAAAAGCTAAGCTTGCAGAATGATCTATAAAAGTCTTTCACAGAGTATCCAAACAACCGAGCAAATCAAAAAGGAAGATGCATACAAATTCATTTTTCAATTAAATGGAAACATTCTGAATTTGAGCCACGATTTACTGAGTCTACTGCCCACAACGATTATTTACTCTGTGACCCAAGCAGAGCCCAGCTAAACTCACTCATCCTCACATTTTCAATACTGATTGATTGCCATCACTTAAGCCCATCTTACTTGTTGGGGGGGTCATTAGCCGTAGTAATGGTCTTGACTTCATCCACAGCTGAGTTGAAGTCCTTGATATTCTCTGAAGAGTACAGCCCAGATGGATTATTGTACTGGTTAGTCACCACTTTGGAGCCGAAACCAGTGAAAGGCAGGGCGCTCCTGTTGTGGGTCGAGCCTATGTGTTTCACCTCCTGCAAAAACCAAGCTGCAAAAGTTAGGAGAGTGCAATATATATGAAATCCAAGCGTAATTGAAACAAGCAATACTCTCAGTGCACACCTGATGAGCTATAAAAAAAAATTTTTTCTTAATTGCGCATGGACAAACATGCAGTGTTTGCTAAGTGGGTTAGAAATATTGCTTAAGGTTTGAAAGTGACTGGCCTATTGTGTTTTAAGCTTCACTTTCAATAACATTTTTCTTGAAAACAGACTTGGAAACTTTAAGCGGTTCTGTCTTTTTAAAGCAGCTTCCAGTCTGATACAAAGTCACACATAATTTAGCAGGATAATGACTGTGGACTCTGCCTTAATTATACCTACGTGGCTAACTTTAACGACAGATGCGTCATGACACTGGCATGCCATCACAGTGGGCATACAAATACCACCAAAACTAGCTCATGCTTCACAGTGGGAACACGGAAATGCCTCCAAATATAGCTCATGCTTCAAGCTTCTAAAAGTGCAAAATCTCCCCGAGTCTCTGCGAGCAAGATGACTTGCGCAAAGGAGCTGACAATACTTACATAAAACAAAAGAGTGAAGCAACAGATTCTAGAGAAGTGCTTGAAATATGTGTTAACATGTGCGTGGGAGAAACAAAAAACCCCCCAAAACTCTAGTTTTGTGACTTGTGAAACACACACACATACACAGGGCCTGAGACACCGTTTCCTACATGAATTCATACTTTGGCCTCAACTTTCCACTCAGCGGGCAGGAACTGAGGCTTGCGTCAGGGCTTGGCTGATAAACTACTGTCTCCTAGGAAACCTCCTGTTGGTAAGTAAACAATGACTTCATCATGAACAGTAGTAGGATATAAATAAAAAAATTAAAAAAAAATCCCCAAGCCTTTGCAGGCATGGGGAGGGCAGCACTCTGGCTTCCAGAAACTGAACGGCTACTCGATTTCACTCTAAATGACAAAGCTGGAGGAGTCACTTTGTTAAAGTTCATACAGCTTTGATGCTGACACACACCCGTGGTTCTGACGCAAGATTCATCTTGTAGGGATGCGTCTTCCCCTCTTCAGATGACAGCGGCGACCACAGTTTTGTTTCTGACCTGAGGAAGACAGGAAGGCAAAACAAGGCTTGAAAGATGATCTGAGGATTCAGTAACATAAAATGCCAGGATCGCCCGCGTGTTCCTGTGTATCAGCACGTGAACGCAATATTAGGGCTGTGTCTTTGAATGCAACAGAGCCCTTGCAGGCATGCTCATGTTCTTGTTTATCTTGCAGTTAAGCCCGTCCTTTCATGCATTCAATATGACATCGCTTAATGGGAGCAAACATATGTGGTTCCAACCGTCTGTCAAAGCCCTTTTGATACGACTCCTCAAAAGTCATCAGTCATGAGTAATTTACAAGACGACACAGAGCGATGCGGGATTGCAACATGGTAAAAACCAGTAAAACAAACAAAACTGCTGTTTAAAAATCACTGAATAAACATGATGTCACTCGCTGAACACCTGGATTGCAGCTGAGCCGTCTCACATTACTCACTCTTTTTCTCCGAGCCTATGGCTATGCAGATGAGAATGGCACATTTAGACACAGCTTACCTGTCTATGGAGAGCACCATTTCCTCTATGCAGCCCTTTATCTTGTTCTGCGCCTCCAAGTGAGTCATGTTCTCTGTTGGTTCTCCATCGATGGAAAGAATTATATCCCCGATGCATAGATTTGCTTGGGCTGCTTTACTCCCGGGGTTGACCTACAACACAGGACATAGAAATTATAAAATTAGAAGCCACTTGTGCACCATAATTACGAATATATGGAAAACGCACCTTCTAATTACAGCCTAAAGGCTTCCAAGTCAAAAGAGGAGAATGCCATTGTTTTAAACCTGACCTTCAAGAACCTTTAAGCAGCTGTCTTTGTTAACAGTAAACAGAAGCGAAGGCACTTGCAGAGTCAGGATAAAAGCTTCCTGGAGCCCAGATTCTCTATCTGAGATAAAGGCCTAAAGCAGGGAGAAGGACCAGGAATTCCTAATCACTTTTCCATGGGTGGGGTGGCCTGACCACAGTAATAACCTTCACAAGAGGGGAAAAATGCAGTGTAGGCTCAGAGGAGTGCTTTGCTAGCTATAATCCGGTTCATTACTGCCACCAGAGCAGCACCCTGTATGAAGATTAATAAAATCTTAGCGCTAATGAACACCAGTGAGGTGTGTCAGCTGTCAGCGCATGACAAAGAGGCTCCGATGGGTCCATGGTCACTCAGTGATGTCAAAGCATGGAGTTTAAACTTTTAAAATCACGCTTTAAATCTTAAGTAAATTCTGTATAGACAAAATATGACAACCATTGTTTGGGATTAGTGCATTTCTGGTTCGGCTATTATAAAACTACTGTTTTAAAGTAGCTTTAACTCTCAGTTAGAGACTGAAAAGGATACATAAAAATCACAATTCATCAGCAAAAATATATTTTACTTTACATAAAAATGTATGTTTTTAAATATTAAGTGGGGTCCACGGACCACCGCGTTTGCTCTTTGAGGTAGCACTAGCAAAAATTGCCGCTAACTTAACTTTTAATTACAATAAACTGAGAAAGCTAACGCTAGTTTAGCCGTTCGTTAGCCCTCCGGTTAACACAAGCTAACCGTTAATCGTCAACCAGCCTTCAGTAAAGTCGCGAGGAAACAATGAGAGGTGAGAGTCCAGGTGCGGTTACACTGAAATGCGGGGGAGAAACTAACACTAAAACGAACTTACCCGGGAAATAGCCAGTGGCTGCTCGAAGTCCTTTCCTCCAACCAGCCTGAACCCCCAGGGGCCGGGACCCTGCAACGCCACACGGAGAGGCATGGTGTGAAAGTTTGGAAACAGAGCCGACGGTGGTAAAGGAGCTGCCTCAGACCTCTGCTTCACTTCCTACTGCAATATGACGTGGAGTAATCAATGGTCAAAAGTTTGAGGCTGACTGCAACTCCACCGCATTAGTGGAGGGGGAGGACCCTCGGATTACAGTTGGACGAATAGATTTTGAAGTTTCCTCCCTGATAAGTGAGACCGAAGATCGTGTATGAAGAAGATGGATCACTCGCGTACATCTGTGTACTCGCGCATACGCCACTGACGTGCAGAATTGTGGGATTAAGCCACCATACTGGGTGAGTAAGCCCCTTGGACACAGCGACTGAGTAGTGGCCATCATTTTCTTCGTCACGTGTTTATCTTATTAAGAAAATCTGAAGCAATGAAAATACTGTTGTGTGGCTTATGACACTAGTTATCAGGGTCCCTTCCCAGGGCTTCAACTCACACCTTGCCCTAGGTGACCTCGACAGGGTGGGGCAAGCTCTCACAGTTGTTTCACCCTTATTTATTTGTTTGTTTAATCTTTATTTTATTTAACCATGAAGTCGTTTAAGATTAACATAATATTTTCAAGGTAAACCTGGTTTCAACCCCCAGTGATGGCAATGACCCACGCCTTTCTCCACACAACTCACACGATCAATATGGGTCCTTCAGGACCACCTCCAAAGAGGACGCTGCCTTTAAGGGTTAAATGCTTGGGAAACTCCACCTTTTGTTTTTAGAACAGAAGAAATGTCTTGTATGAGGGCCGAAACGTCTTCACAAACTTAAAAAAAGACAAGCTCTCAAGACCAACATGACCTGGATGACTGAGAATCTACACAGACATGGTTAGACTTGAGCATGACGTGTAAGTGATTTCAGGATTCACAATCTTTGCACTGCTAATGGCCGCATTAGTAATGCTGGTGTGATAAAGAGAATGCATGTTTGAGCCTGTAATTCTGCCTGGAGCAGTTAAAGCTCAATCAAGTCACTTTACATTGTTGTGATTATTAAAATCAAACTTTTCCTGGTACTGGTCTGGTGTTGAATGTGCAAGGGTGTCTTTAGTATTGCTGCTAAGGTTAAAAGAAGCATGTGAAGACTGAATCTGCGCTGGACTGGGAGTAAGTTGTTTCGTTTTGGATGTGTTTCTGTAAGGACTGCTAAAGTCAGCATGTCTGCTTGAAGGTGAACCACCATATGTGATGGATGAATCACATCCTGACTGGGCTTCAACACTTTGCTTGAGTCACTCTGAAGCACACCCTGCACACTTATAGCGCCCACATTTGTCGAGCATGATGGATCCAAAACACAAGCAGAGGATGAGGATTAGAAGGGTCAATTCTTCATAAATGCAGAAGAAAAATGATGGCAAAGAAAACATTTAGAGGAAAAAAATACTATAAGAAGTCACTAATTTGATTACATCTGTAGTTGTTATTAATTCTTGTTAATTATGTTTTTATCTTGTCACTTTAAGCCTTGATTATACTGAGACACGGGCAGCTGGAAACACCTCCTGCAGACTAATAAATCCTGTTACCCTTCTCTGAAGTCTCTGCAGACGAGTCCACGTGGTCGCAAAAACAAGCAGGCACGTGGATGTCTGCACAGCTTAGCCCTTTTGGAATTTTTACTTGTGTTGGAGTTTGTTTATTTTTTTAAGAGTGCCGATGTGAAGCACTGAAGCATGCTATAGCTTGGTCCCAATTCAGTGACTGCATCCTTCCAATGCTACAGAGGAAGAGGAAAGGACGGTACTGAACAGGCCAGGCAGATGTGTATGGACACAACCGTGGTAACGTAAATGAAGCATATAGAGTCTACAGAGGGGCAAACGTGCCAGTGTAAACACGTTCCCCTGTAATATCCCAACTACACATTGCTTGTCATGGATGATGCTGCTCTTCAGTCAAATGCTGATTGGTTGACAAATGGGCCAAGTTCACCAGAAATGGGTTTCCATAGCCGAGCAGGTACATCCACCAAGTGCAATGCAAAGAGTTGGATGCGGTGGCTGTAAAGCACGCCTTCACTGACCAGTGGAAACATGTTTTCTGGAGTGACGAATCACACTTCTCCATCTGGCAATCCAATGGACAAGTCTGGGTATGGCGGTTTCCAGGAGAACGGTATTTGTCTGACTGCACTGTGCATAGTGTAATTTGCCACAGAGTTCTGACGTCAATCCAAAAAAAACACCTTTGGGATGAATTAGAGCAGAGACTGTGGCCTTTTCGTTTAACGCTAGTGTCTGAACTCACAAATGTGCATCTGGAATGATGGTCAGAAATTCCCATAAACGTGTAAAACTTGAGGAAAGACTTCCCAGAAGAGCTGAAGCTATTATAATGTGAAGGGTGGGCTGACATCATATTTAAACCCTATGAATTAAGAGTGGGTTGCCACTCAAATTCATATGCATGTATAGGCAGACGGGTGAATACTTCAAAGATCTTTATCCTATAACTTGCATTTTTTAATGCTCGTTGTGCCTTGAATTACATTTTTTGTTGTTGATGTACATAAATAAATGTGATTAATCTCTCTGTTTTTTTTATTTATTGTTCTTTATCGGCACATACATCCACCCATAATCTTCGGCTCATCCAAATCGGGAGTCTATCCCAGCGGAAAATGTTAATTGATGACTATCCAAATACAGTTCATGAATAAATCACACCTCTAAATATCAGTACCATACAATTTCCTTATTGAAAGAAAACACTAACTTAAATCACAGTGGTCTAATCTTCCTTTACTAGCAGTAAGGAGAAGAAATTAATTTTTATATTAAGCAGCTCCACTGCAGTAGCTATGGTGACCCATTTGTTATCACCACATCAGAACGATTACTTCTGAAGAGACCCCACGGACAGCAGCTTCTTTCCAACGGAGATTGCTTGATCTCCAGGAACTCCTTTAAATTCAGCTGGCCTTTTAGGGCCTTTCGTTTAATTTCTCTGGTGCTCTTGCTTCCTCCCCTGTCCAAAGACATGCATGTTAACTGGTGATTCTAACCGGGCTATTGGTGAGGGCTCGATAAGGTGTTTACAGTGTGTGGAATAAAACAAGTCTAAAACACTTTGAGTGGTCAGTAATGCTAGAAAAGCATTACATTGTATGATGACAGCTGTGCTTTTATGCACACCAAAGCAGTTTAACCACTGGAAGGCCACAGCCTCACTGTGTCCATGAAATGCTGCTGCGTTAACCTAGAAGCTGGAAGCTAAAGGTGTTCAGGCAGGAACTTTGTGTTGTTGAACATAACTGAGACCCTCTTTTGGAGGAACTTGTAGTGTTTCCTCAGAATAATGAGGAAGATGTGAAGCACTTTGCCAACTCATGCTCTGCGGCTTGACGAACTGATCGGCCTGATTGCTCACTTAAAAAAAAACACCATTTAATTTTCATCCTCGTGGTGAATGATTGCGTAACACTGTGAAGATACTGATACAACTCAGAAGTGCTGTAGTTCCTGTGTTACCGAGAAGATGCACAAAGTAATTCAGAATAACATCATATGAAATTGCAGGACACTGCCAATCCTCCCATTCAGTGAAGGTTGATAATACAGTACTGTAAAGTATTATCATTGCATTTGGTCAGCTACAACACCTAAGGTGACAATTTACTACTGATTCTTGGTATCAAAGGAGGCCTACGCTTGGATGTACAAATAAGAGGACCACAATTGATGGCAAGTATTAAAACACAAAATAATATCAAAGATTTTGCATCATACACTGTGAAGTTTGGCCAAAGAAGGGGAAGAAATTAAACATTCTTTGCTTTTAATTTAATTTTTCATTATTATTAAACTGATATTAAACAACAAAAAAGTGCAACTTTGCGATGACCACATTATTTTTAATGAAAGGACGTTTCTCTGAAAGCAGAGCAGAGTGGTACCTCTTCGTGTTTTGGACCTCTCACAAGAGCTTCAGTTCGTTTTAGAGACGTCGGCCTGCCCTTGCGTCACCGTGTTATGTGCAAACTTACCATTTATGGTAGAGCTAAATCCCAGGATGTGGAATGTGCCGCTCCCAAAAACTGAATTCCTGCCAGAGGGCCTCTGCTGAAAGTGGAGGAAAAAAATAAAGGGGGGGGCAAGGCGGCCAAACTGAATGAAACACGTCCTTTCTTGTGGGTTTTGCTTTGTAATGTTAGGTATGCCAAAAAGTCTGTGAGCCTGTTTTAAAGTGACGCTGTTATCAGTTCAAGTGGATATGGATCAAGTGCTTCTGGCTGTTCTGTCAGCAGGACTCTGAGCGGCTTTCAGCATTTGTTCACTGTGATTACAGGAGTCTGACATTTATTGCTTCATTTCACCCAACAGCATTCACCCACTTTCCTGAGTGCAGCCACAACACTGCACTACATCAGAAATGATCATCAGATAACACAGCTGACGTTCAGCAGTCCAGAGGTGAACAGCTCCCCTTCGAACCCGTCTTGTAGGCAAAGTTTGAAGATCTGGCTTTTTCAAAACAAACAAACAAACCAAACATAACCCCCACACCCACCGGCCACTTCATTAGTTACACCTTGCTGATACTGGGTTGATACAAGGTGCTGGAAGCATTCTTCAGATTCTGGTCCACGCTCACATGATAACATCACACAGTTTACATCATGCAAATCTCCCGTTCCACTACATTCCCAAGGTGCTCTATTAGATTGAACTCACTGACATGTTCAAGAAACCAGTTTGAAATGATTTAAGCTTTAGGACACCAGGGCATTATCTTGCTGGAATGAACCATCAGAAGATGGGTACACTGTAGTTTTTCAGTTTCCTGTTTTTAACTGTCAGCAGTGGGGTCTTCCGCTGCTGTAGCACATCTGCTTCAAGGTTTGATATGTGCATTCAGAGATGCTCTTCTGCATCCTTTGGTTGTAACAAAGTATTATTTGAATCAGAGATTTTCCCTTTTTCAGATCATTCTCTGCAAACCCAGAGATGGCTGTGCTGGAAAATCCCAGCTGATCAACAGTTTCTGAAATACTCAGACGAGCCTGACTGGCATGACCATTCTACATTCACAGTCATTAAATCACCTAACTTCCTCATTCTCATGCTTGGTTTGAACTTCACCAAGTAGACACGCCCCCTTCCCGAAATGTACTGAACTGCTTTTGAGATCAGCTGATCAGAGAGTTATTTTAACTAGACAAAGAGGTGTACCCAGTGAAGTGGCTGGTGCTATATTTAGGACCCCAGTGATCCTGTGTCCAGAAAAACAATTTAACTTGGCAACTTAAGTGCTTAAAATACTGTTAGTAATTTACTTTAAACACTTGAATATACAGTGCTGAATTCATTGTTCGTCTTTGCAGGTTTTCGTCTATTACATTTTCTAAACCAACACTCTTTCTAATGAGCCAGGATACAAACTCACATGCTCACACAGCCGGAACAAGTTGGCCAATGCTAAAAACGGACTTTTCCCCTCAGATTTTTGCCAAAAAACAAAACTGGCAACACATGCAATGGTTTAAATGGTTTATTAAATATTGCATAATACCGAACACAGCAGTGTATAGTATCTTTATTTTAATATTGTCAATGTAACAGCACTGCAAATTGAAGCAAACAAACCAAACCTGTTGCAGGCTGTGCGTCCGTTTTTCATGAGTGTTAATCATGTCGAAGCGTTATGTCACACTTTTAGGTTCTTGTACAGTAACAGACAAGTTCTTAGTAAATGTTGTCCCGTCACAGAGACTCGAACAAATGGGGAAAATCAGAGTTACACAAAATACGTCATGGATACATTTCAGTGATACTGAAAAAAAGAAAATGAGGCACAATTTTTCAAACATAAGGCAACATGATCCTCACAAATGGCAGCGTAATGTTTAATCTTTCTGTGCTCAGTAATGCTCCACTCTGTGCTTTGCCAATAAAACAAAACAAAAAAATCCTTCAGGCAAAATAAACCACTGCAAGTGACAGAGAGTTCAATCTGACGCTCCTATTGCTCGCAGTCTATTTTTTTATTTTACATATTTACAATCCTTCATTTGCCAAACTGTTCAATAACGTTTCACACGTTCTTTTGTTTTTTTACATGTTTACACTGCCTGCAACACATTCATATATTCATACATTCATACATCCCGTGACGTTTTACGGACAAAAATCACAGAAACAACCTATTGCCAATTGTTTTGTCACTAAACGAGTGATTATTTGCCCATCGTGCAGTGTGTCTGAGAAGGAGCAAACCTCTCTCCGTCGCAACAGGATTCATTTCGAAAGGCGACAGCTCAGCAGACTCCCGACTAATCAACACTTTCATGAAGAGCTGGAGTTACAGAGGCGGAGGTAAAATAAAAAACAAAACACGCTTTTGTGATAAAATGAAATGCCTGGACATTAAAAACAGTGTGATAAAAAGGCAAACCCACACTGCAGTGTAATATATTCCGTGTGATATCTCGCTGGGAAAACATTCTTTTGCTGATGTTGGCAAAGTAGCGGTTGTGATCTGCACAGGAAGAAAAACCCAATCTCACAGGAAACACTGATTGTACTGACCTGGCTTAAATGAATGTACTTCATCAATTAATAAAGTTCAGATATGACCTACGTGGTGGCCACATGCACAACTGTAGCTAACACATCATGGTGCAAAAAACAAAGACACTGTCGACATACGCTTCTAGATCTAATAAGTCTTATCTGTCTTATTTTTCTATACTTCAGCTTATCCTTCAGATTTTGTGTGTTCATAAACAGCTACACTGTAGGCCCTTTAATTTGAGTTTTTGGATAAGAAGGTGATGACAGCGCTTCTCTGAGTTCCACTGCTCACTACCATCAATCTTCCCAACATAAAGTACGATTAGATAAAAATACTTCTTTAGCAATTGCGCAACGAACTACCCCCGTCTGCTGCTCCGAGCAGGTCATAACAAGCACTAAGGGTTTTTTTGGACAAACTACCCAAAAGCTCTGCACGGCGCAGACACTGATGATGTGAGGGCGCTCGTGTGTTTGTGTGTGTAGGATCTATTCTGACACGTTACCGGATCTGATGGCGCTGGAGATGTGGGCGCTCCGTATTTGCAGGAAGACGGCTCTGATGCTTTGGTAGCGGAGATCAAAGCAATCTTCCATCGGCTATCGGCCATTAAAGGCTAAAAAAAGGCGGCGTTCACCGCGTCATTACTTCTGTTTTCTTTAAGTTAAAAGTGCAATTATTAGGGTGTTGGCTGGCTGATAGTGTTTCATGCTCCAGTGTGATTTGTCAGTCTCTCAATGATCTTATAGTGCATGCTGTATTAATGCTGACCTTACAACTGTAGTCATTATGAATGAAAATGTGCAGCCGTACGTATACAGTTCTCTGTACGCATTTACATATACAATCATGTCAGTAAGGGCACAGTTAAAATCTCAATACGCTCTAAAAAAAAAATCACTGATTATTTACTAAGACACCTTGTTGGCTTTGACTTAAAACTTGAAAGAGTTTTAGGTCATCAGTGCTATTACACTGTTAGGAGGGATCTTCCTAAATGACCAAACAGGAAGTTAAGTGCTACCACGCCTGTCCTGTGGTTGCTCTGAAGCTAGGCGTCTACCACCGGCTACCTTAAAGGCATCAATAATCAGCAAACACAGTTTTAAAATATACAAAATATAGGATGTGCATATACACAGTTTTTGTTTCACTTTTATGACACATGCAATAAAATCTGCGTGTCCTGTAATATGTGTTTGCAGTGGAAACTGAGAAAAAGAGAAGCCAGCAGCACACATCAACATTTTAGAGTTTCTACTCATGCACACGGCTGTTAATAACTTCTCTGTAGCAACCTTTGGATAGAGAATGAAGACAATACTGTATTCAATGTAACACACTTGGGCTACAATGAGTTGTGAATGCTGTGAGGCAAATACTGACTTTTCTGATGATTCAGAAAATGTGGAGGAAAATAGTTTAATATTTTAAAAAGGGCCATTTTACATAAGGCTTTAACTATTTAAAGTACCGAGGGCACTGACTTTAAGCTGTTTTTTTAAGGGAACTGTCTGGTTAACAGAGTCATAGAGTGATCTGATCATATTACAGGTTTTCTTTAAGTAGCTAAATCGAATCAATTTCATTCACGATACCTGATTTACATCATACTTTGCCAGCGGTGTTAAACACCTCTGGCCCTGAAAGATCAAAACACATTCTGACGCCTCCCCAGGTCCAGTTCAGGTAATAAGATCCACTCCTTTTATCCATACACTGCTCTGCTGCCTGCCTCTAGACTGAGGTGCTACGCAAACTCTTGCATACTGTAAAATTACACACACACAATAAAAGCTATTACGTGTACGTCGAAAAGCTAATTTGCAGGAGGCTTTCACAGAGAAATTCCACGTATGGAGACCGATGACTTCTGTGGAGACGTGCGTAAAATGTGATGGAGGTGTTTGGGCAGTGAGCTGTCCCCGTCTTCGCCTCGTGCAGTTTGACATACCTCGAGCCGATCTGATCACTTTCCCAGATAAAAATATTCGCCCGGCTAAATGACTATTCTAACCAACAGCCATGCGCGGTAGTTATGACTTCCCAAGCTTGACAGGCAACCGTGTGTTACAGCCAGATTAGATAGCTTTACAGTTTCACCTCCTTCACGTAATTCCCCGGGAAAGTCCCAAACTGTTTTGTCCGCTTTGATGTACCTGTGGAGGAAAAGAAAGATGAACATTGATCAGATTCTTTCTCAGATTTAATGCTTACATGACCTCAGTGTTAGTACCAAAATAACCCCTTTGAGCTTTATTTAAAATTCTGTACAGGACCTGAGCATGCACACTGCACTCAATCCTCTGCTGTCATTCTTTAGAAACTCTATATATGAAGGAGATGACACGCTGAAAGAACCCTGAGCCTGCACATTGCACGCGTGCAGTCCTTTTTTGGCATTTTGCAGAAACCCTATATAGATTAATGTGACACACCGAGTGTGACCGCATCTCTGAGGAATCTAGGCCTGTGACACATACCAACGAACCAGCCGTCATCGCACTTCTCCATGACGCTGACGAGATCTCCCTCCTGCAGCTCCAGCTCGTCGTCGTTTTGCGGCACGTAGCTGTACAAAGCCTGAAATCTGGAGCGGCATGAAGCAGGGAAGACACAAAGTGTGAAATCAGCAAAGGTCTGTCTTTACCTAGAATATTAATAAGAGTGAAACGTGAAACAGATCTTACTCACATTCCACAGTTCAGACGGTTCGGCTCCGGGCTGCTGCTGTGTGACTGGGGTTGCTGGGAAATGATGAGAGATTGTTTACTGGGGTGGGGGTGCAGTCTATGAAGAGAGTCATTATGGTGGTGGGACAGGGTGCTGCAGTACCTCACCGAGGTCTCAGCTATATTCAAGATCTCATTACACACTGCCTCCTAGTAGTAGTAGTAGTAGGTGAAGTCGTCAGAAAAGAGAGAGAGACCCGGCCCACCGAGAGTCCCGGAGGAGGCCGAGGTGAAGGTGAGGAGGGGAGGTGAAGAGTTAGAGAAGGGGAGGTAAAGTGCAAGACAGGAAGGTAGGTCCGGTGAGTAGCAAGACAGAAAAGGATGTGATCCGTTAAAAGCCAGGAGAAAAGGTAGAGGGGGTGTTGGCCCAACCCGGGAGAAGAGGCATGAAATGGAAGGTCACCAGTAGAAGCATGTAGACAGGAAACATGAAATATTAGTTCAGTTGTACAGGATATAAGGCAGTAAGTGCACGCAGTATTAAAGGTGGGCTGACAGATTCAGCTTGAAGGAACAAAATAACCTCTTTGCTGCTAAAAGCTCTGTGAGCAGACTGATGTACATTCAATATACAGCTCAAGTCGGTAGCCTGTTAGCTTAGCTTGACAACTTAAAGGCTCAGGCTTATACTTAATGATAAAGCCAAACAGTAATTTAAGAGTAGCTTCACATAATTTTCTTAAAAAAAAAAAAACCTCATCTGTGTTTTGATCGGCCATGCTGCATTTTAAATTTTGACATAAAGACTACATATTAGAACAATAACTGTGCTTTAGAGATGCTGGTGGAGAATTTTATCAGCTCTGGATACATTTCATTTCCCCATTTTTTTGGTATTTATGCTAAGCTAGCTATAGCGGCTTCGTCAGCTGCAAAATGATTGATATTTAACTATAACTTCAGCAGGAGAGTAAGTTGAACTTCTGTTATATCATACGTCTAATATGTATGGGAGTTCAAGGTGCTGTGAGTCAAATGGATCTGTTAAGGTGGTATGTTTAGGATGGCACAAGATGAAGTCAGGTAGCAAACTACACATGCTCTTTGTAAACCTTTAACAGAGGTTCAGGAACACTTTCTATCACCTTACCGCAAACGCGTTAACATTGTTGTTATCTTGGATATCAAACAGCATCACAGGGCTTCTGGTGCTTCGTCCATGATGGTCGGCCTCATTTTTTACAAACTGTAACACAAAAAAAGGAATTCAAAATGAAAGCCTTGCACCGCATATCAACGTGCTGCGAATATGATCAAACTCCAGCGTGAGTCAAGTTTCCTGCACGTGGATATTTCAGCTTCACGGCAGCTTGTCACTGTCCAAACAAAAAAACGTCCAACCAAAAGAAGCATCTCACTTGTCAAGCTTGTGCACGGAACAACAACATGCATCTGTACGCTGAAATTTACAGCATAAAAATCAGAACTTATTATTATTGCAGATCAACCCTGGAAATGCAAACACACCTGTCTTACAGCTCTCTGCAGCTAGGAAATCTAAGACTTAATACATAAGCACTCAAACACAGTAAACCATTTGCATATTAGTGGCTCACACACAACACCATGCAGACTTGCATATGTAAGCAAAGTGACCAGTTCAGTTACTGTCTTTAAAACTGAAACCAGCTATTGGCTAAAATCACCTTCAGGTCAGATCTACCAGTTAGTTCTCCACAAAAATGTCTGCGTCAGTACTCGAGAAAATCTACTTGAATGTCTCAAACTGTGGCATAAGCCTGTGTTCCAGAGTGAACTTCAGATGCAACACCACACACCATGCAGAAGATACCTCTGCAGGGCTATTTCGCCTGCTGCCCGGGCCTGCGCGGCCCCTGTCCCCCTCTGTGCCTTCCCCCTCTGTCAATTCCTTCTCCCCCCTCAGCCAGCACTCCAGCACCGGCCCACTGCTGGGGCTCACACTACGTGACACATGTGGGGAGGAAGGAGAGAGCAGGAAGTCCTCCCCTTGAGGTGGGGTAAATGTGAGGGAGGGGGTGGTCGAGTTGGGTCTGGGTGGGTAAGGCGGGGGTAGAGGGGAGGCGGATGGGGAGGCCATGGGGGAGACGCAGTATGGGCTGCCAGTGATGGGAGGCACGGGGCTGGCAGAGAAAGGTGGGGGCAGGTATTCGCCCCAACGGTATGACACAGTGGGCAGTGGTGGCAGCGGAGGAGTGGGAGCCGCAGGGGGACTCCCACCTCCCACAGTCAGGGAGATCCACTCAGAGGAGACAGCATGGACCTCAGGGGACACAGAGCGGCGGGGGGAGCGAGGGAGAGGCAGAGGGGAGGTGGTCAGACGATTACGGTACAGCTTTTTAGGGCATGATGGAGACAGAGAGAGGAAGAGGGGTAAGAGAAAGAAAAAGCAAATGAAAGATGTGACAAAATCTCTACACAACACAAATTAAAAGGTGGGCGTCGAGGTGTGTGTAGAAGGAAAATCATTTTTGGATATTAAAAGCACACAGAGGTGGTGGTAAGAGAAATTGCTCAGTGATCAGTGTGTTTGAGTCCCTACCTGTGGTGAAGCATTGGTGCTGCGCTGAGGTGAATGGCTGACAGGTGGATCCGGGTACTCCACCCCGTTTTTGACCCGTGGTCGTTTGTGAACTTCTACATAGGTGACGGGGAAAATGCCTTGACGATTGGTGCCTGAAATTTTGCCCTCATACCAGTTCTCGTCAACTCTGCGAATCAGTGTAATCCTCTCTCCCTGAACACACACAGGCAGATCCACTAATCAGGGTTTTAAAAAATCCTTGTTTGGATTAAAAGAGAAAGGGAATAAAAACCCGCTAGTTAATAGTTTATAATAACTCTTATTAAGTCACACCTTTCTGAAGGACATTTCCACAACTGTGTCCCCAGTGAAGTTAAAGCGGGCGACAGCTTCTCCATATTCCAGCACCTGCACTGGGGCACTTTTCTTTGGCTGTGCTTTCTCTGTGGGGGGGAGGAGCTGTGCAAGCAGACAAAACACCCAAATGTGACCAACCAAGAATATAAAATAGGGCATAAATTGTGAAAAGAATCGATTCTGAAATGCTTTAAAAAGATATGAACTATGAGTCACAAATAACACACACTAACAGGCAATATACCTCAACATAGCTTCGAGGGAAAATACCAACTCTTCCATGATGTTCACCTTCATACCAGTTCTGATCAACTTGTCGAATGATGTACACAATGTCTCCCTTCTGAAATGGCAGCTCCCTGAAAATACAAAACCAACACACATTTAGAGATTAACCTCTCATAGTGTAACAAGATTGAGACGCTTTGAGGATCACATGGGTGGAATATACAGCATCACTTCACGGTCAAATGGTAGTTTTCTGTGATTGTTACATTTTTTTTGGCACTACTTTATTAAAAGTTGAAAAAATTACTTAATTAAGGTCCACTAGGCAAATATTTAACTCAGTGGTGGTGTTATCCTTGCTGCTGCTTTGAGCTTCAATGCATTTATGGCATTTTCAATAAAAAATATATACATATAAATTCTCATAATTTCCACTTACTTTAGAGTTTCTGCTCTGAAGTCAAAGCGAGCCATGGCGGGCGTTTTCTGTGTAGATATATAAAAACAAAAATAAACGTCTGTGACTGTTACTATTTGGCAGCAGCTACACCAGTGTTATTCTCTGAATCGCACTGAGTGAGTGAAAGTTTCCCTGAAGGCTAAATACCTTAAATGCCTCCATCTTTGTTCTTTTTGGCTACTACGCTCTCTGGGCTTTGGCATTTATGTGCGCTAAGAAAAGCTTTTCCTGGAATTTGTTGTTAGCTGTAAATCTGCACTGGCCTCTCTGAACATAAATATTCTAGCAATGAGAAGAATGATATGTTTGCGACTGAAAGGATGACTTGACCTCGGGGGCATGCTCAGTTAGAAGCTATTGTGTGTAATGTGCAAAACAGCATGCATGCCCTGCCACTCTGGACGTATAGCTGGTAAACAGAGTCCACTCTGCAACTTGAATCAAAATGTATATGGGAAATATTCCAGTGATAAACAGGTCAAATGTTGCCTTCTATCATGAATTTTTGACCAGGAGTGGAAAAGCCATCTGTGCCTGCAGAGACCTCCCCCCACAGCCTGACTCACAAAGTGACAAAGCATCTGCCGTCTTTCTTCCTGCTTACACAAGGATAAGACACTGCCGTGCATTGTACCTCTATGCCCGATTTCCTTTTCTCTGTGTTATCTGTGATGTTAAGCAGGTCTCCAAAGCGCTCATTGGTGATGAACTGGTGGTGTGTGGGGACAATGCTCGTGTGTCGCCTCGATGCTGTGTCAGCCTCTTCCTGTTCCCGCTTCAGCCGCCGCTGCTCCTCCAAGATTTTCTGCCAGGAAACCAGACTGAAATGTTTGCACCCTCCAGATATGGGTCTCTACTCTTTTATTCACAGATCCTTTGTTAGGCATAACACTCATGTTTCACAATAATCTTTATCAAAGTATTTGTGTTCAGAGGGTTAATTCATGAATTTTGCACTGAGAGGCATCAGTTATGAAAGTTTGGATTAAAGTTGAAGAAAATTCACCTCTTTGTCCCCATGACGCCTCCTCAAAACGTCATCCTGGCTTTCTCCGTGAGCTGGGGAGGAGTCTGAAACAGAAACCGTGAGGCGATTATCCCGTGAAGCGTTCTCACTGACCACCTCAAGGCCAGCTTTCAAACAAAAGAAGATGGTATTGCAGAAAACTCTCAATTTAAGTGAAAAAAAATCTCAAAACAATACAAAAAATATAACCATGCATGATTTAAATAAACATCTTTTATTTTTGCACCACTAAAACAAACAGCACACGCACGTTAAAAAAAGAAAAATCCTGCATGCACGTAGGAATGAACACAGAATGACCCAATGTGTGTTCATGACAAAGAAAAAAAAGAAATGCAGGAAAGAAACAATGTAACCTACTGTGTCATGGTCAAAATAAATAAATGTGACATCATGACTTTACTGATGTTGATCGACCAACCAGCATCCACTATTATACTAAAGAATCCTTTCAGTATTGCTAACACCGCCGTACCACCATAGAGGTTTCATTTTGTGTCCGAGTGAGGGCCACAAGAAACAGCTGTTAATGCTTCAGGCTTTCTATCAGATGCTCAGAGTAGCATCTGTTATATGAGATAAGTTAAAGCAGGAAACATCCTGACAGGCTAAGGAATGAAACATGGTAGATGTGGACAGTCCCAAAAAGCAGAGAGGGTACAAAAATGGACACAATAAGACATCAGTTTGAGAAAGCCTTTGCTCTGTTAAATTCCTAAATATCAGAGTCAATTCCTAGAAATGTCGCTTTTACATAGGATGGGCATTTCAATGCAAGGTAATGCATTCAAAGTTTAACATTACATCGCATAATATAATAAAATACTGCTTGTTTTCGATGTAATGCCTATGCAGACCTACGCAGCATGCAAACAACTCAAATCTGATGTCCAGGGATTATATACGTTACCAAAAGCTTCCTGAACCTCCCCTACAGTCACTGAAGTGTTTTGATGCATTTGTGGGACCATACTCATTGACAGTGAAATGGAAGGGCACCAAACAGCACACTCAGAATGAAATGGAGAGTTCCCTGTCACTTTGTAAACACACCACACAGACTGGAGATGGAAGGTGGTGGCATTGCTTTGTGGAGAAAAGGGACACAAGGTGAAGATAGAGTCAAGATAAATGAAAGACCACACAGGGAGGGAGGGTGACAAGTGGTGAAGGGATGGAGATAGCCACCTCTGCGGTGAGCTGCCAGCGGCTGCAGTAGGTTCCCGTTGGTGTCCAAGCCCTGCCCGTTACTCAGGTAGCCAGTGTTGTTTTCCTCTCCGTTACTCAGCCTCTCCAGAACCTCCAGGGAGGACAGACGCTGAGGGATGGAAGGTCTGAGCTCAGGCGAGAGACTGATAGGCCTCTGGGTGCCCGCTGGCACCCTGGTGGCTAACAACATCCTCCGAGTCTGATGGGACTGTGGGTTCTTCCGTAACCTGAAGGGAGCGGGGCCCATGAGGAAGAGGTTTCCAGGTAGTGTGGTCTTCTTCTCTGTGGGTGGCTGCTTCTCCTGCTGGTTCGTGGCCTGCTGCCTCTCATGCCTGAGGATAGTGGTAAAGCGGGTGTAGGAAGCTGGGCAAGAGCCTTTGCATTTGCTGGGTTTGAGGAGGAGTTGATTGTTCAAGTGGTGCAGGAGGTGGTGGTGGTGGTGGTGGTGGTGGAGATGGCTGTGTTGCGGAGGAGATGCTGTAAGCATCACTGAGGGGCTCTTTGATTCACTGATGTTTTGGTGATTTAGTTCTGGGGAAATTTCTCTCAGGATTTGTTCAACTTCTGCTTCTGTGTTACAGGGCGATTCAGTTCTGCTGTCATGTCTGTCCTCAGTGGAGGAAGCTGCCTCCTCCACCATCACACTTTCTGGTGACATGTCCTCCCCAGAGCTCTTGCCCTCCTGCTCGTCCAGGTTGCAGACATCAGCCTGCGTGTTGTTGGCCAGTAAAAGGGACTCCGCTGACACTGCAGAGGCCATGTAGAGGTGGGCAGGGCTGTGGCTGGGGCTGTGGCTGTGGCTGGAGTGCAGGATGGGCAAGGAGGAGGAGCGGCTGGGAGCCGAGGTGGAGCGCTGGATAATCATTTCAAACTCGTTGACCCGTGAGGATACAGTATCCCGTGGAATGCTACCCCCATCATCTGCCTCTGACCTCTCATCCCCGTTGTCCTTTGGTTTTTCAAAAAGCGAGGTCAGGCTACGGACACTGCCGTGTGGGCTGCAGCCGGTCGAGCTGGGCCGCTGGATGTGATGCATGGTCCTGTACAGGCTGGAAAAATCTGATGCGCTTCTCCTAATTGCAGGGGAAACATTTCTGAGACCATCGCCACACTCACTCCCACAGCTGGACCTAGAATCTGAATGTTGGGCCTCCGCTTCAGCACAGTCTGTGTCACATTGCCCCGTGTAGATATCCTCACAGCTGTGGGCCTTTGGGTGCCTGGCATCTTTAGTCCTGCTGTCCTTACTGTTGCCACAGGGTGGCAGCAGTCTGGGCTTAAACTTAGAGGGCAGGATTTGGGGTATGCAGGCTTTGGCAGCAGATAGAGGCTTCTTACTCTTACATTGGTTACCTATTGCATTACTGGCAAGACTCGATCGACTATTTACAGAGGAGCAGGGTGAAATTATATAGCCATTCCCACCTTTATAATCCACTGGCAAGCATGCAGGACAACAGAATAAACAACATATTAGATTACAATGGTCACAGGTTTACACACATACACACTAAAACAGTCAGGCACAGTTCTAAAATAAAGACCAAGTTCCATCAGAAGTTGATGAGAAGAGGAATCAGACTTGATGC
This sequence comes from Pundamilia nyererei, assembly GCF_000239375.1. Lineage (NCBI taxonomy): Eukaryota > Metazoa > Chordata > Actinopteri > Cichliformes > Cichlidae > Pundamilia > Pundamilia nyererei. The sequence continues at coordinate 195,509 of NW_005187463.1, forward strand.
ACTGTGCATCAAGTAATATATGACTGTTAAAAAGCTAAAAGCTAAAAAACATGGTGCTGCAGCAGGGGATAAAGTTTTACAAAGATAGAACTAGCAGATTCCCCGTTTATCAGTATCACTGCGAACAGCAACATAATGAGTGAAACAGGAAGTATCAAAAGGGTAATATAACGTGAAATGTTATGTGATGTCGGAGGTTATAAAGGACTCACTCAACAGGGACTACAGTAACTGACATTTTAAAAACAAACAAAGAAGAATGCAAAACCTTTCTGTTATCTATTTGTATTCCAGTAAGCAGTAAAATTATCCTCCATTGCGTTATCCTCCTACACAAATCTCCTCTCCTTTTAGCAATTACACAGACGTCTACAGTGATAAATGGCTGCTGGCACCAGTGCTAATACACCGCTCCTCCTACACGGCTGCAACCCCCCCCCCAAACAAAAAAAACAAAAAAAACCCCCAAAACTATTCTGAGTCGACCTGCACAGTGAAAAATGAAAACCTATGAGAAATACTCATGTCAGTTCCTGGCTATACTAAGCTTGTGACAGCACTACAGATGGCACTGGGAAATGACACAACGCTTTCGCATGCTGCGAGCCACTTCTGTAGCATGAGTGACCAATCTGTCGTGTTCGTATCTGCCAGGAAAAACACACGCACTGAGGAAGTTAACTTGATATACTATCCAAGTCATATGGCAAGTAAAGAGTTACCATTCAGCCCACAAAAAAAAGCCCAGAAGGAGGCTCTGTTCTTTGAAACACAAAGATATTTTTTAAATTTTATTTTAAGAGCGCAAGGCAGAAACACATGATGATGAAGTGTTCCTTGCACTTGGTTATGTCTTCGGGCTTGTCTACACTCTACCTTCTGTGTCTTAAATAGAAAGAGACTAATGATCAAGGTGGCGCCTCAGGCGGGAGGGTGAAACAGGAGTGTGGTAGTCAGTTGACTGGAGAGCCAAATTTATTTACCACAGTTCAAATGGTTAAAAGTCAACACAAATTAGTCCAGAACAGCAAAAAAGTTGAATTTTTATAACTTAATGATTTTTCTAACATTTAAAAGTCACACCCTCCCCTACTGCAGGCACAGCGGGCAGCCGTGCACCTCTGGTTGTGGGTTTACAATGGCTCTTCTTTTATAAGATTCCTGTAACAGTCATATTTTATGGAAAATACACCAAACTTTAAGTATTGGTGGGCAGTTTATAATCTGCTTATATCCCTAATGTAATGTACTGACATGTACTGGGTCAAACTGCCCCTTACACTCTTTTTCTTACATCTCTTCTTCTCTCCACCTGAGTGTTTCTCTCTCTAGCCATGTGCGCAGGCATTCCAGCCTCTGACCCCACACTGACAGCTGACTTCCTCATGCCCGCCCACCCTCTGTGTCCTTTCTGTTTATCTTAACCCTGTCTGGCTGGGTTGTGAAGAGCAGAGCTCGTTTTATCTCACGCGTATCTCCTCGTCCATCCCCTCACTGGCCCTTAGCTCCCTGGCGCTGGAACGCTCTGGAGTCTTGCCCTAAGCCTGCCTAGCGACTGGCAGCTCACAACTGGAGCAAGGGTGGGTGGGTGGGGGAGCCCCAAGGTTAGCTTCCATCGACTTAACAAGACAACCTCACTCCCTCCGTGAGTTTTCCAAAGCAGATACAGTACACGCTTGATGAAAACATCCATGGCATTAAAAGCTTCTGGGGGAAATGAATGCTGTGAGGTGATTGGCCAATGCTGTGTGGTCTGGGAGCAAAGGAAAATGTGTGAATTCCGACATAAAAGTAAACAGAAACAGATGTATCCCTGTCTGATGATTTGAATGGTCCAGCATCACCGCCTCTAACTGATTGGTTCTGTCTCGGCAGGAGAAGCCTTTAAAGGCCGGCTGAACTGTCTACCATGTCCACATACATAAACATACACACACCTGCTTTTTTTACTGGCCACATATGTGAAGTAGCTGCTATCCTACCTTTAGAGGAGGAGGAGCTGCCGGGGCGCTTGTTTAGAGCCCGTAGACCTTGCAAGGGAATATCGCCGCCCTCTAGGACACTCTTGTAAACATGACGGTCACATTCTGGAGCCACAGGCTCATCAGTAGATGATCCTCTGTCCTTCTCCACCTCGCTGTGTCCAGACTTGCTTGAGGAGCTAGACAGCAAATCACAGGAACGCAGACAGCTAATTAAACACAGTCAATTTCGTTCAGCAAGAGCTGTTGTTGAATGTTTTTATGATAGCCAAAGGCACACAAATTGGGTAATGGGCTGCCATATGGTTCTTATTTAGCATATCTTGAGGTAATTCCTGTCTTTGCAGACTTGTGGGAGACGAAATAACCAGAAACAGAAAAAAGCTAAACGAGAGAGGGAGAGAGAAAGGCTGAATTTGGAGGCTGATGTTGAGAGAAGACACTGGCTACAACAGATATCTTGGCATTCTAGAGAGGCCAGCAGCAGAGATTTCTATAAATATTCTCCGAACATTCCCACATGGTACATCAGCCCCTGCCATGCACCTGTAAGACTCTCAGGTTAACTCTCTTTCCCATGCTGTCATGTGTTACTCATGTTGCTTCTCTCTCTGTACAAACAATCCTCCCATTTAAAGAGACGTAGTCGCCAATAACATCTTGGTAATATAAAAACCCATTCAAACCATAGTGTTTAACATCTGCAGTGCTGCCAAGCCAAAGTTTTACATACTTGCGAATACCTCAACAAGAAGCTCTTTCATAGCTGTCAGAGAAAAAAAAAACATGTGCGCTGCTGGCTATACAGAGCCATTAAAATCACGTTGGCTCTACTTTACTTGCAAGAATTCACATAAATGGTCTCCAGGAAATGTACAGTACAGGAGCCATGCCAGATTTAGAAGAAGAAGAATCTCCAGGGAAGGTTCAAGGAAAATCAGACACCACTGTGACGCTTTAAAAGCAGCAACACTTCCTGCAGGTTAAAAACAGTAACGCATTTATCTGGAATGATGAGGATTTCCATGAAATGCAAGTCACTGTGTACGTACTGCTCCATCATGACAAATTTCTCTTTTGTGCATTCATTAGATCAGTTTTAATGAATCAATTTCTGAGAGAATAAGACGCACTCCCATGTGCTGTGCTGCCTCAAAACGTACACAAATTTGCTTAGCGTGAGCCTAATGATGCTATTTGGGCAACACACAGCTCTTGAAAAGTCTTCAACTTCAGACAGAGTCAAAAAAAAAAAAAAAAAAAAAAAAAAAAAAGAGGACTGCCATAAACATATGTGCCTTTGAAGGAAGTCAGTTTATGAGCTGAGGTTTCCCTTGAAAACCTTTGGGTGAGTGAAATTCCACTCGGCTTTCATCAACCACTTCTTCCTTTCAAATTAACAGCAAATCAGTGGATTAAAAAGCCGGGGTACGAATGTATTTTGCAAATGCTTGGCCATGATGACATAATGATTGTAGCAGATGGAAACTTCTGGACTGTAAGCGCATGACAGTGACTATTACTCATACCTAAATTCCTAACATTTTATTACACAAACAGAAAAGACAGCATGCCAGTATCACCAGACAAAATTAAAATGATCAAAAGCTTTGTCCTAATGTGAGCTAACGTCAACTCTCATAATCCAGTTGCTCATCCTAGTTCTGTGCACACATTGGAAGGGACATAACGGTTTTCTGAGTTATGCAGCAGCTGGGCAAGTTCCCTCTATCCCAGTGACATCCAGGTTGCTGTCTTTAAATAAATCCCCACATAGCAGCCATGTCTCGACACCACAACCACCACCCCTGTAAAAAAGAAATACGGACAGAGGACACACTGTTCTGGTGGCTTTTTGCCTTATTAACAGGATCTCCTCAGGAAGCAGGAGTCTCCCGGTTGTAGGCGGGCGACCTCACCAGGGTGGAGAAATCTCTCATTGATATTTATACCCATAAGATGACTTAAATAATAATCTACACACTGGAAGGAGGACGCACAAACATTAAAATAAGGAGGAGAGGCATCGACTTACTACTGCTGCAGGTCGGAGGCTGTTTCCAAGGGGCTGAAAGAGGGGGCACTCTGCAACAAACCAAACAAAGAAGTCATTGATAGATCCACAGGAAGGTCTCCTCCAGCTAGAATAGAGGCAGCAGCATTAGCTGTGGCCAGATTCTCTCTTCTCCTCCTCTCTGTCGTTTCTGTCTCGAGCACCCGGGTTTCAGAGCTTCTCTGGTCTGGCTTGGCATGGAGGAGCAAGCGTGTGTTTTGGCCTGCATGCAAGTTGGAGAAACAAGCGGCAGTAAAGAGAGTGGAAGGGAGGGGGGCGGTGGGTGGGCGTGCATCGGTCAGGGGGCGCCCATGCGTGGAGGGGGCTGTCACAGGCTCAGCCAATGAGCTGCTGTCTCCCGGTGAAGCCATCTCTTTTGTCTGATATTGGGTCGCTCTCATTATCACTGGACCAGACCGAGGGACAATTAACCAGCTGGTGGTGCAAGAAGGCCAAATTACACACACACACACACACACACACACACATATATACACGCTCAATATTCAAGCTCACACACTTGTCAAAGAAAAAAAAAATACAAATGCACTGAAACAACATATTATAAAAGAAACAGGTAATTATGTTATAAAGACAGAGAGCAAAAACAAAAGAAACACCACGTGAAGCACAAAGCGAGTGAAATGTTTAAATAAATGTAAGAGTAGCTGTTTTTAGTAGCTGCTGTTATCTCCAAAACATATGGGTGTGGGTGTATTGGGGGGGATCATTCATGCAGCATGGTCGCACCAACATTTTGAATAGTTTACAGCAGACTAATTTTAGCACACTGTTTCTGTTGCTTTCCTCTTTTCGGACGTCACAGCAGGCAAAAATAACAGACGTGACACGGGCACTATGAATAAGAGCACAAGTGTTGTTTGCAAATACGATTGCACAATCCCTACCCCAGCCAGCCCGGCCTTGCTGTTAATGCCACATCCACTTCCCCGTGGCACGACCTAGCGTCCGCTTCCCACACCAACGACCAGACAAGGAACATTCTGAACAGCTCATTTGCCACAACATGCCTTTACACTTAGTTGCCAGGGCAGAAGGATCATTAATAACCTTTCAGAATAAGTGCCTGTCTTTATAAGAACGGCATATCGGGCTGGCAGGTCTATAGTCTGATCTATTTATAAAGCTAAATGTTCCATGTAGACTTGGGGAACACACAAGTGTCACTGAATTATCAGTGGCTCTTCCTTGCTCCACCACATCTTGTATCCCCCCCTTGTATCTGATAGGGAGAAGATGGTGTCCTCTGACACCCCAGGGTAATTGGGCTTACACACACACACACGCACACACACAGCATCAGTGGAAAGTAAACAGGAAACAAGCACGGGGCTTATCTGGAGTAAATGAATGGAATCTTAATCTGGTTATTTACAAGATGCCTGATTAGTGTCAGTTTATGTAAACTTTTCTTTATATAAAAGGTGGAAACTGGTCATTTTCAAACTAATCCGACACTGAAATCACTTAACATCAATTATTTTGTGACAGCTGACTAATGCTTTTATCCAGCTTGTAAAATAAAAGTGGAAAAAAGAAGACTGTTTGACAGGAAGAGACATGCATAAAGGATGAAACTACATGTTGTGACAAGGGTCCAATGCTCTATATGGACATGGATAAAAGCCTCTGTGAGTCAGTGGAACACCAATGACAGTATTTCTGCAGAATTTCATGTGCATGTTTCCTAACAGGTGTCCCCGTTTACTCAGAGCTCAGACTCCTGTAGGCAGCGTTCATTTTCAAAATAGCGATCGTGAGTGGGTCATGGTAACACGAATCCCATTCTTTCCAGCCCCTTGTTTTCTGTTGATATGCTCTCATGAAAACAAACAGCTTCCCCATTGTGAATGGCCTGTTATAGCCCTCCACGCCCCTCTTCTCTCCTCCTCTAAATGCTTAAAGGTAAAGGTTAAGTATATAACATAGGTTAAATATGAAAGCACAATGAGCTGGCTGGCTTACAGAGTTGCCTCCTTTAGAATATGTCAGGTGATAGGGGGAGGCTCTATGTAACTCGGCGCTGAGACAGTGTGGCAGCAGCCCTCACGCCAGCATATGCTCGACAGATGGAGTCACCATGTCAGTTACAGGGGGCCAAAATGCTCTTCCTGACCAGAGATACGTGTGGAATTCCAGTTCCCGCAAGACATGTATATCGATGAGCCAGTGCTTGACCACGACTGCCACTGGATGCATTTTCCGGCTCTTGTTGAACCTTGAATTTGTGACTATTAATCAAGAGGGCCATCACTGCAATCATACACAGGTCACTCTTACTTAGTGACTAGAAGTGGCCACTAGTGGACAAGTAACGATTTGAAAGTAGAATTTACACAAAGCCTTGTTGTATAAAAAGGGACATCAAATTGTTTTAAACCAAGGAATCAAAAACCTTTTATTATATTTAGGAACATCTTTCCTAATAATAATATAAAATGACTTAAAAGTTCTTCTTAGAAGTTCTTCTTGTCAGCACTCTAGGAGTAGTAAAAAGAGAGAGAACTAACTGAAGACAATTGAGATTTTTAGAGACTTCCTTCCATATCTCTAATCCAGTAATACCAAGTGACTGCTGATATGTCAATCAAACTCCAATGAGCCAGTGTGTCTGGCTGGCCCTTTAAGGTCAAATGCTGTGCATACCAGGTGCAGCTTTAGAAGTGACTTTGACATTAAACAGGAGCCAGTCATCAAGCCGAGCTCATCTGGCAAACATCCAGGCTGCCATGAGATAGAGACGGCCGCCTCCACCGCTAAACCTCCTCCACATATACACAAACCCGGAACAGGAGAGCCTGCCTCTACGTCTGGCTGATGCTAGGACATGATCTCATGCCGTAGCCAGTGGTGCCACCTCATATGATCCAGGGTGTGTCTCTGACTGACAGAGAGCGAGGAGAATCAACATCTGTTTGTGTGAAGCCAGCGCTACACTTGTCTGGTGCCAACTAATGCCCGAGGCATGGATTTGTCATGACACTGTATACTGCTTCATCACTGCCTGCACGCCTTTGGTAAAGATAGCAGACAAACAGCAATTATTATCTGAAGTGGCTGGGATTATCTTGGAACCTGATGCTCGTTTGGACTGCAGCCTCTCCAAGTGAAGAGTGACTTCTGTCTGAATCAGCCAGTCCAGGCCTCTGGCTTATGACATGTATGCTAGTTGGCAGGATGCACATCAAAGGATTTCTCTTGGGTTCTGAGATTAAGACATTGAAGAACAGGGTGCTTCCACAAAACATCAAAAGATCCCAATCAATAATCAGAACTTTTAAACACTATTAATCGAAATTGCACATGGATAAAGGCCACTGTTTTCTACTGTCTGAATAGAATATGCTCACTCTGCCTCACAGGTGCAAATAAAAAGCTGAGATGATTGTTTTTTGTTAAAAGAGGAACAAAAATAGATTGTTTCTATTTTAGATGCACCTGAGGAAAAAGTCCTGTGTATGATATGATAATCAAGGATGACAGTAGCTATATAAAGTCCTTTAGAAAGTTTGATCCTGATTGGTAATTATACATGTTGATTATTTTTAGAAATTTAAAAGCGAATATAAAAAGTCTAAGAGGAGTGAACAGAGACGGACTAAAGCTTATCAGTCATCGGTATTATTAATCCACATTGATGTGACACATGACAGTAATTTTAGTATAAGAGGAAAGAAAAAGTCCTCTCACACATTACCATATAACTGTTTTAATATAGGACGATCAGGGAAAAAAATAAAAGAGGGATGAGAAACTGACGTAGTCCTTACAGACATACAGTTTGTTTAGACAATATTTGAACATGGATGTTATCACATGCAATAGAAATATAATACAACATGCTGTCAAGTCTGAAGACAGCAGCCACTTACCGCTTTGTCAAACTCCATCTCTGAAAAGAATTTATACCAAGGCTCATTCTCTAAATCTACATCTTCTGGACTTACATCCTGAGTCTAGGGGCATGGTAACAAGAGGAGGAGAAAGACAAAGAGAAGACAGTTCAGACAGCACAGAATATACACACCGAGGAAATGAGCCCATAACATTGACTTGATTGAGCCAGTTTCTAACCAACAGGACAATTTTCAAGCAACGCTGTAGGTGCTCTCAAATAAATTAAAGATATGATTTGTATTGTTTTTTGAAGTTGATATTTGAATAGTTCAGGAAAGATCTTAGAAGGCTACTAATTTACTTTCTTGGTAAGCAGAAAATGAGAAGACCTGTCTGCAAGCAATAGCTAGCAGACAGGTCACTTAGCTTAGCACAAAGGCGGGAAACACAGTAAGAGACCCCAGGAAACTGCTGTTTAAAAAGTAAAGAAGTCATTTCTGACACTTTAAATTCAGTGAACACAAGTGTAACAAGTTATTTCGTTTCATAAGTGTTAGCAGGGTTGCTGTTTCTCTCATTTTCATCCTTTGTGCTATGCTAACCTGCTAGCTTTAGCTAGATATTTTGACAAATGGAGTGGTATACATCTTGTCATTTAAAGGCTTGGCAAAAAACAATTCAACAGGTTGCCCAAAATGTCAAATTATGCCTTCAACAATACAATACTCACATACACAAACTGTATGTACAACTACAAGCAGCTGGCGATGTTTTCCCTATCTGCACTGTAAGGCTATGGTCCAGTTTAGAGAGAAAACACTGAGAAATACAAAGAGGATATTTTACAGGAAAATGACTTTAACTCTGAGATTTATTTACTCATTTATTTAACCACTGAAGCATATTGTTAGCCTCTGCTGAATGTCTAAATGCAACTTTGCATCTTTTCAAATACAATAGACTATGTGCACTTAGCATACGCTACTTCCGGTATGGAAACTCCTGTGGGGAGCTTTGTTTCCGGTGTCCTATTCGTGCCTTGTTTACGGTTCAAAACAAGTTTAGCAAATGAATGAATCAAGCGGCGATTTACATTTCTATAGATGTCTTGGGCATTTACCCAATATATCTGTAAATGATGTTCTTTTTCCCCCACGCCTCAGAGCAAAAGAGAAAAGGGATTCAAATTTTATATTTCTCAGTATCTGTAAACAGCGGTCCCTCGTTTACCACGGGTGTTATGTTCTAAAAATAACCAGCGATAGGTGAAATCAAGTAGCCAATTTTATTTTTTGACGGTGCAAAACGTTTCGTCGACATCGTTGACATACAGTACTGCACTTCGGAGTCACACTGCTAGCGATCGATGCAGCGATTCTGTACTGTACAGGAGAGACGTCACGGAGGAGTTCGTCTGCAGCGATCAGGACGCAGGACACAATGTGACGTAAAAAAAACAAAAGCATGCAAACTTGCACTAAAAATCAGCAAAACAGCGAGGTGAAAGGTGAACCGCGTTATAGCGAGAGTCCACTGTAATTTTTAAGGTAAGTCACAACATACCCTTCGTAAATACTAATGTATAGAAACCCTTACCAGCAATCATTCATTTTTTGTGTGGCTTTTTTTCACGGTTTGTTGACATGCTGTGTAGGTGTGTACTTGACTAGCTGATATCGACATAACGGGGGAAACATCTGGTTTGACTATTCTTCACCTGTAGTTTGAATGGTGAACATTTGCCTGTTTAAATCATAAGACCAGTCACTATACAGATGTGCTTCTGAATGTGGACGATGTGTCTTCTGATTTTGTAATGCAGTTCTGCTTGTGTTGAGTGATGTAAACAACTGATCGATCTAAACTCTTTAAACGTCAAAGTTGATCATTAGATTTTTTATGACACAACAGTGGTGAGTGTTCCCACCTTCTGCTCTTAACATAACGCGATCTTTCCGTTTTCGAGTTTTGGACATGATTGTGGAGGATATCTTCGCAGTAGCGATTGACCGCAAAGTAAAGCTACCGGAAATGTACAACCCCACATCCGGTCTCAAACCAGGAAGTTAGCATTTTCTCGTGCACAGGGTCTATTACTTTAGAAGGGAGAAAGGAAAAACACTTTCAGCGACCAAAGATAACACACTATCTATAAAATACAAATGGATATAAAACTGTCCTTTAAGCCTTTTACCAGCACAAAGCTGTTATTTAATAAGAACTACATATCAATTTTATTCTAATCTAATTAACAAGCAGATACATAATGTCCAACAACACATGCATACTCATTCTTGGTCCGCAGAAATGTAGTCATATATGGAGAACAACACAACTTTGTGTAACATGAATGGACTGAAAGGAAAATGACCACCTCCATTAACAAGCGCATTCTTCTATTATAACAATTTGAGCTTGTAATTAAAAACAACAGAGCTCATTATTTTACCCCTGTCCCGGGATGAATTGGAGCACACTCCTAATGAATGCACTGGTTGGCACTGCATTCATTAGGAGAATCAGGCTAGATCTTGCCTAAAAACATCTACTAGTTTGATGTAAATGGGCTTCAGACAGCAATTACATAACCAACTAAGTACTTCATTACAATACCGAATATTCCCATGTCCTCAATATTATGTAAGAGGGAAATATAAAAACAGCCACCTGAATCTTATGAGACACAAAAGATAACTCTCAAGGACACTGAGTAATGCTGCATCATTTCCTCATCACAAAGTGTCCAGGTGAGAAATGAACATAAGACAGAGAGCATTGCATTTCCTCTCTAGTAAACACAGAGGATCAATGTTTAGTGTCTGTGCAGGGACTCTCGGGATGCTCTCACGAGCCGATTCAGCCCAATAACCTTAAACTGAACACAGGAAGACAATGGCTATCCTTGTAAGTGATACTACTCCGCTTGCTTCCAAACAGGATCGTCTGTCACCGCAACAGGACACCCTTAAGGAATGTAGTGGCTACACATACGTCGCCTGCCGAGCCGTTAGTGAAGCTGCCACTCAGGAGCTTAGACACAGTGGAGGTGGTGGGGGTGCGGGGGTCGCATGATGGGTGGAGTGTGGAATAGCTCACACGACATGAAAACACAAAGGCAGAGAGAGGAAGGGAAAGAGAGAGGGCGGGGGAGAAACAGGCAGGAGGCTAGCATACCGTTCTCTCCAGCTTCAGCACCGATGATTTCCCCGGCTCGTACTCAAAGATGCTCTTGGGCTCGGCGCGGTACTTCCTGGTGTCTACCTTTTTATCTGGGGGCTCCCACTCATTCCTGTGAAGAGAGGCGGGAATTGGGGAAGGGTGGGGTGTGAGATCGAAGACAGCCAATCCTTATCAAGTAGTCTCCATAGCAACCAGCACAGGCTAAGATATCTTTTTTTTTACGATTCATATATGACGTCCGCCCTCATTATGCCTGCCTCCCTGTCCTCCTCCTCTGCGTCTAATGATGATAGGACAGAAAATTCAATTCACAGTTGAGCCAAATGAGTAATTTGATTAGATAAACTAGATTGGACCTGGTAACAAAAAACAGAGCGCAGCATTTCCTGGGAGAATTTCTTAACAGACAGTCAAGTATAAAATGACTATTCAGAAAAACAGAAAAAAAATAGGGCAAACAAAAAGCATGCTCTCTTTGATGAGCATCAAGAACAACGCGGGACGTTTCAGCAGCACTGATAACGACGCGTTTAGGAGCGCAGGGCTTCATCCACAAACACCAAGGAACAAGGAAGGTCAGTCCTCAACATGTCATCTGCAGCTTTTGTGGGCAACACTTTATCCTCTATCACCTGTCTGCCTTCATCACTCCATCACTCACGTCTCTGAGCGCAGAGGCAGGCCTTTGTCTGTGCTGACATGCGGTGTGGAAGGTTGACACTAATCATACTTCAAGCAAAAAACTAGAGGACACAGTGGTGGAAGCCAATGGGAACAAAGCATGCTTAGATTTTCAAAGTCAGGGAATAAATAGCTTTTTTGCTCCACTACAGTAAGCCCTGCTTATCTACACTTACTAACTCTGTAGGTAAACACAGGCAGTATTTCAGTATTTGAAGTATTCCGAACTGTGAACAGCTTCTTCTTCTAACAAACACAAACAGAACTGTGCTGTGTGTTAAGTATCAAAGCAAACATCTTCTCTTTGGACTGGGGCAGATGGAAGATGCTGACCTTTTGGCAGAGGGTTTGAGGGAAGACGACCGCATTGGCACTGGCATCGAGCAGCCTCTTGAATCAACCTCATTCTCACTTTTTGAGCGTGGGACTGCTCTCACTGGAAATAGGAACATAAATACCTCAATACTTGCACTGTATAAATAGTGCCTCCAAATTTAGAACATTATTTTGGTTGAACTCCTACAGCTACTTATCCCAGACTCACCATCTTCCAAGTAACCAAAGGGGGTAGGACCATCATCTGAAAGAGGAAAGTACAGCAATAAAAAGTGATTTATTATTAATTTTATATCTTGCTGTCTTTCTTACTTAAAAAGCAATGAATATAGCACAGTATTAAATAATTCAGAAGACACTGAAGACACTCTTTTCCTGCTTTTTCCCTTGCCTCACACCTTCCATTAGACCAAACATAGGCAAAGAGTGTCAAATCAAAGCACTTCAAGGGAAGCATTACTGAGCTAAAAGGGGATCCAAGCATCGATGAGCACTGAGGGTCTGACTGAGTAATGCACTGTAGAGCCACAGAGCCAGAACTGTCACAGTCAGAGAGCTCTGGTAAGTGTCACAGCTACACATCTACGTTGATCACTGAGCATCTCCTTTCATTTGACCTAAAACCTTGCTGTGGTGGCTAGAATGTGCAAATCCAAACCCAAAACTATGAGCCAGACTCTACCTTAACCATCTAGTGCTTCAACCTAAACACTGGTTAGTAGAGTATTATTATGAGATCTTGCATAGATTCAACTCTGGGTAGCAGACTAAAAACCTTAATGTAGGACTACAGCAGCACCTAGTGGTGGAAATAATGCAAAAGATGCCTTATTGCAGAAAAGTCAGAATAAGCATCTAGAAAATATTTTAAAAAAAGATTACAGCCTGAAATTTGTAGTAATAGATGGTTAACAGAAAAAAAAGAACATGACAATATTATTACATTTTTCTGATATAAAAGGAAAAATACACTTGAAGGCGTCGTGCATCATCCATGCATCAACTGGAAATAGTATATTATTCAGGGGATGATCATAACACTTCAGTAGATGAGATAACCTTTTCTTTAATCAATGATTGTTTCAATAATTGTAATAAAACTCAGAATTTAGTTATTTTTATTTCACTCCTGAAGTAGGATTTTTTTTGATAATTATGCATAAAAAGTATCACTCATTATATAATTTTGTTATTTACACCTGTCGTTTTCCTACTGTGATATGCCACAGCATACAGTATTGTCCAAAAGTGTTGTGCCACCCTTCATTTCTTCATATTGTTCTTTAAGTAGCTTTGAGGAATAGTTCTCTGTGTATTCTTTTTCACTTCAGTCCAGTTCTTGTACCTGACCATTTTCAGAGAAATGTTTTTTTAAGCCACACTAACCTATGAATCATTTAAGCACCAGGCACCTAACAAGGGCTGAACCTGTGTTGTTTTTACAAATGACAAACGACTCAGCAAAGAATCAATTTTTAAACGGCATTTTTAGTCACTTTGTTACCAGCAGCGTGTCTCGGCATCGCAGCATGTCCTTAAAAAAATGTGAGGAAATTGGAAAAATTGAGAACAAAAGAAAAAAAAAA